>NW_015505393.1:927552-948060 GCF_001515645.1 Sinocyclocheilus grahami | reverse complement strand
TTGAATTCATGCAAGATTGTCACGACAAAATGTGCCCAAGCGTGAATTGTTCATTTTGTAAGTTTTCATGCAGAATAGTTTTCATGCAGGATTGTCATGACAAAATGGGCTTAATAGTGAATTGTTCATTTTATAAACTTCAATTTAATTATTGTGTACATGTTGATTGTTACTTTTAAAAGTATGCTGCTGTTTGTGTGTGTGTGTTTTATTGAAATGTTTTAGTTTTCATATTGAAACATTTATGATGCACGTGTCCTTGACTGTGGAGTAAACATTTATTTTGAATCTTGTGATTAAAGTATATTTCATATAAAATGCCCAGAAATTTCAAACATTATTTTTAATATCACAAACAGGAAATTACTCGCATAATACAATGAAACGAATAACTGTATAGGTCTACAACTAAATTACACAAGATTGTTTATAAAATGCTTAATATGTCATTATAAAATGCATACATACATAAAGTATGACGTATCGTGTGTAATAAAAGCAAATTACCCCTTAAAAACCGTAAGGTGGCGCTACTCTGTTAAAAAAATGTAAGCTCCGCCCCTCACTTCCGGTTCTGTGGCTGCGGTTCTGTGGCTGTGGTTCTGAAACTGCTGGTGCTATGGGTCTGCAGCTGGATACTATTGGTATGGGCAGCATGCAGTGGAAGCAGTCATTCCTTTTCCTTCTCTCCTAGTTGAGAGATTTCTGTAGAGTTGGTGTGTGTGTCTGACTTTGTAAATTTATTCTCTTGTATTATTTTGAGGTTATGTTTGTTTGGGTTTAACTTTGAATTGTTATAGGTGATTCAGAATTCTTTAGTATTTGATTGTTAAAATTGCTTGAATTTGTTGGATTATATGATTTGTAATTCATTTTTTGAACTCCATGATGTTAAATGTATTTAAGGTCTTGTTTGTTCTTTATTGTTTTTGTTTAGATACCATACAACTCTATTGATACAACTCTATTGTTTGATTCCTATGCAACCGTGCTCTGACAAATAAAGGATCTTGACTTGAGAACTATCCAATGTGTTTTGGTAACACTTTATAATAAGGTTCATTAGTTAAACATTAGTTAATGTATTAACTAACATGAACTAACCATGAGCAATACATTTGTTACTGTATTTACTAATCTACGCTCACGTTAGTTAATAAAAATACAGATGTTCATTGTTAGTTCATGTTAGTTCACAGTGCATTAACTAATGTTAACAATACATTTTTAATAATGTATTAGTAAATGTTGAAATTAACATTAACAAAGATTAATAAACGCTGTATAAGTGCAGTTCATTATTAGTTCATGTTAACTAATGTAGTTTACTAATGAACCTTATTGTAAAGTGTTACCTGTGTTTTAATGGACACACCATCCTGGTAACATATTCCTGAACCACATTCCCCCTACAATATTGCATACTTACCATTCTTACGGAACCTCGCACATGACATGCAAGAAAAAAATTAATAAATTGTGGGCAGGATTTATTAATACGTTACCTCGATTTGCAAGATTGTGTGCACAATTTAATCATTCGTTCCCTCGTTTTAAGTAAATCGTGCACACAATTTATTTATTTGTTACCTCGATTTACTAGATTTTTTCGCACGATTTAATGATTCGTTCCCTCGTTTTAAGTAAATCATGCACACAATTTATTAATTCGTTACCTCGATTTGCAAGATTGTGCGCACAATTTAATCATTCGTTCCCTCGTTTTAAGTAAATCGTGGGCACGATTTATTAATTTGTTACCTTGATTTACTAGATTGTGCGCACGATTTAATAATTTGTTCCCTCGTTTTAAGTCAATCGTGGGCACGATTTATTAATTCATTACCTCGATTTGCTAGATTGTGCGCACGATTTAATGATTCGTTCCCTCGTTTTAAGTAAATCATGCACACAATTTATTTATTTGTTACCTCGATTTATTAGATTGTGCGCACGATTTAATGATTCGTTCCCTCGTTTTAAGTAAATCATGCACACAATTTATTTATTTGTTACCTCGATTTATTAGATTGTGCGCACGATTTAATGATTCGTTCCCTCGTTTTAAGTAAATCGTGCATACGATTTATTTATTTGTTACCTCGATTTACTAGATTGTGCGCACAATTTAATAATTCGTTCCCTCATTTAAAGTAAATCGTGCACACGATTTATTAATTCGTTACCTCTATTTAATAGATTGTGCGCACGATTTAATAATTCGTTCCCTCTTTTTAAGTAAATCGTGCACACAATTTATTAATTCGTTCCCTCGATTTACTAGATCGTGCACACGATTTAATAATTTGTTCCCTCATTGTAAGTAAATCATGCGCACAATCTAGTAAATCGAGGGAACGAATTAATAAATTGCGCCTACGATTTTTTTGTTTTGTTTGATTTTCTTGCATGCCATGTGCGGGGCTCCGTACATTCTAGTACTTAAATTACTAAATTACACTTAAAGGGGTAGTCCACTGAAAAATGCAAATTATGTCATAATTTACCTACCCTCATTTCACTTTAAAACCTGTGTCTTTTTTCTGTGAAACACAAAATAAATTTGACAAATAATAATACATTTGAAGAATATTGTTACCAGTTTTGGGTCCCACTGACTTCCATAGTCCATTTTTTGTCCATACTGTGGGGGAGTGAATGGAAACTGAAATTGTTTGGATACCAACATTCTTAAAAATATCATCTTTTGTGTTCCACAAAGCATACAGCTATTCATCTTTGAAACAACATGAGGGTGAAAAAATTGACACAATCTTCATTTTTGGGAGAACTATACCTGTAAATATAAAAGTTCAATCTCCATAAGTAAATAAACTACACTAAGCAACAATACTTCTCTTACCCTGTATCCTCCATTATGGCCAAAGTAATTCTAGAAAACACTCTGTTCTGTGTGTGAGATCCAGTCATTGCCTCATTCTGTTGAAATAAAACATGCTGAATTAAAATTTTTTTTTAAACTGTATTTTGACCATACTGACACTGAAATAGTTAGGTGTTCATGAACGCCACCCCAGAACATTTGGTTTCAGTACCTCTAACAGGCGTTTTTCCCAGTGGTTGAACTCTGTTCCAGCACCTCCCTGGTTCTCCAATTCCATGCCCTCTAGAATGGGGCAATTAAAATGTCTCCTGGCTTCCTCCTGATAAAACATCAAAATAATTAATGTAGCTTAATTAGACTATTTAGATGGTGTTCCTTTAAAACAGGGGTGTCAAACTCAATTCCTGAAGTTTTGCTCCAACACGCATACCATGTAGTTTTCAAATAAGCCTGAAGGACTTGATTAGTTGATGTGTTTAATTAGGGTTGAATCTAAACTCTGCAGGGCTCCGGCCCTCCAGGAATTGAATTTGACACCCCGGTTTTAAAATGAAAGAAATACTTACAACTACACGCGGGGTGGCCAGAAGATGGACCGTGTGTCTAACCATGTGGCCACCACGGATGTCCCACAGCCGAGTTGCTCTTTTAATGACTTTATCACTCCATTGATATAACCCTAAACTGAGAGAGATATATAAAAAGAAATAAACACAGTACTATATATATAATAGTTTAACCATAAAAGGTACATTATATACATATATCATGCATTTTTTTTACCAACAATAATAACAATTTTAACCTGTAATAATCATGCAATATAAATATCACAGTGTTACAATAATAAAAAAAATCATATTATGAAATATTTTTAAATTATATTTCAAACAAATAAAAATACAAATATAACCATCACCTTTCATTGTATGCAGGTAGACCACTTGCAGAACGTGGTGTCAAAGGTTTCCCATCATCATCATGGTAAAAGGCAAAGAGTCCTGCAGAAAAACCCTTAAAACATATAGAACATATAATTGTACAATAATGAAAACTATAAAGCTCTACTCATGCGGATGTGCAGAGTTTAATGTTGTTACCAGGGCATGTATGATCTCGTGTTTGACTGTGGACAGCATCCCTTCAAACTCCTGATGTTGAGTGGAGATCATATTGGGACACAAATTGGCATATCCAGCGATGGGTCTACATTAAGAAATTCAGCCGTTACTGTCAGCAACACACTGGACTATTTTCCACAGTATATTGTAAAGCAAATCAAAATCACCATACATTCCCATCTCATTAATTATTGCCATTACCTGTCCAGTTCAGACTCCAGCTGGCAGTACGCTGCATAGGCTACGATGTTCTCTTGTCCACAACGCTCTGTGGTCATCGCACTCACGTACAACACAAAATCTGCCCTCGCCACCCCCTCACCATCGGGAGGACCAACGGGGCCACAGGACTTGCCAGACTCACTGCAAACCCTGCATTGCTAAAGGAGACCTCATTCTAAGATTCAAAAATTCTCATATTTACATTTATCAGCATTAGAATTTTTTTTCCCATTTAAACAAATCCACTTCAAATAGATCTTTAAGTAGGCATGATGCTTCTGTATGTTTATATAGATCATTGTTTTGTTAAATTTCAAACACAGAATTGAATATATAAACATAACCATCAATAGAGCTACTCGAACTGCACCAATTACATCAAAGTAGAGCTGCACAATTAATCGAATTTCTAATCACGATTACAATTACGGATGCCACAATTACATAACAGTTCAAAGCAGCAATTAATCATTCAAAGTTCACTTATGTTATTCGGCATGCTTAAGATGCTTTTTTTCTTTCTACATGTTATCTTAAGGGCTTTTCCATTGTTTTAATTTTAGTTTTAGTATAACATTATAATACCATGCATATTTTTACCTTTTTATTTAAAGAAGAAACCAATCCAATGTATAGTTGACATTTGAGGCTTAATACTATAGAAAAGCAATAAAAGTTTATTTTAGTTAGTGTTTTCAGCTTGTTTATTTTCATATAAAAATATGGCATGCAGTTGCTTCAAACAAAGGTGTAAACATCATTCATTTAATCGTAATTAATAATCGCAATTACAATTTCAAAGGAATAATCGACAATTATGATTTTTGTCATAATCGTGCAGCCCTACGTCAAAGACTAACATACGCATCTTAATTTTCATACAATGCTTATTATAATTTAGGGTGAAATCAAGGGAGTCCAAAATCAACATTTGCCAAGCACCAAAGGGTGAAATAAATAGGCTTGGTTGAGTAATTCACACCAGTATGAAATGGGTATTGTGAAATATTGCTCATATTAAGCTACCAAAAAAAATGTGGAACAAAATCACTATATGTCTTAAAGTTTGTTTGTTTAGTTTTTTTACTAATCTGTATGGTTTATATGCAGCAAATATATTGTAATAAAAAAAATATAAGGAATAAACAAAATAAGGGAGGAAATATTTTTGGCCAAAATATTTGGGGGGGGGTCTACCTGCAAATGTTGTTCAGGGACGACGACTGGGCCACACTTGGTGATGTCTGCACATGGTCCCTGACAGTAGCGATGTGGGTCATCTCTTTTCCTAAGGTACTGATTGGTTGCACATTGTCTAATCATTAAGAAAAAAATTAATTGGGATAAAAAAAAAAGACACTAATGAGATTAAATATCCACCAAGCTTCCAGAAGGACATAGCTGAGTGCAATTTTAAGAGGATTTGCTATCAGACAATACCAGCTTAGAAGAGAATTACCTGCTCAGTAATATTGGACCTGACTGCCTGCGAACCCTGAAGGCCTTCTGAAGATAATCAATAGCCTGTGGGAGGAGCTTGTCCTTGAAACAAAGCAGAAAAAGATCAATAATGTAAGCATGCATCCTATTTAGAGGTGAAAGGCTATATTTAAGATTTAACAAATAACATTTAGCTTTACATATTGATAAAACCTTGACTACAGAAGTCAAAATGTACCTTCACGAGGCTGCTTTTGGCTTCATCTAACCTGTGTGAGCAATAAAGGTATTGTGAAGTCAATGTATGACAATGACAATGTGGCATTACTGTATTAAATAAATGATAAACTTATAGCTAACCCATCCAAGCTGGAGTCGTACTCTATTTGGATCTTTAACTGCTGGTCAGTGCTTCTTTTGGTCAATCTATCTGGCTTCAGAAACACTTTATGTATGACCTAGAATGACAAAGAGCAGAGATTATTATAAGTACAGCTAAAATAATATGAATAGATTATTTGAGCACTTAAGGACGACTTTCACTGAATAGGAAAAAAAAGCTGGGACTGCTATATCATTTCTTTATGTACTACAGAAGAACGTTATACAGATTTGAAGGCGTGTAAATGATGACAGATTTTTCATTTTATGGTTAACTGTCCCTTTAATGTGACATCATCCAGATAAATGTCTTTAGTTAACTAAGGGATAGTTAACCCAAAAATAAAAATTCTGCCATCATTTATTTACCCTAATGCCACTTTCTTTCTTCTGTGGAACATAAAGGAGACGTTAGCAGATTGACAACCTGAGTTATTTTTTATTTTGGGGGATAAAAGCACAACATGGCATGATATTAAGGAGGCACACTCTCATATGTTATTAAGAAGGCACATTCTCAAATCTAGTATTTGACAGTCAGAAGAAAGAATAACAAATAAGAGGGACTGACCTCTGTAGGCAGGGGCACTTTATGGTCACAGGTGTGCGTCTGTGCGCCGGGGCTGATGAGGATGATGATGGTGTTAAAGAGTAAAGCAGCTCTAACTGATCGAGGCTGCCGCCATCCTGAAGCCATCCTTTAACCCGTGACTTTAACATTCATATCTCCGTCCTGTCATGCTGCAGAAAGCACTTCAACACCGCACAAAACTGAAAGATGTTCAGTGAGGAATTCAAATCGGCAGTTCATTAAACCGGCTTCACCCATAAACCTAGAGCAGCGTGAACGCGGAAACAATGCTTCAGCATGTCAAAATAAAAGCCTGCACCCAATATAAATGTAATAATAATAATCATCATCATCATCATTTTTGTACATACTGCCAGTGTTGGGGGTAATAAGAGTTACGTAATCAGATTACTTTTTTCAAGTAACTAGTAAAGTAATGCATTACTTTTTAATTTACAAGATAATATCTGAGTTACTTTTTCAAATAAGTAACGCAAGTTACTTTTTTTTCCAATTTATTGATTGACAAGGCTCCTGTCCCCATGTTGAGAGAAATCAGAAGATGCTACTGTATGCAACAGAAGATGCAACTCAGAATATGACGCAAACCTGCAATAATTAAATGTTAAACAGCACAAATATCCTTTATGTATTTAATCCCATTCTATTAACCAATGTCTTTGCTTCTGACCTTCGATGATCCAGTTCAACCGTACTAATAAGCACAAATTACTCTAGACAAACATTTGTGTGTCTTTGTTTATTGCTGAAGTGTGTTGAAATTTCTTCTTCTGCATTCTACTGTACGGACGTAAATGTACTTTCCCTTCAGCCTGAGGCGCATTCATTTCACTTTTGGTGTGAAAAGGCTTTTATATTTGCCAAAAATATAACTTTTTTATTTTAAAAACAAACAAGCGAGCCCTGTCCAGATTTAAAAAGTAACGCAAAAGTAACGTAACGCATTACTTTCCATAAAAAGTAACTAAGTACCGTAATTAGTTACTTTTTTATGGAGTAACGCAATACTGTAATGCATTACTTTTAAAAGTAACTTTCCCCAACACTGCTATGTTTGCTGAGCTTACAATGTACTAAATACTTTGCTCAGCAGGGCTGTAGTCAGACTCAGAAAGAAATATTAATCTAATACTGCACAATGCATACAGCATACTATTTAAAAAGTATTATGTGAGACACAACACACTACGCAATATTTGTCAATGTAGTCTTTGGCTACATTGATGTCACATGACCTCATTACTTTGCATATTTAATTCAGGTGGGGACTAGGTCCACTTTGGATAATAAAATTATTTTTAAATAAATTCAAATTTAAATAAGTTCGCATTTAAATTCAGTTTTGTGCTAAATGTAACATTTAATAATAATAATTTTATATATATATATATATATATATATGTATATATACATACATATACATACTTTTAATTCAGTGGTGTTCATCTTGAACAATAACAGTCCTTTTTGTTAAAATTCAATTTTGGCTGAAATGTCTTAACACTTGGTATAGTTTAAATGAGTCATAAAAGATGTGAAGAGATGTCACTGTTAATATACATAATGTAGGATATACGATGAAAATAAAAGCCTGCAATCTTTGAAGCAATAATAATAATTTGTACATACCTTGTACATAGAGCATTCTAAACTACTGAGCAGTGTGCAGTTTCCCCAACAATATTAAACTGAACTGATTTCAATCAGTTCAAACCAGAGGGGGGATTATAAAACATAAATCATACACAGAGTAAGAAGAATATAAAGCCAAAATATAAAACGATTTATTGTAAGAGTACAGAAAATCACATTTAATTACAGAATCATCTACAGAATACAAAGCCTTTGTCCCGTGGTTAAAGGAGCACAAAAATGAATCAACTATTCTGTAGATAATATTCTAAAGACTTTGATAAATCAGTCCTACTTTCTAAAGAGCAGCAAACAGGTTTGTTTCAAATAAGAATTGTCTTTGATCAGATATTGCTTATTTGAGGCACAAGTACACAGTATCTGACTTAGAGCTGGAGTTTCCCAGCCAGAGGGCTGCAGGGGTAGAGCCGTGAGAAACGGCCCAGTGTCCACACAGGAAACACATTCCTGTAAGAGGTGTAGCTGATGGCGCAGCTTTTATTGAACACTCCAGAAATGTTCTCCTGAAAACAGGCAAACAACCCAGCACGTTATTAGACCGATAGAGAGACCCCAGATGAATTTTGGAGATCTGGCAACAGCTTTGCTCACCTGTGGCCAGTCTCCATTGGGCAGCTCCTTATCAATCAGAACTTGAATGCCTCGCTCGATCACTCTGAAAAATTTGACATTTTTAAAATAAATTTACTCTCCAGTTTTGGAAAAGCAGCCCCAATTTTTGCCATGAATTTGCCAAAAATCAACACTTTTGAAAAACGCTAAATGTTCTCCTGAAACTCTGGTGCTGATGTTACCTGACAGCCATCAACCCCAGCAAAGCCCAGCAGGTGTTGTGGATCTGTGAGTTCTTGCTCTGAACGTAGCGCCGTTGCTCACATGGCTCAAAGTCCTCGCCCCAGCCTCCATCCTCCATCTGCTTCGACAGCATGAACTCACAGGCGCGTTTCACCTCCACACAAACAGACCTGCAACGTAGAAAAGCAATGAATGAGGGGGTTAAATAAAGTGCAAAGTGCAGTAAAAGAACACTGATGATTTTTTTAAATGAACATCAACATGAGAACACAAACAAATAACATACCCGCTTTGGAAAGTGTGGCCCATACATGCAAATGCCTCCAAACCAAACCAGACTCCATATGTGAAACAGACTCCCCAGGACCTAAGACAAGCTGAATACTTCATAAACAGACTAAGAAGCAACAGAATAATGTTTCTAATTATAAAAGGACAAACGCCTACCCTTCCCACGAGCCATCATGTCTTTGAACCCTCCTGCAGTAGTTCAGCCCCTGCTGAAGAGTTGTCCTATGTGATCAAGAGATGTGGTTTAACCAAACCATCTTTCAAACCACAATATGCTGAAAAATTGTGCTTGGCTGTACCTAATCTCTTCAGCTCTGTGCTCAGGATATACGCTGTGAAAGTGTTTCAGTGCCTGCATTACAGCTGAGGTACACTCAACATACGTGTAATCAATCATTATATCACCTGGGAGAGAAAGAGGTGGAATCAGACATGTCAAGACCGATGGATAATGCACTGAATATGACATATTACTGCATGCGCACCAAACACTTCAGATGGGTTCAGCAGCTCTAGCAGTTTTCCACCACGTTTGGTCTCATACGTGGCAAACCCTCCATCAGGATTTCTCATGCTTAGCAGCTGAAACAAAATCACAGAGATGAAAAAAAATTACTCTACACTTTTGAAAGTTTGGGGTCAGTAAAATTAATACTTTTATTCAGCAAGGACACATTCAATTGATCAAAAGTGACATTTATAATAAAGAAGATTTCTATTTCAAATAAATGCAGTTTTTATATATTACAATTTTCAATTAATCAAAGAATCATACAAAAATGTATCATGGTTTTCTACAAAAAATATGAAGTATTAACTGTTTTCAACATTGATAATGATAAGAAATGTTTCTTGAGCACCAAATCAGCACATTAGAATGATCTCTGAATGAAATTCTGAAGAAATTATATTTTGTGTTATATTTTAAAACATATTAACATAGAAAACAGCGATTTAAAATTGTAATTATATTTCACAATATTTTTACTTGTACTGTATTTTTGATCAAATAAATATGGTTTTGGTGACCATAAGAGAAGAGACATTTTTCAAAAACATTTTTCAAAAAAAAAAGTTAAAAATCACACCACCTCCAAACTTTTGAACAATAGTGTATACAATTAGTGTGTTTGCTCTGACATGGCTTGTGAGTTTGGATGCATTACACTTTGTAATTTCAATGGATGAGCATTAGAGAAGTGACACTATATAATATAAGCCTATGAATAAATACTGAATGTAATCAATTAACTTACATTTGAACTCATTTGTCTTAGTAAAAATGAACAAAAATAAAACTTTTGAGGGACTGAGATTAAAGATGAGCACACTGTCTATGCTGTGAGTTGATGAGATTTGAGTCATAAAGAGGCTCGGTGTGGCATAGTGGCTTAAGCTCATTGTGCCCTTGAGAAAGACACTTAACCACAGGTTGCTCCAAGGGGATTGTTCCTATAATAAGTGTTCTGTAAATCAGCTTATTGTGGCTCTGCACTGGTAAGACACAGACATAATGTTAAAAATGTCTGAAATGTAAATAAGGCTTTTACCACATTGACAGCATCATAGAGTCTTTCTGCAGGAACTTTTTCTTTGAGGAAACCGCACTGCTCCTGCAGCAGCATCACAGATTTCAGCCCTTCCGCTGTACAGTCCGCAACTATCCAACCACAGTCCCGTGTGCTGAAGGGAAAACCTCCCTGATTCACATGAACACACACACTCATTAAAGTGTTGAAGAGCAGATTAAGAATGGTTAAGAAAGTTGAAAAGCAATACACAAATATTTACCTTGTTCATTTGTCTATAGTATTTCTTATATTCCGGAGGATTATCTTTGATCTATAAAAATTAAAAACTGATTAGACCTCACATAGAGACCAAATTATTACATTTCAGTGGGGGCCAAAGGTCTGAGAGTACAAGTGAAATGTCTCTGTTTTGCTTTTTATATTTAAAACATACATATAATTAAAATTAAGACTTTTTTCTTGCACTTCAGCGGAAGCAAAAACTGACCGTTTGTACAAAGGAAATGTCACAAATTCGTTCAAATTTGATTAGTGAGCTTGAACGATGCATTTATTTTACAACAAAACTTGTTTAATTTTGTTTTAATTAAAAAGAAAATTTTTTTTGATTATTTCCATAATTAAAAGAAAAAATTATTTCAATGTGGTCTCACTTTTGGACTCCACTGTATTTGGATTAGCACATAAGCAAATTTAACATTGTCAATACCAATGTAGTTAAGTTAAAGCTAAATACATAAACAGGTTGTAATAATAAAGAACATTATGTTTTAAAAAAAATTGATTTAATCATCCTCACCTGGGTCAGATCAAAGAAATGATGGGCTTGTGTTAGGCATTCTGTAAACCTCAGTATGTCCTTGGCTCCTGCCTGTTTAGAAAACAAACCCAACTGATCAGAGAAATCACCGGTTATGTGCCAAATTCGGCTTTATTAATAAAGATATGTACCTCAAGAAATGCTTGTACTGCAAATGCAGTGTCCCATAGCTGTGATCCGTTTGTACCCTGATAGAAATAAATAATAATTTGAGAGGTAATTGTTATTATTATTGCTAATAATAAAATTTTAATTGCTTAACTGATCAGAATAACAAACTTTAGAAGCCAAAAAGGTTAAATTCCTTATAATGACAACCTCTCACCTGCATTTTCAAACCATCCAGACCCAGCCTGGGGCATAAAAAAAAAAAAAAGGAAGACAGAAACCAATTATTATTATTATAATTATATAAAATAGGACATTATTAAAATCAGGCTACGAACCATAGATAGTCAGGAATCCTTGACACATGCTCCTGAAAGGCAGGTGATGTGGGTCCGTCCACATACCAGCGTACCAACATATTGATCAACAAAACTCTGTCATCATTTATTTATCCATACTAATTTTTACACTGTAAAAAATGACGGTGAATTTAACAGTAAAAGACTGTAAAAATGCTACAGTAAAAACCTGTTAAATGGTTAACGGTAAATTCCCCTACTATATACGGTGAAAAACTGTATTGGACATTACAATGTATTGAACATTAATTTTACGGTAGTATACCGTTCTCGGAAGTGAAAAAGATCGTATAATTTACAATGAATAACCATAAATTGACATTCCAAATTGAGTTACATTTCAAATTTGATGTTTTTTTCTTGAAATAACTGTTTCTTAGTTTTTTCTTATCAGGTTTGTATATTAGGGTTGTGTGTTACACCTAATGTTGTTAAATTAATGTTTATTGCATTATTTCAGTTTTATGTGTTACCATGATGGTGTTTAGTGTTTGTGTGAAGGACACTGTGCACCTTCTATATATGTTATTATTTAAAAGCTGCTTGTGATGGGCTTTGGTTCATCATGTGACTTTCTCATCACCACCTGCATTTGGTGGTTATCAGTGTATTACAAAGGAACAAAACAGATTTAAGTACTTCAATAGGCTGGTATATTAACATTGTACACTGTAAATTTAAGTTAAAACCGTAAAACTTAAAACATTGCTACTGCATTTTTTACGGTAAAATTCCGGCAACCACAGCTGTTGTTTTTTTTACCGTAAATTTTTTTACAGTGTAGATGGACTATCCCTTTAAATGACAAAACATGACTAATTTTACTTAATTTTTAGGATTATTGACATTATTAGCATTATGATGTTATATTCATGACAGTTATGCTAATTTCCCTCCAAATCATCATTTATCTAAAGCATCTAAACATTTATTTTATAAAAAAAAAATGTGATTGATAATTACAAAAAAATACATTATTCTCAATGGTTCTTTGATTCTAATTACTTTAACAGTACTAAAAATAATAATTTTAATCCAGTGATTTTATTTTTATTCAGGTGAATTTACATTTATGCATTTGGCAGACACTTTCATCCAAAACAACATACAAAAAAGGAACAAAGCATTTTGTCAAAGAGCCAACAATATTACAAGTAAGCTAGTGGAGAAAAAACTTAAATCAGTATAAAGTCAGTACAACAAATAAAATACTGTCATCATGATGTATAAATGTAGTAATACATCAACAGTTTTATTTTTGCATTACAGTAATTGATTTCCTTCTAATTTCTTATTTACAGATGCATCTCAATAAATTAGAATGTCGTGGAAAAGTTAATTTATTTCAGTAATTCAACTCAAATTGTGAAACTCGTGTATTAAATAAATTCAGTGCACACAGACTAAAGTAGTTTAAGTCTTTGGTTCTTTTAATTGTGATGATGTTGGCTCACATTTAACAAAAACCCACCAATTCACTATCTCAACAAATTAGAATATGGTGACATGCCAATCAGCTAATCAACTAAAACACCTGCAAAGGTTTCCTGAGCCTTCAAAATGGTCTCAGTTTGGTTCACTATTTGATTTGTGAGTGAAATATAATCTGGACATGTTCATGTAAGGTATCATGAGATTCATCCCATATAATAACAGATAGTGTTATTAATACTCACAGGCCCTAAAAGGTATCTAACCATTTCCTGCTTCCATGCATCTGGCAGAGGGATCTTCGCAATATGACAGGTTATGAGCAGACCTGAAAACCATCAACAATAAGACAAAAGGACAATTTAGCTTTAAAATTCTCTGATATTTCTAGGTTTCCCAGTTCCATTAATAACCTTAAAAATGAATGAGTTAATCAACTAATATTATTTATTTATATTATATATAAATTACTATTTATATATTATCATAATATTTATTTTCATCTAATGACTAAACAAAGAAAGCTTATGTCCAAACAGCTTATTATAAATGAATGACCTGGAAGTAAGAAAAGTGGTCCACCATAATCCCCAGCCCAGTGTCCATCTTCAGCCTGGAGACAGCTGTAGAAGTCCATTCCCTTCAGTGCAGCTTCTACTGCAGTCAGTGCGGCAGGGGATGCCAACTCACCCTGAGGTCAAAGAGAAACAGATTAGATATGAACATGAATATAAGAATGTAACGTACGCCATTGTACACTTGTCTGTAATGTTCATGCTTACCACGTCCAGTCCCAGAGAGTGAGATTCCAGCATGCTCTGCTGTCTGTCCACATGGTCTGCCTCCTCAATGTACCTCAAAGTCTGTCTGCCTTCCACATTACTCAACCTCCAGCGGCTGAGATCCATCACCGACTCAGTCTTATAGGGGCCTCCCCTTCTCTGCAGACACCTGAATCAAACCTTGAAATGTTACACTTGGATGGACATAGTAACATAGTATAGTAACACTTTTCAAACCTTCCATGTTTAAAAAGTTGATGTGCATCTAAAAATAACAATGAAAATCTTTTCTTTTTCATTACTTTATTTAAAATTTAGTTGTCAGTAAAAAACGAAATACTGGCATTGACTTTCTATTAAATAAAATACAATAAAATAAACACCTTGTAGTTTCATGACTCCAATAAATTATATTATATACTTATATAAATTATATGATAATAAAGACAACATCTACAGATATGCTTATTGTATGCGTTATAGGGCATTGATACGTATAATAATAATTAAAATTCATATATAAATTAATATATAGTTTCGGTTAAATGTGTCTTTATGGGAAGTATTCACCTGATATCTGCGTCGTATTAAAATAACATAAGCAATCGCAAATATTAATTATACTCACGTTCCCTCTGTCATCTTTGAAGTGCATGAGCAAAACTTGTAAGCTGAAAAGAACCCATCATATTTCAGCTGATCGAGAAGGTAAACGCCTCCTTTAAATCAGCCTGGGAAATGTAGTTCTTTGTTCCTTAAATCGTTCTCAAAACGGTATAATCATGGAAATGGGTTTTATCCTGAAACTATGTTTCCCATAATGCTTATCGCGGTCGGAATGCAGCGCTATCGCATAGAGAGACATGACCAGAGGACAGGCCCTCCAATCACAAGATAGAAACATCGCAAAATGGGTGTGAATTGCCACTTTACACAAACCACGTTTGGAGTGTCATGAATAATTAATCACCTCATGACCTGTAGTTGAATAAAAACTATCTTTATGGTTGTCCAAAAATATACAATTAAATACAACAGAATTATTGTGATGAACAAAATACATTCAACTCTATCATTCATAAACCTGAAAAGTATGTATGCAAACAAATGAACCAGTTCTAAATTTGTGTTTAAGTACAAGGAGATTCACACTAAGATTTAATTCAACTTAATGGATGAGGCACACGACTTAAGCAAATGGATTGAATCAAAACAAACTTAAAAACGGCAAAAATAAATACTGTTGAGACCAATAAGCAGCAGGTAAAGGACATTTTCTTTCAAGCTGGGAGACTGGAAGTGGTATTCAGCAGCTGCTGTTACACTGAAGCATCTTCAGTTCTCTACAATGTCTAAAAGACACGTCAGCTTGAGGTCACACACACGTTCCTCCTCTTTCTGACTCGACAACTCTCTTTTCAAGTCCTGCAAACGTTGTAACAAAGACACTGGTCTGTGTTTTTCAAACGATGCAGCAGTCTGTTCCACTTCCTTCAAATAAAAAAACAAAAGCCGGTTTAAAGCATTTATAATTAAAGCTGCTTTTTAAATTCATATTAGTTCTAGGTATTCATTACAGTTACGCTAGAATACTGTACTTGTATGTGAATGGTAGCAGCAGGGTGCTTGGAAGAGGAGGTCCTAACTAGAGGAGGTGCACAGAGGAGGGTGGAGGGAAGGAAGAGAGGAAAAGAGGCAGAGGACAAATAATCCACTTCAATCCGACGCTGAATCTGCTCTCCGATTCTAGATATGCATATAAACAAAATGAATAAAATTGACAAAATCCCATAATGCATCATTACAATTTAAAAGGTGTAAAATGAGACTACTGTTTGGAGCGGAATAGGGTACAAATACTGATCTAAAATCTTCTCAAGTTTGTGTAAAACTCAGTTTAGTGCATTAAAAAAAATTTAAGCTAACCTCTGGCCCTCAGCATTCATCTCCTGAACAGTTGAGAGAGTACGCTGAAGTCGCTCCATTATGGGAGTCTGTGCGCTGTCTGCATCAAAGAGTCCGTTTATTTTGCTAGGAGATGATATTTTCTCAGCCAGGTCAGCGGTTTCATTTTCCTTTAAAAACACAAAAAATTGAGACTTAACGCAATTATAGTAATGCAAGTATATTAATCCAGTTGTGAAGGTGTCTCTGGTATAACTCTACCTGTATATAAACAGTGCCAGCAGCAGGATGCTTTCGGGAGGGGGTCATGGTCACGGAAATAGAGGTCAGGGTAAGAGGAAATGATGAAGGGCACAAAGGTTCTGCTTCAATCCGATGTTGTAGCCGCTCTCCAATCCTACTGATATGTTAAGAAATGGTTACTGCAAACATCCAAGCAAAAAAAAAAAAAATGTAATTTTAATATTAAAATTATTAATGCTAACCTCTGGCTTTCAGCGTTCATATCGCGAATGGAAGAGAGAATCCATTCAAAGCGCTGCAATATTGGAATTTGTGCAGTATCACAAACAGAAGGCCATTCTTCCGTGTTTATGTGACTCTGGAACAGCCTCTGCTTGGGGAAATGTCTGGCCGTAGTGGGGGGCCTGACTTTTGATCTATCAGAAAACGTTGCGATTTTGTTTGAATCTTTTACTGTAAGACTGTTATGTAATATAAGATTATACTGTGAATAATACATATGTAGAAGAGTGATAGTTACACTTCTGAGGCTTGCCGTTTTTCCTGATATGTCAGTTTCACAGCCTCTATCCAACTGTCAGGGGGCTGGAAATTCTTCAGGCTGTCTTTGTTAAAGTATACAAGAATCTCACCATCATCCGTGAGGGCATCTGTGATTATAAGAGTCAAAACATACATTTTTAAACAATGGAACATGTTCAAAGCTCATAACTGGCATTCCGTTACCAATCTGTTATTCTCACCTTTTGCCACAAGCGGTTCCAAAATCCAGTCCTTCATACGATGCTCTACACACAGGCATATGATCTCATCCCAGGGAATTTCGTGAAAGGACGGTCCAATCTTCTCATAGTCATCCTCATCTGCACCGCTCACATGAAAGTATTGGTAGTTCACTCTTCTTAGCAGGTTCTCCAGACGGGACATTAGAATAGGTTGGCTTAAGGGTGAGGTAGGAATTTGGGATACATACTGGAATATATAGGCACACAAATGTGGCCAGGAGGCTGAGAAATAAGAAAAGTGATTAGTTTTAATTTCTCAATAAAAGTACTAAACTTTTACCTGAACTATGAAAATTCTGCAAAACAAAATTGATTACATCAAATTGGTACTTAAAACAAAACCTACCACTAATGGGAGGCAGATCCCACTCAGGAAGCTGCCGGCTGAGGATGGTTCTCTTCAGCCACTCCAGGTGTTCTGGAGAGTTCCAGGAATGATGAGGAATCAGCTCACTGTTCTCGGGGAGAGAGAATTCAGGAGGTGGCCAGCAGAGACTGGACAGATGCTCTGACGAAACCACACCTGCTAGGAAACTCAGCACACTGTTACAGAGCTGCACGATAGGCTCCGGGTGCTGAGACGGAAGGCCCGCATGTTTCCTGCCCTGCTTGTCTCGTTGTAGTCTGGAGTAGAACTCACGGCACAGGCCTAACTCAACAACCTGCAGAAGGGTCTGAGAGGACAGGACTGGGCCAGCGGGAGAGTGGGCAGCAAGCCACCTGATGACATCGCTCATCTGAAGCAGATCAATTATAAAAAGAATGTGTAAATACATAATCCATGTTACATTTTTAATAAATATATTGGTGGATTGAAGATATCAATCTGCATTTTGTCTGAAAAAAAAAATTAAAAGCATCTATCCATTGCTTTAAAGGACACCAAACATTATTTACAACAGTGGAATCTACTTTTAATTTCAGATGCTCTTTAAAAAAGTAAATTGAAGAAAAAAAAAAAAAAAAAGTTTAAAATAATATTTATTTGAGTTTAAAATAGATAAGCCAACATGAAATGTGGGTCCGCAATGATTATTTGGCTACAATTTATCACCTTAATTATATCGCCCTATTTTACTTTTTGAGCCAATAACTATAGCAATAAAAAGGTCACATATATAAGCGGATACCGATACAACCACATATATCACGCATCCCTAACACAAATATTTTTAACTATATTTAATAAGAACAACTGTGCATTCTCAATATTCCTTTGTAGACCAACCTGCTCTGAGCCTTGCAGGTCAGTGAGGGTTGCAGGTATATGGACGAAGATGTATTCAGAGATGAGACCATCTTTGACTAACATATTCAACATGAGTGCTGTGAGAGAGACAATAAAATAATTAGATTGCAGTCTTTAACAGTATTGTCTATTATACTACGTCTTTACTACAAAACTTGCCTTCTTCCAAACCATGATCATTAGTACCACCCTCTTGGTTGCCAGTAACCACCACAACCAGTGGTACAGGACAGTGCCAGCAGCTGGCCTGCTGCACCTGCCTCAGCTGAAGGAGGGCAGGGGGCAGGGACACATCCTCATTCTCTTCACCCTGTCCAGCACTGAGAGAGGGAAGTAGCATCAACAGAGCGTTGGTACCATGGAGCTCCTTCTGTTCCTCCAGCAGACATTGGCCTTCTGCACTCAGAGGGCCATGACATGCCTGCACACAGGGGTTAGTCAAGTCAATGCAGAGACATTTGGATAACTGGATACTAGTGAGCTTCATTTCATGAGTTGGAATTTTCCCCGTGGACCATTTTCTGCTCAATACCTCACTTTAACTGGGTAAATAAGGACAGAATTTGAACTTTCTAGGAAAACTATTCCTTCTGAAGCTTACCTTTATAGAAATGTGAACTTCATGAGTCTGTCCCCTAATATTTGTCAGGCTGTGACTGATGCACAGCGTTTTCAGTTGCCATTTGAGTTCTTTCTCAGTCTCTTCGGATTGGTTTCCTCCACCCACTTTAACCTCAAGCCAGTTTGTCAGAATCCTGCATGGAAACAAAAAACAAGAGAGGTCAGTTATGATTTTACATGTTTTAAGAAATTTTCCTACAATTTCGTTCCTTACCTGCTTGCATAACTTATGTCACTATCACAGCTGCTTGGCAACAGAAGCGTGGCTTTCCAGAAGATTCTGTTAGGAGCATTAGGGGTGCTTTCTGCCACAAGAGTGGGCAGGTCAAGAGGCATCCATACACGCTCACTGCCAAAGGATAATTAACCATACAATCATGGTGATAAAAATTATCTGCATTCTGCACATCTATGCCACACTTTCGCCCCACTGTACTGACCTCAGTAAGAGATTGTAGTAGTAGGACACTTTCATTTGATGAACTGCTTCCTGTCTCATTTTCAGCAATCTATAATATTAAAGGTCATTGCCAGGAACAATCATTAAGACGCATTTAAAAAAAAAAACATATCTAAGCACCACAAAAAAAATTGAAATCTCCAATAACAGACCTTGTGCAGGAAACCGCCATGTTGCCGGAGTTACCCAGGTTGACCATCCCCTGGGCCAGGAGGTCCAGAGAGGGGTCGGAAGGGGCACTGGGTACGAGAGCCTTCAGTTTGAACCGTGGATCTACACAGCCAGGGGCTGCAGGGAAACCACGCATCTGCCTCTTTAGCTGACGACGCACGGCTACCACGTCACGCCACCTAAAGTATATGCATACGTCTGTTCTTTAAAGGTTTCTGTTGGAGACCTATTTGCTGCTCCAGGGATTCTTTTATCCACATAAAGAGAAATAATAAGCTCCTTAAACCTCTTGATGAAGTTGCAGACGCGCCTCAACTCATTGTCCAGGATCTCTTTTGCCATTGCAGCCAGCTCCTCAGCCAGCGTTTCCTCTACTATGCTGTTGCATTCCTCCCCTGAGCAGCGGGCAATACAAGCCGCCTTTTCTTCTACTGCAAGCCTGGAAGAGATGAACAGCATCACCAATTTTCCACACATTCATTAACGAATATTCATCAAAGTAATTTTTCACCCAAAAATCTAAATAAAGAAATATTATATTACAATAAATACACATATAATATAATAAACATTTTGGAGAAATTGAGCCTAACAATTAAAATTGTCTTAATGCCTAAATGTTTGCATTGTGACATTGACAATTTACATGACAATTACGCATAATCCCCCCCCCCCCCCCTCCAAACCCCTTCCCAACATTAA
>NW_015505393.1:857776-925565 GCF_001515645.1 Sinocyclocheilus grahami | reverse complement strand
ATATATATATACACATATATACACATATATATATATACACATATATACACATATATATATATATATACATATACACACATATATACATATATATATATATATACACATATATACATATATACACATATATATATATATATATACATACATATACACATATACATATATATACACATATACATATATATATATCGGCGTCTAGGCAATGAGTGCTATTTCATCAGAAACTTACAAATGAGAAGTGGCAGCAGCGACTAGTGTGCAAACTGTATAGCACGGCAGGGCACGCAATGCTCGCTCATGTTATTTTAGGGAACCGAGGTTACGTTTAGTAACTGGAGCGTTCCCTTTCAAAACGGTCTCTCACATTGCGTGAATCACGTTCGGGGAACGATGTTCAGTAGCACCGTGCTATAAGTGCAGAACAAAAAGCCATCCTGCAAGCTCAATTAGCTCCAATGAAGACTTTGCTGGACCAAACCCAGGAAGAGGCCATGCCCCTAGTGGAGTGGGCCCTCACTCCAATGGGGCACTTTGAGCCCACCGAGGTGTAAGCCAAGGCTACAGCATCAACTATCTAGCGGGATAATCTCTGCTTCGTGACTAGCAGCCCTTTAGACCGGCCTCCAACGCACACATAGAGCTGCTCTGTTTGCCGACACTAGATAGAGCTCTCTATATATGTCCAGAGGGCCCGGACCAGGCAAAACAAATTAGCACCCCGGTCATTCTCTGAGCCGGGGAGAGCTAAAAGGGTAATGACCTGTGCTCTGAATGGAGTAGAGAGCACTTTTGGCATATAGGTGAGTGAGACAGGGCAAGCACTGAGAGTGGAAATAAAGCCTCCAACATCCAGAACTGTACAGAGGATTGGAAGGCAAGTGCAAGATTCCTTTGAGGGATGACCATCCTCGGCGTGACTTAATCCTCTCCTCTTCTCTCCTGATGGATCAGGACGGCTGCTGTGGCTCAGGATCCAATGTCACCTTCAGGCGGGGCCGTTGCACTTGGGGAAGGGGAAGTGCTTGACAGTCTGAGGGCGCTGTCGGAGCTCAGGCTCGGGCTTGTACTGAGGCTGAGTGGGTGACAGAGCAGGCTTCGCAGACTGTTGAGTCGAAACAGCACCGAGCTGGAGTGCTTGGGTAGGAACTGGTGCAAGGCTTGTGACGACTTCTGTGCTGCAGTGAAGTGTTCTTCGAATCTGTCCACAGCTGGTCCAAACAGCCCGGTGGTGGAGACTGGGGAGCTGAGGACGGCAGTCCTGTCTGCATCTTTGATCTGTGTAAGGTTTAACCAGAGGTGGCACTTGAGCACCACCAGGCTGGCCAATGACCTGCCCATCGCCTGGGCAGTCATCTATGTAGCACGTAAGGCCAGGACAGTCGCGCTGCACATGTCCTTGAAAGCAGCAGGAACTGGGCTGGACTCATTCATGGCTCTGAGGAGTTTGGCTTGAAAAACCTGGAGGACCGCCATAGTGGGGAGCGCTGAGCCAGCTTGTCCAGACATGGAATAGGCCCTACCCGCTAGGGCCGAGGTGGTCCTGTAGAGCTTGGATGGATAAACAGCCTTGGTTTTCCATCCCTGAGCCACGGGTGGGCAGAGAGGGGGGAGCTTCTTATAGCCCCTTTGCTCGGCACCATCAATGGAGGTGAGGGCAGCAGAAGCAGAAGAATGGACGCGGGCCGAGTAGGGGGCACACCACGACTTGGTAAGTTCATCATGAACTTCCGGGAAGAATGTTGCAGGTCTCTGACGGGGGGCTCGTTGACGACACCCTGGCAGGAACCATTGATCAAGGCGGCTGTGGCCGGTCTCTTCTTGTGCTGACCACTCCAAGCTGAGCTCTTCAATGGCATTCATGAGGATGCAGATAAGCTCGCTGTCAACACTAGGCCTGACATCACGGGAACCTCTGGGTGGAAGGGAGCCGGGGTCCTCCACGGAGCATTACCAACTTGCTCGTGCCCATCTGCTCAGCCCTCTGACTCCACTGTTTCTTCCTCCGAGGCTCCTGGGAGGAGAGAAACAGGAGAGCGCGAGGGGCAGGACCGCATTCACTACAGAAAGTGATCCGTAAACGTAGCGAGGCGAGACTTATGCTCTCGCAATGAGAGCAGTCCGTCTCCATGAGTGCTGTCTCAACGTGAGCACAGCCCAGGCAAGTAATGCACTCACTGTGCTCATCCGAGGTGTGCAGGGGTGCCCTGCACGTGCCACGCTCGTGGTGCGACATTTTGCAACAAACTTCGAAGAAATTGGCTTTTAATCTTCAGCAGAATGCAGCAGGGAGAAGTGCAGTGTGAGTGCTAACCGTGCCGGAGCATGGAACGGATACTATTTTGTGCGCTACTGTCATCATTACGACCGCAAACATATTCTATTACTACTACTACACTTCACTTTTCAATTAATTTAATTCAATCAAGTATATTTAGGTTTATAATGGCTCTGGTTCTTAGCTTATTGATGAACAGGAAATGTAGTTTGCGAGTAAAGCTGCAAATTATTTCATTAACGTCAGCTGCCTCCATAATAATTTTCTGATACATACAAGTGAAAATCAATGAACGGCATAAATGATAAATTAATTATTATTCAGCAGAATATTAGCGAAAGTGGTTTTCTCCGTTATTTCATACATGACGTAAGCATGCTCCGGCCCGGAATGTTTAGTGCAAGTGTGAGTGCAGGCCAGCGGGGGAGTGGGGAGGGGGATAATCGCGCTCGGGCTCGGTTCAAGGTAACCTTAGACTCAGATGATCAATTTTAAAACACATGAAAAGCAAGTCACATAAAGATTGCTAATGTTAATACAGGTGCATCTCAATAAATTAGAATGTCATGGAGAAGTTCATTTATTTCAGTAATTCAACTCAAATTGTGAAACTCGTGTATTAAATAAATTCAATGCACACACACTGAAGGAGTTTAAGTTTAAGAATTTTGGCTCACATTTAACAAAAACCCACCAATTCACTATCTCAACAAATTAGAATACTTCATTTTTAGTGAATTGTTGGCCTTCTGAAAAGTATGTTCATTTACTGTACATGTACTCAATACTTGGTAGGGGCTCCTTTTGCTTTAATTACTGCCTTCAGCATTCAGCTCATCTGCATTTTTTGGTCTCGTTTCTCATTTTCCTCTTGACAATACCCCATAGATTCTCTATGGGGTTCAGGTCTGGTGAGTTTGCTGGCCAGTTAAGCACACCAACACCATGGTCCTTTAACAAACTTTTGGTGCTTTTGGCAGTGTGGGCAGGTGCCAAATCCTGCTGGAAAATGAAATCAGCATCTTCAAAAAGCTGGTCAGCAGAAGGAAGCATGAAGTGCTCCAAAATTTCTTGGTAAACGGGTGCAGTGACTTTGGTTTTCAAAAAACACAATGGACCAACACCAGCAGATGCCATTGCACCCCAAATCATCACAGACCGTGGAAACTTAACACTGGACTTCAAGCAACTTGGGCTATTAGCTTCTCCACCCTTCCCCCAGACTCTAGGGCCTTGGTTTCCCAATGAAATACAAAACTTGCTCTCATCTGAAACGAGGACTTTGGACCACTGGGCAACAGTCCAGTTCTTCTTCTCCTTAGCCCAGGTAAGATGCCTCTGACGTTGTCTGTGGTTCAGGAGTGGCTTAACAAGAGGAATACGACAACTGTAGCCAAATTCCTTGACACGTCTGTGTGTGGTGGCTCTTGATGCCTTGACCCCAGCCTCAGTCCATTCCTTGTGAAGTTAACTCAAATTCTTGAATCGATTTTTCTTGATAATCATCATAAGGCTGCGGTTCTCTCGGTTGGTTGTGCATCTTTTTCTTCCACACTTTTTCCTTCCACTCAACTTTCTGTTAACATGCTTGGATACAGCACTCTGTGAACAGCCAGCTTCTTTGGCAATGAATGTTTGTGGCTTACCCTCCTTGTGAAGGGTGTCAATGATTGTCTTCTGGTCAACTGTCAGATCAGCAGTCTTCCCCATGATTGTGTAGCCTAGTGAACCAAACTGAGAGACCATTTTGAAGGCTCAGGAAACCTTTGCAGGTGTTTTGAGTTGATTAGCTGATTGGCATGTCACCATATTCTAACTTGAACTTTTCCACGACATTCTAATTTATTGAGATGCACCTGTACTATCTCCAACCAGGAGAGGTCGCTAGTTTCCAGCCGCTCCCGTATTAATTTCAGCGTAGTAGGACGTGCACTCTAATGTTAACATTAGCAAATAATAAATGAAAAACTGACAATGAAAACAGTATTTTTCAGTCAAGATGGCAAACAGATTATCTTTTTACAAAGTTCAAGGGGATACCCATATGTTTGAAAATCTCTATTTTATTTAAATCGCCATCACACCACTGCTCACAAACAATGGGGATACCAGAGTTGCACTTGCCTCAAATTTCAAAGGTAAAATTCATAGTCAACAAAAGCTTTTTGCCAAATGCATGACAGAAATGTTTGCACTGAACTATGTTCTTATTAGGGTTTCCGCGGGTCCTTAAAATGCCTTCAGTTAAATTTTTACATTTAAGGCCATGGAAACTCTTAAATGGTACAAAAAAAGTCTAAATTATAAGAGGTCTTTGGGGACGGAAAGACAAGAATTGCTATATGGGTTAATATGATGATTAAACTTCAGAAGGCTACGATTTAACTGAATAAACTTGAGCGCTGCACCTCAGCTTTGTGTATTGCGGTTACCGGGGAAACCACTATATTCCTGCAGTTCCGAAAGTGAAACCTGCTGGCAGAGAACAAATTTGCTTTTTAAATAAGCCCATCTACTATTTTTGCTACATATTTTTAAATGTGAACCAGTGGATCGACAAAAAGCTAATGCATTATAAAAATCTAAACAATTAAGACACTAAGATATATTTATATGTTAATTAATATAATAATTAATTGATAATAATTGTTTAAATTAATATAATAATTGATAATTTTGACTCATCCCTTTTCTTAAAAATTGGTTAAAGGCTGATATGTGAAGTGCAGATCTTAAAAAGGTCTTTAAAGGATTTTTAAAATCCTGCAGATACCAGGTTATTTTATGGTACCATTTGGAATACTTATTTTTTTTAATAAGCCCTTTTTAACTGTCCTCTTAGGTTGTTTTGTGAATGTTTTGTAGGGCACTAATAAAAAAGGACCTCTGTACATTTGTTTGTTGCAAATTTACAGACAACGCAATTGAAATGTTTACATTGGCTTGTCGGAGTAATATTTCTGTCCACTGACAACAAAGTTTTCCTTCGGAATTAACATAACTGCACAAGTTTATAGTTAATAAAATCTTTAAAAACAAATTACATTAGTTATACTTTAATTTCCTTCAATAAAAAGGAAATTGAGTAAGACGGTCTAAAAGGTGTGTGGACGTGGATTAGTAATCTGGCCCCTTGGTATAAAGGAGAAAAAATGTTGGCCCTCGTCACTAGCAAAGTTGCCCAGCCCATGCTATATGACAGACATTTCGAAAGGGAACTTAACATACACAAAACAAAACCATTGTATTAAAAAAAAATGAATGGGCACACACCTGGCTTCTTCCTGCTTGCGTTTCTCCTCTGCGATTCTCTCCTTCTCAGCGATGATCTCTGACGAGGACAGTTCTCTCAGCAGCTGATTTAAGACTTCACTCACAACCGTTTCCAACTCACTGTCACTCACACTACAGGACACACATGGGCACACACATTAAAACACAAACACTACGATGAAAATTTGTTTAGGCTTAATGGAAGTGAAATCTTCTGGCTGACAAATAAAACCTGTAGGTCAGAAAAGAAAAAGTTTCTACCTGAGGGCTGCAGACACATATTCAGCAGCTGCATGGGTGATATCAGAGACCTCAGCTTCCACTACCTCATTCAGCACCACACCCACCTCTGCCATTATATCCTGCCAGAGATCACAGCATCATCAGTGAGCTTATGTATGCACCACAGTGTAGGACTTTGCAGTTAAGGCTGAAAAGTGTCTCACCTGATCTGTGTAGGCTGGTTCTGGTTTGGGTGGAGGAGATGGAGGTCGGACTGGTTGTGGGGCTAATATGGGTTGGAAAACCAGCTGTGGCACCACAGGAAGAGTGGATTCTGTTTGGTTCTTCTCTCCGGTTTCCTCCGTGTCATCAGGTTTAACAGGCTTTGTCATGCCAGGGTGGTCCACGAACAGCCGTGGTTCATCCAGAAGCCTTGTTGTCACCTGAGGCCTGGAGTCAGGCTCCATCAAGGGCTTCAACTCCTGTCTCTGTGGATGAGCTGCCAAATACAAGGATTAAAATATTTACAGTAAGTACAAGTATACTCTAATGTTCACTAATGAACTAAGACTCAAAACGCATCCACACCCTTCAGGGCAACTGGTGGAGGCTCAGAAGACAGACCGTCTCCTATGTACTTGTTGGAGTCAAAGCTGCAAACGGGATTGTGCTGGGGCGGGTTGGGCAGTGGTCCACCGTTCACCACCTCACCAATCAGAACAGTTCTCTTCCTTTCAATGACCATAGACTTCTTCTGCGGTAAAGAGAAATCAGGCTCCTGATAGGCTGTGCGGCTAAGTTCTACCATGCTGGATGAGAGACAAAATAAGGCATTAGTTTTCAAAAATTCTGCATCTTCAAAATAACTTTGAACACTATCGCATTGAGAAAATATCTAACTTCTAAATCTAAAAATTTACCAAGAAAATTACAAAATTACAAAGAAAGTAAGTAGGACATACCCATCATTGATAGTAAGGCCATACTGTTGAATAAAGTCTGAGGCTTCACTGGCATTGCGGAACATGAGCATTCTAACAAAGTCCTCGATTGGAAAAATGGTGGATCTTTGGGATCCAACAGTAAAGGCTACATTGAGGATTTTCAGTGCCTTGCTTCTCACCTAAACAAACAAAGACAAAAAACATTTTGTAATTAAAGAATAAGGTGTATCGAATGCCAAAACACTTCATAAATACTGGCTATACAACTACCTTCTGGGTAAGATTAATTTACCTGATTGAAGTATCTGTGAAGTATGCAGCTGCTCAAATAAGAAGCTGCACTCACAAGTTTAAAGAACCGGACAAAGTTATTGCTATTGAGTGCTGCAAAGGCCTGCACAGCAAAATCCACCTCTCGAGACTCCCGTACCTCTTTACGGAACTGCTGCACCTCACTGCATTGACACAAAACAAATCAATTTGTATCCTTTAATACATCACTGCAAATATGTATATTACCTATTTACATTTTATAAGTTCATGAATTGAATCCATAAACTTGGTATTGTTGACATTATCTACTGTTTGAGCTACAGAAATGTCTTGACTATTGCAATGTTTTTTTACGCTGTTCTTAATGGACTGCCTAAAAGACTTGATTCAAGATTCAAAATTCAAAATAGTGTTTTGGTTATCTTTACTGCAAAAACAAACAAAAAAAAGACAATAAAAGCAAGGTTTTACCGAAGAATATCTCCGTCATTGAGTTTAAGCAACACATTGTATTGGCGGAACTCTGCTTCATTGGGGCAGTACACCTCCTTAGTGTCTAAGTCTTGATACATCTCCTTTAGACTCTGCAGGCATTTTGTCATATTCTCATTGTTGATCTTTGCGTCAAAAGACATCATGGGTTCCTGGCAGAGGTGATGGGCGCAGTGAATGTGGAAACGGGTACATTTCTCAATGAGTGATACTGTTTCTGGATCGCATAGATGCTGCTGGGTAATGTCCTGCAAGAGGTTTAGACATAATTATTACAAAAAAAAGACATAACGGCAACATAATATTCACATTTTAAATCAATCAGTTTTAAATATTTTAATTAAAATCAACAGTTAGACACCTTAGAAATAAGGCCTTAGATCAAGCAATTCAAGTTGTTATGCCCACCTTACGAATTCCTCTGGTTCTGTTCCAGACAAAGTCATACCATTCACGGTAATTGCCCTCACCCTGGTCCATAATCTGAGTTACGAGATAGTCCATAGTCATGCTTAGCACAAGAAGTGGTCTAAGTTCATGAGGGAGAGGTTCTTCCTGATCGGCCGAAGACCTGCTATACTCTTTGATGGTAGCAAAATGATCCACCTAAGCAGAAGGAGAGGATTTAGTCAATTTACTCAAAAAGTAACCAATGCATTCAAAGCAGGTAACAGTGTACTATAAAAACATTAAAGGCTTCCAAACATTAATATTTATCACTTTAATTAATATTAATTACAATAAATAAAGTGAGTTGTCATTTTAACTCTGTCACAAAACATTTTCCTTACTGAACTGTATTATGATAAACACAAACCTTCTCTGTATCTGGAATAACCTCAAAGACACTCAGCTGGTTGCGGGTTTCTCTCATATACCGCTCTTTCTCTGGGCACATATCAGGGCATGTTCCCACAAACACTTTGGACATATCCAGGTCTGTTCTTTTGGGTCGAGCTTCAGAGACAAAAATATTTTTTTTTGCCCAATCATTTATACTCAAATATAAATATAAATAAAACATACAGCATAAATAACATATCACATACAATATAATTTTATAATTCTATACTAATAATAATACATGCTGCATTTACTTTATTATAAGTTCAGTACTAGATTGTATCAGAGCCAATTAAGGCTTTACCTTGCCGTAAAATCTTGTCTCTCTGCTCTAGGAGGTGGTATCTCTCCTCTGCTGTTTCAGCCACCTGACCAATCAGAGGCTGCAGTACTGAGGGCAGGTTAATAATAGGTCGTTCTGCGCGCCGCTCCTCTGAGACTGAATCCAGTGGTGCCTCAATCTCAAATTGGAGTATTTTAGCAACAGCCGATTTTTGGATTAGAGAGCTATAACATAAAAACCACATGCAGAAATAAATAATTAGGCCAAAAAGAATCATGCAAAGGGACTGTTTGATATTACACGTCTTAAATTACCTTTCAGTAAGGGAGCTAGTGGTGCTGATGGGCACTGCTCTGGTAAGAGGCTTACGACTAGGGGAGGACTGCAAAAATGCAGCACCAGATTCTAAGTCCCCTGTCAAATCTTTGACTTCTGAAAGTCTAGCAGCCTTTTCACTTGGACCTGTAAGTGACAATCACTTCATAAGCATGTTTAAGTATGTATTTGTTTATTTATTTATGTTTTAACGCTATATCAGCAACAATGGCTATATTCATGGCAACATTAACAATATAATTTCAATACATCATTTACAATAATATAACATCTTAAGAAACTATTATTATACAAAAACTGTCTTCTAGTATATTTTCTGAATAACATTGTTTATAATTTAAAATTGGGCATTCTATTCAAATGTTTTACATTCAAAATATTCTTGAACAAGTCACAGACTGGTTTCTCTTCTCCTTTCAATAAATATGTATGAGTGAGTCTTGAATGTACAATTCAACATCTTGTATATACAACTTCATAGGCATAATAGCATGAAAGTTAACATTTAGTTAACATTAGTGCTTCTGCTTAATTAAGACCAAAGGTATAAAGGTATAAAATCACATTTACACAGCATATCTCCAAAAAAAATTTTCAGATGTTCATCAGTCTAAAGCAAAGAAAAAGTTATCATGTCCCAATTTTCAGTTAGTTCCTGTGTTGTTAAATTAGATTTGTATTGTAACTTTTAGCAGCAGCAAAAAAAATAAAATAAATGCAAATGTGAAAAAGTGAACTTGACCTCAAACAAGTTTAGTAGGGCCGGATTTGTTTCAGTGGAGATTTCAGTTCGAAGCAATACCAAAGATTATATAATTGGAATATTTGAATAAATGTTCTTTCTGCATTTTTATTCTTTAAAAACACTGTTAGTGCATTCATTGATCATGCATTTTGCAGTGTTATTTCTTTATATCATATTTTTGTCAACAATATATTTTAATGAAAATAGTTAAATTATCAAAACATTTTTCATCTTTCTTTTATTATACTGATTAAATAAACGCTTCATTTTCAGCAGTAATTCTATTGGTGACATTAACAAGAACAGCTTTTGAAGTTTAACAGTCCCACAAGGCAAAACCAAATTTTGACTTAAATTAGATTAATTGCACTGTCATGGTACACATTAAATATTACATTTAATAAATTAAGATTTTTACTTAATTTAATTAAAAGGCAAACAAACTTCTAAATAGTACTGTTACTCACTTTGCTTTTTTCTTTGCCAAAATATGTGAATTTCAGTCCCCTGGAACAGCTTTCCTTTCTTTTTGGCTTTGGCTGCAGATGCCTGGAAGGCAAGAGAGACTTCATCTAAATAATCACAAACACATACATTAAATGTAACTACTTTTGTGGCAATGAGCATTTTGTACTATGCAATTCACTAGATATGCTCACATGATCTTGGAAATGCACAATGGCCAGATTCTTCCGAGGCCTGCAATACACCTTAAGCACTTTCCCAAAGTGCCCAAAATGCTGTATGACAAGGTCCTTCTTGTTGAGGTTGGGTGGGATGCCTTTGCACTGTATAACAGTGGCATCAGTAGGAGAGAGACCAGCCAAACTGTCTGTGCTCTCCTTTCGAGAAGCCCGTCTACCTGGAGTGTGTGTCTGTGGTTCAGGCATGAGTGCTACAAAGACAAGTGATCACAACAATGTTAGCAAGAAAAATCATTTAAAAATAGCTTAGGATAAAAATGAGGGATATTATAGACCCATATTGTAGACTTTTTTTAACATTTATCAGATTCAGTCGATATTGAATATTTAATTATGAATGTTTTTTTACACCATTTTATTTTAAGAACACCAATAATTAAACAACACTTTTAAATGTAATCATCAACAAATCTCAAAATAAATATCCATTTTTCATACTGTACATTATAATGATGTCTAAATTCACTTGTAGCTTGTAGGTTTTTGTTATTTACTTAATTCACTTACTTTAATTTATCTTCAAAACAGTAAAGAAATAGTACGGAATATTTGTCAATAACATGAAAATAATCTAATTTTAATATTGGTGCGCTCCTGAAGAAAAATCACAAGAGAAGACAAGTAACTTACAAACTTCCTCTGCTTTTTTCAGTACTGTGGGAACCTGCGATCTTGGATGTATAGTGACCACATCACTGGCTGGACCAGGTGGATCTGGTCTATCTGGAGGATGATCTTCTCTCTTCACTGGAGTGAATTTGGATTTCATTAGCTCAGACAATGCATTGAGAAAAAGCCCTCCAACCGGGCCACGAGTTCTCAGCAGTGGGCGTTTGGCAGATTGTCTTGGTCCATCTGCACCAGTCTCACTATTGCTTTTAGTTGCATTTGGATCAACCGGCTCCTCTTTACGTTTTATGCCAAAACCCACAAAAGCCGTTTCTCCTCCACTGCTCTGTCCATTAGCTGCTCTAGCCTCCGTTCTTTGTGGGGCTTCAGTTTTTGGGACCCCAAATCCAAAGGATCCAATGCCAGTACCACCAAATGCAGGCATTTTGGTATCTGATTGAGACTGAAGGGTCTGTGCGGTGAAGCTGAAGGTGGACGGAGTCGTGGGCTGAGAAGCAGGCATACTGCTGCTGGAAGGGTTGGCGGGCTGAGAGAAGGTGAACTGAATGCTGCTCCCACCACCGAGCGTCTCCTTTTGTGAAAAATTAGCATTAGAAAATGAGACAGAAGGAGCTGCTGCTGGCTGTGAGAAGCTGAAGCCCAGAGCGCTTGGCTTTACGCATGAGAACAGTGAACCACTGGAGGAATTCTCCATAGTACCAGTTACGGCCTTGGACGATCCAACAGGTTCAGAGGCTGAAGACAGATTTGAGCTGGGAGGTTCGGGGCTGACACTGAAAATAGGTTTGAAAACGGCATCATTGGGTGGCTTGAAACTAAACTGGTTCCCACCAGTGGGATTATCAGTCCTACACCCTGTTGTGGAGCTGGATGTGGCAGTGGGTACAGAGAGCGCAGAAAGCTGACCAAAACTGGGCTGGTTGGTAACAGTGCTGCTGAAGCTGGTCAAAGATTGCGTGGCACTGGAGGAAATACCAAATGCAGAAGGCTGACCAAAAGCAGAAATCTGATTCTGTCCTGTAGCTTGAGAATATGAAGGCGGTGGTTGTCCAAATCCAAGTGTGCCTTGACCCAAACTCGACTGCCCAAAGGCCGGGGCTGTTCCCAGAAAGGAGAATGATGATGGCTGCCCCAATCCTTGTGATAACCCACCTGTCTGGCCAAAAGTAGGTGTCTGGCCAAAGACAGAAGACTGTGGCGTTGGCTGGCCAAAAGCTGGCTGACTAAAAGCAGAAGGTTGTCCAAAACCAACACCATGTGCCGGGTTCTGCTGGGCACAGGACTGAAATGGGTTTCCAGACTGATTACTGTCGTTTGGTGCATGAAAGGCAGTTTGTGGTCTACCAAAGATGTTTGAAGGATTCATGATGGCTGGAACAACAGCTGTTAAGATTTACTGATGTGATACTGAGCAAATCATCAGCTGGTCATTACCAACATCCTCTGAATCCTCTAAAACAAAGATACAAAACAGTTCCACATGACTTTCCAGTTAATCTAAAACCAAATGTAAAATTATATCTACAAATAATGTCTGCATAATATGTGCAAACCCAAATTAAACATGTTTTTAAGAGCTCAAATAGGAAATGATAAAGACGAAATGCTGCTCTAAACATTGAACGCTTTTAACTTCGCAAATTCCCAAAACCAACCCCCTGAATACGAATAATATTTGTATGTATTTAATTTATCTACATTATATATGCAAAAAGTCAAAAACACTCAAATAGAAAAGAAACAAAAACTGCAAATACTTGCAATGGTGCTGTTCTCGTCGCAGTCGGACGGTTATGTTTATCTCTCTTCTTCGTGAACTGGCGCCTTGATTCTACGCGAGTCGCGGGCGATTGCGGCCTCTACAGGCAGGCAAGAGCACGACACCATTAGATGACGAGAAGTACTGGAGGTGAGTGGGCTAAAATGAACGAACCTTTACCTTACAGAATTCCACCCCAAAAAAATATAATTTTTTAAATAAATAAACAATTTTATCCATTAAGGTTTTATAATATGCAAATTAAATAATAGATATGCACAAATGAGAAATATACTACGAAGATGTCACAACTATAGGCCTGAAGTCACTTCAATTTAGATTTATGGTGATTTAAATATTGTGGAACTATACACACAAACACACACACAATTCAGGTTTAAAAAAAATCTAAAAATACAAATGTGTATTTGTCAAAGGTGATACATTAGTCATTTCATTTGTTACATAATTTTATTAGCTTAATTTCTATCAGTTGTGTTCCAATATTTATCTTTTGTAGTAATCAATTATAAATATCCCCAATTTCCCTTCCAGTAATACTGAACAATAACACAAAAAGAGAGATTTTGGATTCATTAAAAGGTTTAATTTATTTTGAAGTTCGTATAATACATGTCAGCATGAAATACAATCCACAACAACAATTTAATGGCAAGAGTTATACAAAATATGGTGGGAAAAATAGTTTTCACAGTGTTATACAGGGTCATTTATACTGTATATCCCAAAACACAATAGAATTACATCCAGACAGAGGTAAAGAAGTTGACATATTCACATGATTCACACTAGCTGATAATTTTCATATACACAGGCAGCTTATATCTTGCTGAAACATTGGTATTCTTTAGCTATGGTTCAGAAGATGTCTTCTGTCTCTCCACAAAGTGGAGGTTAACCTGTCTGTCTGGCACAAGTACTGTCCGATTGAGTGAGTGAACCTCACCTACAGTTGGGTCCGGTCTGATTTCAAACAACTTGATTAGCTGGAATGAAAAGATACAATTAAAAATCACAATTTATAATGTCATATAACTGTCTGGCACAAATTCAAAAATAATTGTCTGTATTTCTTACCCTTGCCAATGCCAGATGCAACTCCAGTTCAGCAATGCGACGGCCAACACAACCTCTGACTCCAAAGCCAAATGGGATTGACCCAAATGGGTTGGGTCTTGTTCTGCCGTCTCTGAGCCAGCGGTCAGGTTTGAACTTCCGTGGCTCTGGGAAGACTTTCTCATCATGGCTGATTGCATAGTGGCACAGAGTGAATGTTGTCTGTTTAAAAAAAAAAACAGCTGATTTAGTGATGCGAATTTCTTAACTGGCAACCCTTTTTTCATCCTAACAACATGGAGACAATTTACCTTTTTAGGAAAAAAGTGTCCACCAATGACAACATCATTTTCTGCAATAAGACGAGAATTCATGGGCACCACAGGGTACATCCTGCACATGAAATTACAGAGATTATAATATGCAGTTATACACCACTTGTCAAAAGTTTAGAATAATTAAGATTTTTTTTTAATGTTTATGAGTCTTTTATGCTATATATATATATATATATATATATATATATATATATATATATATATATATATATATATATATATATACACACACACACACATAAAAAAATCTATTCAAATATATTTTAAAATGTAATTTACTTCTGTGATTGCAAACTTGAGTTTTTAAGCAGTCATTTGACCCTCCAGTTTTCAGTGTAACACAATCCTTCAGAAATCATTCTAATATGCTGATTTGTGAATTATCATCAATTAATATCGATTAATAATAATGGTTATTTTTATCAATAGTTTTTGTGGCTTAATATTTTTGTTGAAACCGTAACATACTTTCTCAGGATTCTTTGTATCATGAATTTAGACTCCGTGGTTCCTCCCACTCACCACCAGAGGGCTCCCTCACCCAAGTACTGACTTTTTTGTTCTGGACTAATTTTCCAATAAACCACATACCTGGAACTGAATGCCACCCCCTGTCCTGTTTGTATTTCTGCTGCTTTTTTTAATAAAGCCGCAAATGGATCACAACTCTGTTGTCCCTTTGTTACAGAAGACTTCACCATCCACTGATCCAGCGGTGCTTCTTCAACTGACTAATGAAGTCTCTGCTTAGGCAAGCGTACTAGCTGCAAATCAACAGCAACTCAATCGATTAACATTGTTAACAGAGGAGCTAGTAAAGACGCTACAACATCTTAGTTTATCCATGCCAGTCCCGTCAACACCACCAGCTAGCTCCGCGGCTAAAACCAGCGCCCTCAAGCACAGTCACCGCCAATCCACACCTTACATTTCCAGAAAAATTCAATGGAACTCCAGACAAATGTAAGGGATTCTTGCTTCAATGCTCCTTGTTTGTTAATCAGCAACCTTTGTTATACCCCACAGATGAGAGCCGCATATTATTTGTATGCTCGCCACTTACTGGGAAAGATTTGGATTGGGCTACAGCAGTGTGGAACGACAAATGACCCACATTTCCCTTTTTAGCAGCTTCCTCCAACGATTTTGTGATGTGTTTGAACACCCAGAAGGAGGCAAGGATTGTCTCCAGACAATGGTCTCTCCAAATGTCTGCAACCAGTCGTTCCCAGAACCATCCAAGCTGGTACTGTTCACATGCAACCCTGCAGTTCCTAAACTTCCACAGGAGTATATTGATCTAGTGGAGGACTTCAGCAAGATTAAAGCATCACAACGTCCTCCACATTGCTGCAGTGACTGTACTATTGAGCTCCTTCCAGGCACCACACCTCCTCAAGACAGAATTTTCCCTTTGTCCCAACCTGAGTCAGAGGCTATGAAATCTTTTATTGAAGAAGAACTCGCTAAGGGCTTTATCAGACCTTCTACTTTACCAGTTTCAGCAGGATGGAGGGCTCCATCCGTGCATCAACTATTGAGGCCATAACGAGATCACTATTGCTCTGCAATGGCATTTTCCACCAGTACAGGGCACTACGAATACTTGGTTATGCCCTTTTGGGCTGGTCCTTCTGTGTTCCAAGCCTTCATCAGTGACATCTTCAAAGACATGCTGAACCGATGGGTCATTGTGTATATTGATGATATTCTCGTATACTCCAACAAGCTAGAAGACCACATCAAGCACATACATGCCAAAGCTGAAAAGTGTTAGTTCTGTAGCTTTCTTGGGATATGTGATCAGTCGAGAGGGAGCTGCCATGGATGATAACAAGGTTCAAGCTGTTTTGAAGTGGCCACAACACGCCACACCACAATTAAGGAGCCCCAATGATTTTTAGGTTTTGCCAATTTCTATAGACATTTTATCCAGGGCTTCAGCACTGTTGCAGCACCCCTTACTTCCATGCTAAAAAGGGGGGGTCACCGACTCTCCTGGTCTTCAGCAGCCCTACAATCCTTCCAAGAGTTGAAAGGCGATTTACATCCATTCCTATTCTTTACCATCCCAATCTAGATTGTCCTTTAATTGTTGAAAGTATCGGCATCGGAGCCATTCTGGCATCAGACCCATTCTGTCTCAGTGTCATGGTATATCTCCCAAGTTTTTCCCTTGTGCCTACTTTTCTCACAAACTCAGCCCTGCAGAATATAATTATGATATTGGGATCTGTGAATTACTGGCCATGAAGGTAACATTCAAAGAGTGGCAACACTGGCTAGAGGGGGCTAAACATCCATTCTTAGTCTTGACTGATCACTGAAACCTGGAATATTTACGCACCGCTAAGAGACTCAATCCAAGACAGGCAAGATGGGCCCTATTCTTTACATGCTTCGATTTCACCTTCACTTACCGTCCTGGTTCCAAGAACACCAAAACAGACGCTCTCTTACAACAGCACAAATCCTCACTCCAACCATAGAACGATGAACCCAAAATCTCCCCCCCACACTCATACTTGCTCCTATACAATGGGACATTATAACCAAGATCTCCAACACACAGAATTCAGATCCACCTCCGTCGAACTGTCCCCCAGGCAAATCTTATATTCCCTTCTCCCTCCGTTCTCCTCTCTGCTTCTGGTGACCCACCATGCAGGCTGACACCATAACCCATGTCCAGAACTGTTCCACGTGCAATATGTCAAAAACTCCCAGACAACTTCCAGCCGGGTTATTACAATCTTTCCCCATTCCTTAATGTCCCTGGTCACACATTTCTTTGTTACCAATCTTTGTTACCAATCTTCCCATCTCCCAAGGTCACACCACCATACTCATCGTAGTAGATTGCTTCTTAAAAGCCTGCCGACTCATCCCATTACCGAAACTGCCTTCTGCCTTAGAAACCGCTGAACATCTGTGCAACTACGTATACAGATTCTATGGCTTACCAGAGGACATTGTCTCTGACACAGGGCCTCAGTTCACCTCCTTGGTATGAGCTGCTTTCTTTCAGCAACTTAACATTAACGTCAGTCTCACTTCTGGTTATCATCCACAGTCTAATTGTTCAAATTGAATCAAGAACTCACTCGTTTCCTCAGAACATACTGAAACCAGAATCAATCAGACAGGAGCCAATATCTACTCTAGGCAGAATATGCTCAAACTCTCTCTTAACCCACTTTCAATGTGTGCTCGGCTTCCAACCTCCCTTATTCCCCTGGTCAGTAGAACCTACAGACCTCCTCGCAGTCAATGACTGGTTACAAAGGAGTGTATCAGACAAATTATGCCTGTGTCATATCACCTGGCCTTGCCTTACCACATCTCTCCCACTTTCTGTGTGTCTTTGCTCAAGCCTGCCAGTGATCCGAGAGGGGAGGAGGACGGTGACCAGGGCCCCCCAACCATCATTGTGGATGGCAGGGAGGCCTATCAGGTGCGGGTATGGCCCGGAGTAGCGGTCCTGTGTCAATTCAGAGGACATTTCCGACACCTCACTTATTGCAGAGTTCCATAGGACCCATCCATATAGACCTGCCCCTTGACCTTGAGGAAGACCCCAGCATCGATTGCCTCCTCACGTCAGGAGCCACTTGCAGGAGGGGGGCTCTGTCACAAACATGTCTTCTGTGGTTCCTCCCACTCACCACCAGAGGGCTCCCTCACCTGAGTATTGACTTTTTTGTCCTGGACTCCATTACCCATGATACCCATACCTGGAACTGACTGCCATCCTCACCTGTTCCCCATTTCCCAGACTATTTAAACAGCTCACTTACATCCACTCCCTTGCAAAGCCTTGTTTTGCCCTGGCTGACATTTCTCAGTATTCCATTGTTTCCTATTGCCTTGCCTGTGTATGACTCTGGACTTGTTACCTTGTTTCTGACCCTTGCTGCCTGCCTACTGATCTCTGCCTCGATTGTTTGGATACTGTTTATAATTGTTCGCTACCTGTATTTTGACTATGACTCTGTTTTGTCTTGGATATTGTTACTGCTGGTGTTCGACCCTGGCCTGTTTGTATTTCTGCTGCCTCTTTTAATAAAGCCGTAAATGGGTCCAATCTCTGTTGATCTTTCGTTACACTTTGACGAATAGAACGTTCAAAAAACAGCATTTACTATAAATAGAAATTTTAAATAAATGCATTAATTTCTTCTTTTTTATCTTGCTCAACCCAAAAAAAATTTTTGGTAGGATATTACAGTTTACATAAAAACATTAAGCTGCGCAGCTGTTTTCAATATTGATAATAATAAGAAAGGTTTCTTGAGCACCAATTCAGCTCATTTTTATGATTTCTGAAGGATCATGTGACATTGAAGACTGGAGTAATGACTGTTGAAAATTCAGCTTTGCTATTACAGGAATAAATTACATTTAAAAATATATTCAAATAGAAAACTGTTATTTTTAAATTGGAATAATATTTCACAATATAACTGTTTTTATTGTATTAATGATCAAATAAACGCAGCCTTGGTGAGCATTAAAGACTTATTTTCCAAGCATTCAAACATTTGACCAGTAGTGTATAGTATATGCCGAATTTGCTTTTTGGGTTGGCCTCTGTCAAATCTTATTTTGACTTCTCAAAGATGTATTATATTACACAACATAATTCTCAACCTTAATGCTTCCTTGATGACAGCTTTGAGGTAAGGCATGCTGTTCACTTCCTGTGCAGTTGGGATTCTGTCGCCCTTTAAGACTCTGGTTACATCCTGATACAGAGCCTCTTGAGCTTCTGGATCTCTTGAGAGGAGATACAGTGCCCACAACATAGTGTTGGAGGTCTAGAACATGACGAAGAACAAATATAATTTCAAAACGCATACAAATTTTGCTTAAATATAGTCAAATATACATTAAATGTCTCTTACTGTGTCCACTCCAGCCAACAGCAGCTCAGAAATACTTCCATAAACATCTTTACTGCTCATCTTGACATTGGAAAGCAGGTAGGTGAGATACTCCCCAGCAACCTCCTGATTTGCATCCAAGCGCTTCTGAATGGCCTCCATCTTCATGTCAATCATTTTTCTGGCTATGCATAATCCATAAGTACAATACATCATCAAACTGCAAAACATGCCTGTATCTCTTGTAGTCTATCTGAAGAAGATGCGTGAATTAATAAGCTTACCAAATTTGAATATGCCCTCCCAGCCATTAATGTACCACTGCCAAAATGGCAAGTAATTGCGAGTCCAGTTTGGCAGCAACACCACAGGCATGCTGTAGGTGAACATTTGTGCAATAGAATTAATGAAATCTTGTGTCTCGGCAGGAATCTCCTTCTCCAGGCAGCCAATGCGTGTCTCAAACAGAATGGAAGAGATCCCTGAATGAGAAAAAGATCAGTAAAGAACTTCACAATTTTTGTGGGTAAAAATTGTGTTAAATTGGCATGCACATTAATTGTAATAATAATATAAAGACTATAGTTTGTTTCATAAAATGGATGGATAGTCATGACTTTAGCCATGGTAAAATCTATGTTTTTTGTTGTATGCAGCATTATTTCAGGGATCATATAGCCTAGTAGACGAATGCCATTTAGTCAACTTTCTAAATTACTCAATGAATAATAAAACAATAACATTAAATCTTTTAATACTTTAAACTATTTTATTAGGTTTTAATAACAACATATATAATATTTCCATAATATTTTAATATGCAGGCAAATAAAATAATCCCCATAAGGACAAGCTGTAATACGAATATTTGTGGTCAGTAAGATTTTGTTGAAACAAATCAATACATCCATTCAGCAAGAATGCATTAAACTGATCAAAAGTGACACTAAAGACAATTATAATCTTACAAAAGATTTGTAACATTCTATTCCAAAGAGATGCAATACCTTTGAACGTCCTATTTATAAATGTTATTACAAATAATTATATATGTTGTTTCTTTTAAGCAGTTCTTTCACATAGTAGTGTCAGGTAGGCTCCTAATTATCCTCAGGGGAACACGTAGCTATTAAGGGCATTGTGACAAATCAGGTACATCCTTGGGAATCTGTAAGCAAGTTGTATCTTCTGTTGTCTGATTTGATCTCATTTATGGAAAGGAAATACCTTCAAGGGAAAAGCGATAAAGCTCATTGGTCATGTTAGAGACCAGATCACCGGTGGGGCTCATCTGCCGCAGATAGTAAATCCGTTTGATGAAGTCTGTGACCACCGCATTGACCACATCTCCATACTGCACGGAGTCCTTTGGATGCAGCATGCGTTTGTTCAGCACTGTCCGCAGTTTGTACCATTTCTCTCTTTCTCTGTTGAAGAACATAGTCTTTTCAGAAGGGCAACAATAAACGGCACAACTTGCTAGAGTTCATAAGTTTACATAATATCACATGGCTACATAAGCCAAATGTACTTTGGTCTTATAAAATCTCCAGACATGACTAGTCTTGCAGAATGTTTGTTACAAAACAAGCCTATGTTACAGATACAGAGCAACTGTGTCAAAAGTTTTTTACTCAGTGAAAGGGCCGTAGCCGATGCCTTTCATGTCACGGTACTCTGTCCACAAAGTCATGTCTCCTCTGGAAGGAAACTTCTCATCTTTTCTAAGGAGCTCCTCCAGTAAGTCCACACTGTTTATTGAAATGGCTTGGAAGTTTCCAGCATTCACTTTGTACAAAGGTCCATAAACCTGGTTTTCATATAACTGGAGAGATGAAAACAAGTGGTGAAGAACAAAGAAGATGTGCTAATAAAGAAACATCTGGTTGATTTTGAGATAAATTGCATTGTTTCAGAGCAACATCCGACTGAGATCACAACAAGTATACTGAATTATGTAAAAGTGTTCAATTATACAAGACAGTAGTTTCCTTTCTATTCGATGTCCTTAAAGGTAAAAACAGTACAGGCTGCGGTCACTGAGACTCATCAGACAGATGCTGTAACCCAGCTCGCCTGCTAGCGCAGTTCTGAAATACCAGAAGAAAGGTAAGACTTGGGACTTGCAGTTTGCAGTCACATTATACCATTAAAAAAAAATCTGATGTTATTTGAAGTGAAAGTGAAGTGACATGTGGCCAAGTATGGTGACCCATACTCGGAATTAGTGCTCTGCATTTAACCCAAAGTGCACACACACAGCAGTGAACACACACCCGGAGCAGTGGGCAGTCATTTTTTTTGCTGCGGCGCCCGGGGAGCAGTTGGGGGTTCGGTGCCTTGCTCAAGGGCACCTCAGTCGTGGTATTGAAGGTGGGTGAAGAGCTCTGTACATTCCCCCCCCCCCCCTACAATCCCTGCCGGTACGAGACTCGAACCTGCAACCTTTGGGTTACGAGTCCGACTCTCTAACCATTAGGCCACAAGTATAAAAATAGCAACTTATACTATTTGCATTTTGTCTAGTAACAGATTATTAGAGTTAATAAATACATACATAATATTACAGGTATATGTAGTACTGTTCATAAGTTTGCAGGTCTCTAAGATTTGTAACATTTTTTTAAAAGAATTCTCTTATGCTCATCAAGGCTGCATTTATATAATAATAAAAAAACAGTAATATTGGGAAATATTATTACAATTTAAAACAACTGCTTTCTACTGTAATATGCTTTAAAATGTAATTTATTCCTGTGATGCAAAGCTGAATTTTCAGCAGCCATTACTCCAGTCTTCAGTGTCACATGACCCTTCAGAAATCATCAATGTTGAAAACAACCATTTTTTTGTTGAAACCATGATACATTTTTCCCAGGATCTTCTGATGAATACAAAAAAAGTTCAAAAGAAAAGTATTTATTTGAAATGGAATACAACTCGGTCCTCTGAGATTTATATTAATATTGTTGTAACTTTGTCTGTCTGCACCAGACTAATCTACACTCTGTATAAAAACTATACTTTATAAGACACTATTATTCATAGTAACATCAACTGTAAACAAAGCAACTGTGCTCACATAAAGCTGCTCTTCCCGCAGCCTGGGGGTCCATACAGCAGATATCCCCTCCTATATGGAATGCCTGATTGAAACATATTCAACAACACATTTGGAATACAAAAATAAAACACAAAATAAACAAAAAAAAGCAATACTTTTTTTAATTATTACAAAGATTTCAAATAGAGGCATGCAGGCATTTTTTTTTCCTGATATGCAAGTACGAAAAATAATTTTTTTCACCTCTGTCTGTGTACCACTTAGGATTGCCAATGAACTCCTTTACATCATCCACAATCCTCTCTGCCACACCATTCTCTAGCACTACGGAAGACAGCGGTCGCCGTCGCCTTGGAAACCCAAATGGCCTCCACTCTGCTCCAAGCGCAGTGTACATCACAGTTCTGCCCTCTTCCTGCTTTAAAGCAAGTTCACGTGCTGCATGGACACAGAATCAATCATTAAGACTGCAGCATATTTTTTAAGAATTCAGCCTGACAGTCTTTAAAACTATACATTTGACGTTAATATAACATTTCACAGCAGGTTCTCAACACTGCTGAGTGAAGGAAAAATGAATAAAACACAATCTAGCCGCTCATACCTTCTTGAAGTATGTTGAAGAATATTTGGCGGTCTCTGCCCAGAGCAGTAAAGGTGACGGACTCCCAGGGCGTTCCAGTGTGCAGGTCCACCATCTGCTTTTCCCTGGTCCTCTCCACTCTGATCCACTTCCTGCCATACCTGAAAACACAAAGCCTCAATCAGAGAGACGGATAACTATGTGTTGGATTGATTTCTGAGAGAAAGTCAAATCAGCAGCACATTGAATGTAAACTGCCCAAAGTAACATCACGATATATTCTGATCTTACCAAATGATGTGGTTCCCTGGACTTGGATGGAAGTCAAACTGTGTATGGACTCGTCCACTCTCATGCTGCATGTATGAGGTCTCTACACTCAGATGCTGGGTGTGTTTGGCATGTTTAGTGATCCAGCTTAAGAGCCAGTGATAACTTTTATCTCTGCTTGGGACCTCCAGTGTGATCATGTAATTTCTCCTAAAGAAGACCATGCCAACCTGTGCCCCCTTTCTGGCAACTGCGAGTGCTGTACCAACACCAACTAGTCCAAATCCTGCCCCAAAGTAAGGGTTGTCCTTCAGGGCTCCAATAAAATCTGACAGGGTCATGATGAAGGTGTCTTCAGGATCTCTTATTCAATCAGGAAAAGCCTTTTTGTCCCTTCATTGCAATATGCAACCTACATTCACAGCAGATGAGGTGAAATCATTTTCATTTTGATGAGAGATTGTTGAGATTGATAAAACGTTATGCCAAGCTGTCACTGACCAGGTCTATCTTTTTATTTAAATAAATGCAGATTTAAAAAGTCTCTATACTTACGGCAGAGCAAATATCAAACCGCACTTTAGAAACAACATTCTTTCTGTTAGCTGAAAAGAAACGAAAAGACGCGAATAAGATGAAACATAAGCAAACCCTTTCTACAGTAACCCAGCGTTGCAAAGTGAACAAAACGTTCTTTTGAGTGAGTCGAATCTTTGCAATGACTCGGTTGAAATGATTCTTCTTCTTCTTCTTCTAATAACGTTTTATGGGGGATGGCAAACCAACTTCTGGTGCATTTACCGCCACCAACTGGGCTGGAGTGTGGAGCACTAATAAGCAACTACTATATACATATTTATATTTATCTATATTTTATATAAAAAAATTAAATACAAAAATAATAAAATAAAAAATAAAAAAAAATAAAATAAAAAAAATACCCACACATTCCTAAATTCTCCTGACTAATCCTATTTCTTTAATGTATTTAACAATAGCACCATATATTTTACCTTGTTCTGCATGCTCTTTCAAGAGATTTGACAAATTAAATGATTCAACACCCATGTTTCTTACTTCCTCAATGAGTTTTAACCTTTCTTTTTCCATATTTTATACATTTTATTAAAACGTGCTCTATTGTTTCTGCCTGATTACAAAAAATACATTGACCTGTTTCATGTTTTCCTATATTAAACAGAGAGTAATTTAATCTAGTATACTTAGCAAGCTTATCAACCACTTCATTAGCCTCCACTCCCACATGAGCGGGAACCCACAAAAATGTTATTAAGCTTATATTACTTATTCTTAATAAACTTGCAAGAATCTCATAAATAATGTCTTGCCTTGATGATTTTACTCCACTTGCAAGGCTCAATATTGCTGCATAAGAGTCAGAACATATTACTACTAATCTTGGTTTTACTTCCTCTACCCACTGGAGTGCTACCACCATGGCAATTAATTCTGCTGTATACACGGATACATGATCAGTTATTCTTTTCTTAATACTAGTTTGAAACTTTGGAATAAATACTGCAGCAGCTGTTCTGCCAGAGATAGGGTCTTTAGAACCATCAGTATAAATATGTAACCACGATGGATAAGTCTGATCTAAATACTGCTGTGCAATAATGTTCTTAGGTTGAAATGATTCACAAATCAATCCCACTTTAAACTCGTTTCATTTTGAACCGGTTCTTTCAGACCAACTGTTCAAAGGAACCGATTCACTCAAATGAGCAAATCACATGGCGACCTCTGCGTTGTTTCCGTTGTTCAGGAAAATAGTTCCGTATGAACCGTGTTTCACTTAATAGTTCCGTTGTGACTGCTTACGACGCAGTCGCGTCATGACACTTTTAGGTATCCTTATGAACAACTGTCTGTATATTTTGTGTTTTTTAAAAAAGTATTATTCTCCACTGTGTATACAAAATTATGTCAAAATTAATTTTCCTCTTTGAACAGAAAACGCCCAGAAATAACGCTGCTTACATTGTTTCCGTCCACACAAGTGCAGGTAATTTCTTATTATATAATTGAAGTAATAAATAATGTGTATAAACATAATAAAGCATTAATGCGTTATCGCGTTTATTCGTCTCTTGATGTTGACTGTATTCGAGTAGTTTGCTTTAACTGAACACATCTTCTGTTCCGTGTGGATAGGTTGTTTATTTGTTTGTCAGAGCAAACGAAACACGAACCTTCGCGCAGGAGGTCCAAATTTGTTTAATACAATTTTTTCCCCCCAACAAAACATGTTCACGTAATATTTAACGCACTGGATGAATTGCTTTATGTCCTTAATGTTAACAGACAAAAACACTCAGCTCTTTTAATCTCAAATCTGGTATTCCAGAACCCTGTTAATCACATTTGGAAGTCATTGGTGATGCAGAACAGTCGTGTTGCTCTGGGAGACGGGAACACTTCATGGTCCTGATGCTGTGATAGAGTTTTACCCCTCTTGAGAGCCGCGCAGGAGGTCCAAATTTGTTTAATACAATTTTTTTCCCAACAAAACATGTTCACGTAATATTTAACGCACTGGATGAATTGCTTTATGTCCTTAATGTTAACAGACAAAAACACTCAGCTCTTTTAATCTCAAGTCTGGTATTCCAGAACCCTGTTAATCACAATCACATGTGTTGCTCTGGGAGACGGGAACACTTCATGGTCCTGATGCTGTGATAGAGTTTTACCCCTCTTGAGAGTTGATTTTATCCCTCAATGACTAATGTACTGTGGAGTTTGACCCAAATATGGACCTACAAAAGCCTGGATGTGATTCAGAACAACTCAAGCATGTGGAAAATAATGCAGCAGATACACCGGAAGGTAAAATACAACAATACTTAGAAAACCATATGTTTAATAAATTATATATTATACATGTAAGATGTAGTCCTTTGGCATCCATGGGTCTCTGGAATATTTGATTTCGATTGGTCAGTTGCTAGATTAACATCCCTTTTAGATGAACAGCTTTGACAGCTCACAGATAATAAGAAGTGTATTATTGTCTTTGTTGTAGCTTTGTCTCCGTTGAAGGGGATGGATATGCCTGTTCAAACTAGAAGCAAGAAAAGTGTAACCAAAAAATTGAAAGCATCCACAAAAAAGGGGGAAAAATGTGCTACCATTAGCCAAGAAAAGTTTCCATCTAAAGGTAAATATAATAAATGAGATGTAATTAAAATAATTATAATCCCAGGTCTGATTTATGCCATCTTTCTGTTTAGTGGGACATGTTGCAGAGGGCACTGAACACATGTTTCGCACCCACATCTGCTCTGAATGCAGACGCTGCTTCAAGACTCGCTCCCATTTGATAGAACATATGCGTATTCACTTTCCCGACCCCAGTCTGCAATGTCCCACCTGCAAACACCACTTCACCAGTAAGAGTAAGCTGCGCGTCCACATGCTGAGAGAGACGGGACAGAAGCTGCACCGGTGTCATCTATGTGAGTATGGAGCGGTGGAACGTAACTCTCTGCGACGACACCTCGCCGGCGTGCATGGGCATCAAGAAGATGATGCTCCCAATGGAGAGCTCTTTAAGTGCCCAACTTGCCAAAAGACTTTCAGTCAGAGTCAGGCATTAAAGAGCCATATGAAGTCTCACAATAAGACACAAGATGGACAGCCGTTACCTTGCTTCCATAACGGCTGCTCATTTCAGTGTACAGAAAAGAAGCGGCTTCTAAAGCATGTGTTAGATGCTCACCAGATTGAAGCCGTAGAGTGCCATCATCACGCCTGTGGCGCCTTCTTCGGGAGCCTAGAAGACATGGAGAAACATTTGCGCACGCATCAGGCTTATCACTGCCCCCATTGTGACTTCTCATGCTCAAACAAGAGCCTTTTTCAGCAGCACAAAAGGCAAGGACATCCAGGGAATCAAGAACTGAACTGTAGCTTCTGCCCTTTCACAACCCTCAACCCTGTAGAGTTCGATCAACATGTTGGTCACTTTCATGCCAGTGAGAAAACACACCACTGTGAGCAGTGCAGCTTTGTAACAGCTCACAAAAGAGTTCTGAAAAGACACATGCTAATGCATACTGGTAAGATATTCAGTTGCTCTACTTAGTTCTTATAAGTGTTTATAGGTATAGTTCACTCAAAAATAAAGATGTGGTCATCATTTATTCAGTCTTGTTATTTCAACCCTGTATTATTTCCTTTTTTTTCATGAAAAAAAATCTAAATTGGATCCTGATTGATTTATACTGATTTAATTTATACAACCTGTGTGATGTTTTTCAAAGTATTTTGAAGTCATACAATAGCTTTGTGTGAGGAACCAAATTAATTTAGGTATCTTCCCCTCTGCTGTAAATATCAAATTTCATAGCATTTGCACAACAGTATAGTTTAGCTGCAGCAAACGTGTAGGAATAAGTGTACTTCGATTACTTTTATGATACTTTTATTGTGTTTTTTGTCCTTCAGTATAAATCATCTGCTTTCATTCTGTGGAAAATAGCAGATTCTTCGTTTGTATTTCACACAGGAAAGAAAATTATATAGGGTTTGAAATGACACATGAGCGAGAAGATGACACAATTTAGATTTTGGAATGAACTATTCCTTCAAAATTACTCATTGACCATTGATAGACAGATAACGTTTGTATTTACAGGTGAAAGGCCCCACAAATGTACTCTGTGTGACTTCAGATGTCGTGATGAAACATACCTTTCAAAGCACATGCTGACACACTCTAATGACAAACAGCACATGTGCTCAGAATGCGGATATGTTACGAAATGGAAACACTACCTCAGTGTCCACATGCGTAAGCACGCAGGAGATCTAAGGTATGTACCTTGTTGAAATAAAAATATGATAATAAAAAGAAACATTTCTGTTTACTGATCTACCTCACATCTCTCTCAGGTACAAATGTAATCAGTGTCCATATCGTTGCCATCGCATTGACCAGCTGAACAGCCATAAACTCCGTCACCAGGAAAAATCCTTGATCTGTGAGGTGTGTGCATACTCCTGCAAGAGAAAGACTGAATTGCGCAGCCATATGCAGCTCAAGCACTCCACAAAGGCAGATCCTCAACCTCCTGTTTACCAGTGCCAGTTTTGCCCTTACACAACAAAGTACCGCCAAGCCCTGCATAGCCACGAGAACTGCAGGCACACCCGGACACGCGTGTTCCGCTGCGCACTTTGCCGCTACACCACATTTAGCAACACCGGCCTCTTCCTGCATAAAAAGAAATCCCACGGATATGTGCCTGGAGATGTGGAGTGGCTTGAGAAATATGCACAGAAAGAAAAAGAGCAAAGCTCTGTGGAGTTGACGCACAACTTTTTCTCCAAAACCACAGTACCTCAGACTTCCAATTCAGAATATAGGGAAGAAGATGACTCAAAAGATATGTCTGTAAATGATAATGAGAATGAAGCAATAGCAGCCACTATTGGAGGAACTGAAGAAATTACTTTAGTACAGCAGGCCAGACTTGATATTGAGTCTGCAAGAGAAGAGGCAAGTAATCTTTCTGAAGGACATCCAAATAATGAAGAACAGTGTGGCTCCCCACTTTTTACTTCCCAAACCAGCCAGAGCAGCACACAAATCTTACTTGCAGAGACAGTAAATATACACAACACCGCATTTGAAGCCCACTTCGGGGGCTATTTTGAATCTCACACATTGCAAACAGTCCACCGGAACTTCCCACAACCATCAGTTGATGATGATGATGACAATGCAGCTTACTTTGAGGATCAAAGTGACTCTGAAGACCCACCACCATTGACAGAAACTGAAAGGAGTAGGGAGGGACTCCATCAGGAGAAATGTGTAGAGGCCTCAGCTTCTGAGACTCGCTTGCATGTCATGAGAAAACAAGATAAAGACCAGGCTGAAGCCCTTGTACTAGAGGGCAGGGTGCAGATGCTTGTCGTCCAGACACGGGACAGTATGTATCAGTGTAGCCGCTGCTCCTATGTGACCAGAAAGCAGGCAGCATTAATCCGGCACTGCAAGTCGTCCTGCCAGGTCATGAAGGCAGGACTACGTTGCCAGGACTGCGGCATGCAGTTTAAACAGCAGCGTTCTTTGAACACCCACCTCCGTAAGTGCCAGTCACTGCTGAGGCACAGAAAGAAGTCTGTTTTCGCTAGCACTGTAGGTAAATCAGGGAGTTGTGAAGGTAGTTCAGGGAGTGCTGCATCTATGCAGGTACAGAGTACAACTCTTAAATCCCTCACAATGCATCCTGAACCTGTTGAAGTCACTGATTCTACAGATTCAAGAGTACAAGATTCAGCTGAACCTGAAGGCCCACTGTCTCCTATCATAGCTGATAAAGTAAATGAGACTGATTCAGTGACAAGCACAACCAAAGGAGGGCAGGCAATTGTGAGGAGCAGAAACAAGCTAGCAGAAAAGGAGGGATTGGTAAATGATGAGATCTCTGGGTATATTGAAGATGATGGTAAGTATAGTTGCAGAAAATGCCCTTTCTCATCTGTTAGGAAAGTCACAATAGATCGGCATTGTGCAACATGCAGTGGAAGCACCCATAAGGTACATCTGGCTGAAACGGGAGAGCAGTTTGAGCAAGAAGATAATCCTAGTGACTCAGAACATGATCAGGAGGAAGATGGGGCAAATGACTCGGAAAGGGATTCAGTGGAAGAAGAGAGACCCCAAGACCCCAAACCTCGTTTCTCATGTCCCAACTGTCCTTTTCTCTGCCACCAAAAGAGAGCTCTAGCAAGTCATCAGATAAAGGGCTGTTTAAAACCAGGTGAAATACAGTGTCCACAGTGTTCATTTATTGCCAAATCGGAAAAATCTCTCAATCATCATATCCTAGGTCACAAGAAAGAGAAGGTAACTAGAGGTAAAATATCTGGCAACCTGCAGTGCAATCTTTGCTCCTTCACCTGCATGCAAGAGCGTTGCCTGACACAGCATGTTGCTGTGAAGCACGAGGGAGTCCGTCCTCACCAATGCCGCTTCTGTTCATTTAGCACAATCCGTCGCTACCGACTTGAGGCCCATGAGTCCATGCACACAGGTGTTGGAAGGCATAGCTGTGAACTCTGTGGCCAAACGTTCGGCACCACGTCCAGACTACGCTTGCACCATCAACGCATTCATGACAAACAGGCAACGCACTTCTGTTCACTTTGTGACTACAGAGCTTATAACCTCAATGACATCAACCGCCACAACTTGAGCTGCCACACTGGTGATCTTAGCTACCACTGCAGCCAATGCAATGCACGTTTCAGCTCCGACGTTGCCCTGAGGCAGCATTCCAACCGAGCACATCCAGATTTTAACAGCTTGCCTTGCACCCAGTGTAGCTTCACCTGTGGCTGCCAAGCTGCTCTCAAAGCGCATATGCAGAGTGAACATTCTGAAATCAAGACGAAAGATCCTCAAAATGGTACAGAAAAACAAAGTAAGATGTCCATCACCCATCAGTGCTTGGTTTGTTCCTTCAGTACCCATAAAAGACTCCTTCTGGTCCAGCACATGTTAGATGAGCATGAAGATGGACCAGCAGAGGAGAAAACTCTGAAGTGTGATGTCTGTGGTTTCTCTTGCACCCATAAAGTGGTGTTTGACCAGCATGTGCGGTCACATGGAGGAACCTGCCTCTTTAAGTGCACTGAATGCGAGTTTTCCACCAGAAACAAACAGAAGATCACCTGGCACATTCGAATCCATACAGGAGAGAAACCTTACCGGTGTGAGAAGTGCAATTATGCATGTGCTGATCCTTCAAGACTGAAGGTATGAAGAGCTATTATACAAGATAGTGATTAAAGGTTTGGGTATTTGGTTTTTACTATCCAGTTCTGTTGGTGTTTCCAATTTAATTTAACTCTCTTTATTTTAGTATCATATGAGGATTCACATGGAGGAACGCAAGTATCTCTGTCCAGAATGTGGCTACAAATGCAAATGGGTCAACCAGCTGAAGTATCACATGACAAAACATACAGGTAGCTATGTGCTATAGTCTAACTTACTCTAATTGTAAATTACTTGCACACCTTGATGTTTATCCTTCTTTCCAACAGGTGCCAAACCTTATGCATGTGAGGACTGCGAGTACCGCACCAACCGTGCCGACTCCCTGCGCATCCACCGGGAGACACGTCACAGAGACGTGCGGTCCTTTATATGCGAGAAGTGCGGAAAGGCTTTCAAGACACGCTTCCTCCTCAAGACACACCAGAGAAAGCACAGTGAGGAGCGACCGTATGTGTGCTCCATATGCCAAAGGGCGTTCCGCTGGCCTGCGGGTCTCCGCCATCATTACCTGTCCCACACAAATAAGCTGCCATTTTACTGCCTCCACTGTACCTACCGGGCAAAACAGAAATTTCAGGTTGTAAAGCACCTTCAGAGACATCACCCAGACTTGCCTGTTCAAGATGGTGTGGGTAAAGACCAAGAGGCCTCTATGAGTACACAAAAGACCTGGATTAGGGAAGAGGAAGAGAGACAAGAGGATGGGCAAACTGCTTTAGAGCACATGCAAACAGCAGGGGATATGTAGCCTTGTTTCTGTATGCATTTCAATTGACATTTCTTTGTCTTATGAAAGTATTACATGTCATTATAATCAATACCCTCATTCAAACCACACTGAATAAATATTTTTACGATATATTTATTCCTGTTTATTCCTTTAAAACAATATTTAGCTGGGAATGTACATACATAATGGAAATAAAAGAGTCATTTACTTTGAACACTTGCTTTCGGGTTATTTATAAAAGGCACTATACCATGCTCAGTTCCTTTAATTCATCCATTCTGCCTTGATTGTATAACCTTCAAACAGAAAAAAATGCATTTGATTTTTTTTTAACAGTACACTCAGTATTGCATAGGTAAACAACTAACAATAAAATTAGCTTTTCTGCACCGTTCTTGGAGGTCTATTCTGACAGCAAGGCTCTACTAACACCATGCAACTATAGAGGTACACATAATAAATAATGCCAGTAGCTATACTTTTTTTGTTTTAATGCAAGTACTAGTTATAAAATAATATTTTGGTTTGTTGAAGTTATTGCCAGCATTTGATCAAGTATTTTTAAGCAAAGCACAAGATAAAATGTTTTCTCTACCTTTTTAAAGCAAACTACAGATTTGTCTGAAAAATATTAGCTCTTCAGAACAAGTTTCAAGCATTGTAAATAAAACTCCTAGAATTGTGAAATTACAGCTCTGTGATTTTGATATGAACATAGATGGAGGATGGATGGATACTTGTTCCGTCTTTGGACAACAGATGCACATGACGATATCCTGTAAAAAGAAGCTTTTTGTTATTTGCAAGAAAGCCAAACTAACTTTCAATGATTTTAGAGAATACACATAAAGACACTGGGTCTCATTCACTAATAATATTAATAATACTAATCTTATGTGAGCCGAAATGATTTTCACACAAAATTGTTCTTATCCCTCGTTCTAATGTTGAGTAATCCATATTATTCTAAATGAGAGAGCATATGTTTCAATTGGTTCTATGTTTTATCTTACATTTAGAAAAAAAAAAAAAGAAAGAAAGTGCAGACTTATTTATAAATAAGGATTTCTGTGTGGAAACATTCACACAGGCAGTGTTTGTTTGGTTAGTGAATAAGACCCTGTTTTTTTTTTTAACTGTATTTCAATATAGGACTACCTGGTTGAATACAGGTAAAAGGTAGAGTATATTGCCCTATGAAGTCATTCCTTGATGCTTTATCATAGTCTTCAACTACAAAACGCACCAGTGCCAGCTCAGGGGTGTGGATTTTGAACTGTAAGGTTTCGTTCCAATGTGGGTTGAATCCTGTACAGATTAAAAAAATTAGAAAAATCACTGCAAGCAGCAGGACTTAAATAGGATTCCTATGGTTTGTAAAATTATGGAAACTTGTCATCTTAACAGGTAATGTCTGTTTCCACATTATTAACCTTACAACCACATATTACATGCGTATGCATGTGAACAACATGCACAATTTCCATTTGTCTCTCATGTAATGATTTGGCAACACTACAGACCAATTAATTCTTACTTCCTCACCATTGTTGTCAATGTATTTGGTCTCCTGTTTGACTTGATCCAAAGGAACGCCATAAATTTCCACCCTTACCAGGGGGTCTACAATGGACCAATCTTTTTGCTTTACTTTAGGGAGCTGTTGTCCACTAATAACCTAAACAGAAAGAATCATCAAATAAAATCTCAAAATAAACTTGCAGAGGGAACATGAATATTGTTTCATACCTTAACAGAGAACAGTAGAGGGTGGTAATCTTCACGTTCCTCAGGATTTTCAGGATCAAAGAGTCTCTCCTTTTTGCGAAGGATCTCAGATTTTAGGATGTAGCCACTGTATCCATTCTGAGTAAACAACCCATCATTAAGATCCATTTCCATCCCTGCTGTCTGGAAGTTTAATGCCACTATGAATTAGAAACATATTAATAGGTAAATACACACTGGCCACTTTACAACACATTAGCTGTGTTTCCCTGCTTCTCTTTACATAGAGCACTTTTATGTCTGCCATGCTCACATTCTTCCACTTTATAGAATTGACATAATGGTGTGTAATATAATATCTGCCATACTAACCAATCTGGCATCCCATGTTCCACATATCTACTGGACAGTAATTTGATGAATCCGTTCTCATTCCACTTGGATACACTCTTGTCAGCTGCCTGGTGTTATGCAGCACAAAATCTGAACCTGACAAAAAATGAGAATTAATAATACAAAAATGTAATTTTTCTAACATAATGGTACAATTTCTATTTCAATCATTTTTAAAATATTTTTTATAGAAAGGAAACATACAGGCTTGGAACAATATGAGGTTAAACATATTCAAACTATCCCTTTAAAAATAATTTCTTACCTGCTTCCTTTGAATATTTACGGGCTTTAGACTCGGAGAATGAGGACATCTCATTAGGCTTAGCAGACATGCGGGAATGCTCAAAGCTGTGGAAATGTATGCTCTTACAGAACATTAGGTCTGAGAGCTTCTTGCATAGATTTTGCTTCGATTTCTACGTGGGGCAAAAGTGAACAATGTTGAACAAGGGGGTGGAAAACACTGACAGACCTTCTCCTCAGTTTCTCAGTATTTCCACTGGTAGCTTACCTTACTATCTGTTGGCAGACTCTCTGATGCCGGACTGTCCTTATTCATTTCTGCTGCCTCGTCCTCATCGCTGACTTCACCTGTGGGGCTCTCGGACTCCTTTCCAATCTTCTTTCCTTTCAACAAGATTTTCCTCTTAAGTGCCTGAAAGAAATGAAGCAACAAATATTGTTAAAAAAATAAATAATGATATAATATATAATTCAAACAATATACATTTTCAAATGTAAGGTTATTTTTATATACAGTTTTATGTGAAAATGCTTCTATTTTGCACTTTTCTAATTGATTAAAAAACATTTTCATTACAAATGATATAATCTGCATAACAATCTCAGTGAGAAGTTGAAAAATTTGCATTGCACAAAATTTTTTTTATTTCGAGATTTAAATGAGAAAATACCAAACTCAATAGGTGTGGGAAAATACCAAACTCACCTCATTTACGAAACGAACGTACGACAGAAAATTGGGCATACAGTAATTTCAACGCAAAACTTGGAATTTATCAATATGGACGTGAGCGGTGGCTACGATCAAATCTCACGTCTGGTCTCAGCTCATGTACGCAAGTTTTTGAGTTACCTGAATGTGCAGCATAGTAAATACCAAGCACGTGCAGAGGGGGTTGTGGTGGGTGCTTGAGCACCTGCCCCTTTTCCCCTTGATGCCCAAAGTGCCCTTTTGTCAAGGCAATTATTATTTTATTTTTTTGTAATTAAAGGGATATTTCACCCAAAAATGAAAATTTGATGTTTATCTGCTTACCCCCAGAGCATCCAAGATGTAGGCGACATTGTTTCTTCAGTAGAACACAAACGAAAGATTTTTAAAGGGGTCATAGGATGCTACATGCACTTTTACAAGTTGTTTGAACTGAAATGTGTGTTGGCAGTGTGTACACAACCACCCTATAATGATAAAAATACACCCAGTGTTTTTTTTTTAATCTGGTTAAATGTTTTCCCCTTTCTCAAATCGAGCCGATCTCAGATGCCAGTCTGTGTGACGTCACACAGACAGGCCCCGCCCACGATAGTTTGATTGACAGTAGCGTTTCAGCACAGACTGGACTGGCGTCTTACCTTACCCTGAGTGAGCTGTCATCAGTCCGCCATTGTTTCACTGCTGGAGCAGATGTAGACAAGAATGACTCCTAAGCGATTGAGGTGTTCTGTTGTTGGATGTAATTATGACATCTGAGCCGCTGAACTGGCAGTGGATTACATTGTTTCTGAGGGGAATGCGCCCCCGATCTACATAAATGCGTCTATGTTCGCGCTAATGATTTGTGATCCAGCCTCATCTACAGAAGAAGTGAGTATAATGTTTTGTAATGAATCTTTGCAAATCGCCTTTCCTAATAACGTGCTAATTAGCAAGTTTCATGATGAATGCGGCTAAAGTAAACAGTCCCTCAGAGAACTGTTAGGAAGAGAGGGGCGGGGTCAGCAGAGCTCATTAACATTTAAAGGAAAATGCTACAAAAACGCAAGTAGATATAACTGCAGACCGGAGATCTCCCAAATGGGGCGTGAACTCCAAAAGTGGGCAGAACCTCCCAAATGGGGCAGGGTCTCCTCGCGCAAAGACTTTCACCATTGGCTCTGGCTCCAGCCAATATTGACTTATATAAAACTTTATAAATGTAACATTGTTTCTAGTTCATCTAAAATAAAATATGCTATATAAATAAATATTCTCCATGAGAGCAGAGCCCAAAGCTTGTGGCCAGTGGTGTTCGGACTGGAGTTTGAACCTCTGCTTAATGATATAAACGTGAATCACCCACGAGCTCTCCCGCGATATATCTACGTGGAGATATTCAGTGAAGTAGTGATGTTTACTCAAAAATAATGAGCTCCCCAAAAATACAACTAAACTGCTCGTTCTGAAAATGTTATTGTTTAAAGTAGCATTAACTATTTCACATATTTTAATTGTATTGTACACAAATTTTTAATGACAGTAGTACTGTTCGGGCTTACAGTCTCGGACTTTTGGACCCCACAGTATTAACAGATATTTTAAAAATCAATCCTATAATAGGTGATATGAACCTGACGTCTTCATATGTGACCATTAATAGTTAATGGGAAACACAAACAGCTTCGTCACGCCAAAGAGGATGCTTACAGAAGTGGGGATAAAATCTTGTATAACCAGGCCAGGAACAGACTAACAAAGGAGATCAGAATGGCTAAAAAAACTACTCAGAAAAGCTGAGAAAAGAGCTTTCAGCAAACGATCCAGCGTCAGTATGGACTGGTCTGAGGAACATCACCATGTACAAGACACCACCCCCACAGCTTGCGGAGAATCAACAACTGGCTGACGATCTGAATGTGTTTTACTGCAGATTTGAAAAGGATCGCAGGCTATATTCAGCCTGAACAATTAATCTTTCATAATTATACATAGCCCATCACAACTAACATAGTTATATTTATATTAAACTGCACACTTTGTAAATAACATATCTGCACACTAATCTAAACAATTAAATTTTTTCCTATACTTCTATTTCTGTATATAGTATATTATTAAATTATTTAGTATAATAAGTTATATTACATCCCTACTGTGTTATTCCTATGTATGTCTGCACTATGTTTGTACTTTCTTCTACACTGGAAGCTCCTGTCGTCAAGTCAAATTCCTTGTGTGTGTAAACATACTTGGTAATAAAACTCTTCTGATTCTGATTCTGATAATGAAAGTGCCCATTGCAGTACTATGACTATAAGACAATAGAATATTTTAAGATCCAAGGAAGTCATCTATGTTTTTCAAAAAGAAGTCATTAAGAGCAGTTAAGTGCACCACTATCTATAAGGCACTATACCTATGGAAAGCCGTTGTAACATTTAATCTATAAGCCGTACTAGTATCTATTTTCATTGTACTAGTACCTATTTTTTAGATACTAGTATATTTTCCATTAAGTACTAGTACTTATTCATTAGGTACTAGTGCTTATTCTTTAGCTACTAGTGCTTATTCTTTAGGTACTAGTGTTTATTCTTTAGGTACTAGTGTCTTTTGTAAAGTTACTAGTACTTATTCATTAGATATTAGTACTTAATCATTAAGAGCAGTTAAGTTAAGTGCACCACTATCTATAAGGCACTATACCTCACCTCTGGGGATGGTAGTTCGCTGGAGACTCCCTCTACTGTGTTAGTCAGTAGCATATCACCCAGAATGTCTCTGAAATATCGAGCCATGACTTCCTGTTGCTCTATGCTGCAGTGGTTTTCAATGGACACGATGAGCGGATACTCAGATGCCTAGAAGTAGGAATGACCGTAAGATTAATAAATCTGGAAATAGATTATTATGTATGTGTAAATATTTATATTAACATAAACATCAGTATCATATAACATTATTAACTGGTATTAACATCAATAATGCCAATAATGTGAACAACAAAGTCAATAATTATTACTAGATATTCATATGAATATTGATATTTGAAACCTTGTTAACCTTGAAAATAAGATCACCTTGAAGGCATAATTTGCAATAGTAGCAATCACATCTTTGAGGAGAATCTTAGATGTCAGTGTGTGTCCATGATAAACTACCGGCTCTCCATTCGATCCATTCCAGCAGTCCACCTCTACACACCTGCAGCCTCGTTTCAGTGCCCTTCAGAGGTTCAACGCAGCACAAATAAACAACCACTGTCATGAACACAAGGAACAAAATGTAATGCATTCAACTAGGCCAGAGATGCCCAAACCAGGACCCACGGGCCAAAGTTGGCTTGTGGTGACCTTTGATTTGGCCTGCCATTTCATACCATACCACAAGAGGAAGGACAAAATGAAACATTCAATCTTCATTTCTGATGTACGTTTTGTTTTTTGTTCTTTAAATTTGTGTTTCATTATTTAAAACTGTATTTGGGCATCTCAGAACTAGGCGGTTTCAATTTCTCTGAAGTTATTGAACAGAAACATTATACATGTATGAGAGATGCTACTACTTACATTCTCATAAAATCCTTTTCCACAAAAGAAATCATCAAAAATCTGTGAAATCAAGTAGACACATTACCATAAATAAAAAGCAGAACTCACTGGATGTAGGCCTCAACGCTGCTTGGTCCTTTTAGCTGGTCCTCCATCAGATAAGTGTTGTGTGATGAGGAGATGTAATAGTGGGCCAGAGGTTGGCTCATGTCCTGAAACAGGCCCTGCCGCTCTAGATTGAAGATGGATCCCTCAGGAGACGTCAGGTACATTAAGAACCCATCGACTGACATCGAGTGATTCTTTCTGGCTGTACAAGAAGCCAAAATGAAGCATCTTATTTGTTCAATCTTCAATACTTAGTAATAGTCATGAGTATAGGACCACTTCACTGTTGCCCATGCAGCGATCTAGTTTAAGTGCTCAACTACTCCATTATTAAAAGAGTATCCAAATAGGCAAACAAATAATTTTTCAATAACATTTTTTTTCATCATCCCTAGAGTGTCTACAATTTACTGCTCAGTCTAAAAAAAAATTTCTGAAAGAAAATATTATTTAAAAAAGAAATGAATTAAGCTATATAAACAATATATTAAGCTAACTTCAAGCAAAGCAAAAGTTAAAAAGCTAAAGTTCAGCTAAATATTTCATTGTGCCTACCACATTAAAATGTATAAGTAAAATTTATCAGGAATAATTAATTTAGTTGCCCTTTTCTCAACAAGGCATCAAGTATTTAATAGATTAAATATTATAAAGTGTGGTGATATTCATATATATCACAGAAATTATAACTGAAGAGTGTAGTATAGTGGTTGATGGTGGATCATTACCTGTGTCTGAAGGCTCATAGCAATCGATCAGCTGAAGGGCATGTTCATAACTGCCCTCCCCCTCTAGCTGCTCCTCTCTCAGGAATTCCTCCAAATCACACTGGGACAGACTCTGTCCATCACTGGAATAATCCTGGAATAAGTCCAGCACCTCTGTTCTCTCTGTAAGCATTTTGTAGAACTCCACAAACTCCTGGTCCTCCAGGGTTCCTGACTCAGACTTATCTGCCATCTGTGAGAAAATGTCAACAAATGACAATAAGGTTCAACATGGTGTAAATTTATGATGCAAAATCACATAAGCAACACATAATCACCATAAAAAGACAGCATGCATGTTCTTCATTCATGTCCACGTTCATCATTTTCAGTAATTTTTTTGCCTCCTTAAAATTAATTCTGCCATCCTTGTTTAGATCTGCTTTCAAAAACCAGTCTGAGATCCATCTGAGTGGAATGGTTTAGGTTGATAATTTAAGTTTACAGTGAACAGCTGGACTTCATTAACCTCTCTCTCTCTCTGTCTGTCTGTCTGTTCGTCTATCTGTCTGTCTACCTGTCTGTCCTTCTATCGTTCCATCCATCATCCATCCATCCATCCATCTATCTATGCCTCAACATGCCTCAAGCAAAAATAAAGTAAAATAAATAAATAAATATTTTCACATGTAGTTCTGTAAAGCTACTTCAAAAAGGGCAGAAATTAAGGATACTGGTCAAGTTTGGTGCTCTCATCCATGTTCTCCATGTTCTCCATAAGAACTCTGATGCCCTGAATCCAGGCCTGAGCTTCCTTCGCTGAATCAGCCACCAGGTCTAGGTTTCCCCTACGGCCGCGAAACACCAGAGTGAAACAGTGGTCAGCAGGAAAATCATCTGCTACATTGAGGAGTGCCTCGGACTGATGTCCCTCGCGAACAGCCTCCACATCACTGATGGAGACTGAAAAAAATTGTAAAGACAATATAAACTTTGCTTATAAGCTTTTTTTGTTCAGAGTCCTTCTTCTCACAGTTTTTAATGAACTCAAACTAGTGCTTGAAAAGGCAAGCTTCATTATTACTAATACTTCATGTTTTACTGCTGTTCATAGTGAACTAAAGGAGCTCTTAATTTCATTGGAAGCTGAATATGTTCATAAACCCCCCCCCCCCCCCCCTTCTCTCATGTCTAATCTACTACCCTGACATGTCTACTTTTATTCGTCCACTAATGTATACCTTTTGGATTTATCTCCAAATTACATTTAAGTACAATCAATAACTGCTGATACTTCAAGACCATTATCTTCTATGCAATAGCTAATAGCTTTCTCATATATAAGCCTGTTTGTGTGTTTTTGTTTTGGCAGTCAATATATATTTTCTTAAATAAATCAGTCATTTTTAGCCCATCTTGGATCAATTATACACAATTAAAAGTAGACCTGAACTAACAAGATTACTGAAGCATTTAAACCATCATAAATACTAAAAACCTCAACTCAATAAGGGCGTACAGGTAGAATAGGAAGTTATTGCCCAGCTGGATTTATACGCGATAGTCTTGCAGTCCTCCTGAAGTTTGTAGTGCCTCAGACGCTTCCACATACGAGACTTCACCTTGCGCAGAAACATGCCTGCCTTCATGGCTTCAAGGTTTTGACCCTGTTCACCTGCCAGAGAACGAGAAATGGCCATCAGAAATATTCAGAAACACCAAGCTTATTTGAACAACAAACACACACACAGGTTTGTTTTTGTGAAAAGTGGGGACATCCCATAGGCGTAATGGTTTTTATACTGTACAGACCGTATATTCTATTGCCCTACACCAACCATACCCCTAAACCTACCCCTTACAGGAAACTTTGTGCTATTTCAGATTTTCAATACACTCCATTCTGTGTGATTTATAAGCGTTTTGAAAAGTGGGGACATGGGGTAATGTCCTGAAAAGTCACCTTCTCCTTGTAATACCTATGACATACCTTTGTCATTATACAAATTTATGTCCTCATTTGTCACAAAAACGCGCACACAAACACACACACACACACACACACACACACAGGATGACTTACAGCATGTTTGAGGTGATTCCATTTTCCAATATTTCACCTTTTCTGCAGACACAAATGAACATTATTGTATAAACATCTCACCAAAAATTTATTTTTCTGGTAACAAATGCCTATATTGATTTAAAGGAAAGAGAGACTCACAGACATCACAGACATGCTAAATTAATAACAATTGTGCCCTATTTTACAATGGGGAGACAACTTTCTAGTGAATTTCTCCAAAGGAAAAACATGTTCATTCAGGCAAAAGTGAAGCGGTGTGGTCAGGCGAGTCATGAGTCATGGCTAAATATGTCTCTGAGATCCACACGATCCTCTGCTGGCAACATCATTATGTTCTGTTATATCCCAAGTGGATAAAGTAGAATCTAATTTAGCTCTTTCCTGCCATTATTTGGTATTAAATAAATGGATATTGTATAGCATTACCAGACTTCACTTTGATTTGAACCCTAAATGAGGCCATTAGATTTTTTTTTCTTAATGTGCCCTTACACAATCCTAAAATATTGTAGCAGTTACAGAGTCTTAGTGCAAATGAAGACCATATTATGCTCTAATTATGCTTTAATGTGAGCCCCTAATAACAGTAAATGCTGACAAAGTAATGTTGTAAACACAGCAAAGAGAGAAGGGAAAGGGCTGCAAACAGCTGAAGCAAACAGACACAGAAAAAGAGGATTAAGAGAACTCACCGGACTAAAGGACGTCTGATGAACTGACATCTAGTGGAACTGAAAGAGCTAAACGGGGAGGATGGGCTCTGCTGCGTGTGAAGGGCTGTGAAAACAGAGCCGCAGTCCGGGCTGCTTCCACATGATGCATAGCCAGCCTTCTTCCACCCCTTCCTCTGCCTCATTCCTTCCTAGACACTCCCACTTTTCCTTTTTTCCTGTCTTTTTAGGTGCAATGGACAAATCATATAAAATAGAAAAATCATTCTCATTAATAATTACAATTCTGCATTAAATAAAGAAAAATTTGAATGTCTATGTTACAATTTATGAATTTTCAACAATTTTACACCATATACAATATAAAAAGTCCACATATTTCACAATATTACACAAAAGACACAATTTGTACCATGTAGATTAAAATAATTAGCCGGAATTATGATAATTATAAATAGACAGAATGATGCACAGTATGCACAGCCATGAGGGACTATTCCTTGACAGTTTGTTTCCAGAATGTCAGAACTATAAACCCATTTAGACAGCCAAGCACAATAAATCAGCAGGATATACAGAATGGTGAAGTCTTTACCAAGTACAACCTATATTTACATATATATTTACATAAATTCTTTTGGCAGAAATGACTTACAAATGAGGAAAGATACAAATACAAGCAAAGCATGGAAATGCTGACAAAACTCATACTTGCTGTAAAACATTCTGGTTTAAAAACACTAAGATCAATGTCTTGACTGAAAATAGCTTTAGAAGCTTTATTGTTGAGCAGGAGAGCTAATATCACCACAGCAACTGAAAACTACCAGGACATATAATAGAAATATCATAATGCTTTGAGGGACTATTCCTTGACAGTTTGTTTCCAGAATGTCAGAACTATAAACCCATTTAGACAGCCAAGCACAATAAATCAGCAGGATATACAGAATGGTGAAGTCTTTACCAAGTACAACCTATATTTACATATATATTTACATAAATTCTTTTGGCAGAAGTGACTTACAAATGAGGAAAGATACAAATACAAGCAAAGCATGGAAATGCTGACAAAACTCATACTTGCTGTAAAACATTCTGGTTTAAAAACACTAAGATCAATGTCTTGACTGAAAATAGCTTTAGAAGCTTTATTGTTGAGCAGGAGAGCTAATATCACCACAGCAACTGAAAACTACCAGGACATATAATAGAAATATCATAATGCTGAGTGTGCATATTTAAAGGTAAATTCTATTAGCATTATTTCTTAATACAAATAAATGATTTGATTTGGCTATCACATACATTTTTCACATTGCATCTTCTTTGTTTTTTGTATAGCTTTTTTGCACAAATTAAACAGTATAACATAGTTACATATCATTGTTTTAAAGCAGATGAATTTACTGCAGCTGGAATCTGATATGTGCGATAGAAATATGTCAAGATTATTTATTTATGCAATGTATAAATCAATAAATCAGCTTTGTGATTTGACTTTTGTTGAAGGTGCTTCATCCATATATAGCCATAGTCTCAGCCAATATGAATGTGATGATTTGTGTGGCTCTTTCTTGCGCCACTTTCAAATAAAACTGGATGCTCTATGTGGGTCTCTTGGCACTGAACCAACCACTTCTACTTGTGAGCAAGCTCAAACTATTCAACTGTTAAATAATTTTACCTTGACAACTCCAACCTTAATTGCTGAAATAATACAGAACTATAATTCTTCCTCATGCCTGTTAGATCCTGCACCCACATTCCTTCTGAAACACTGTACTTCTGTCATTTCTGCTTCTATCTCACACTTAGTAAATATGTCCTTTATCTCTGCCACTGTTCCAATTTCACTGAAAACTGCTGCTGTTACTCCTGTTCTTAAAAAATCAAACCTGGACCCAGCTGATTTCACAAACTATCATCCAATCTCCAATTTACCATTTATTATAGAAAAATTTGTTGCCAATCAGCTACAGTCTTTTCTAGCTCTCAGCGATCAGTTCGATGCATTTCAATCTGGTTTTCACTCTCATCACAGCACTGAAACTCCTTTAGTTACTCTGGTGACTCAGGTAATCTCTCCATTCTCCTGCTGCTCAACCTCAGGTCAGCATTTGATACTGTCTGTCACAAGTCATTACTCTCCCGCCTTTCAGAGATAGGTGTCTCAGATGCTGCACTATCCTGGTTCTCTTCCTATCTCACTGATAGACAATACTACATCACTATGCATAATTACAAATCTCCCACTACTTTACTCAGTCAGGGTGTTCCCCAGGGCTCTGTTCTTGGCCATTACTATTTATTACTTACATCATGCCTCTTGGACATATTATCCATCGTCATGGTTTTCATTATCACTGTTATGCTGATGATATTCAGATATACACTGCATGCAGACCAGGTTCTGTTCACCAGACCACATCACTATCTACCTGTGTCAATGAGCTAAAGGCTTGGCTAAATTCTAATTTCCTCAGTTTGAATTTGAACAAAACAGAAATTTTAATTACTGGCCCCCCTTCACTAACAAAAAATATAGTAAATGCTCTCAGTTTCAACCTTGATGCTACAACAATTTTTCCATCTGCTACTGTCAGAAATTTAGGCATTACTCTTGATCCTTCACTGACTCTGGATGTTTACATTAGTAAACTATCCAAAGCTGCATTTTTCCAGTTTCGCCGTTTAGCCCAACTTCAATCCTATGTTTCTCCAAAAGATGCTGAATCATTAGTGCATGCTTTTATTACATCACACCTCGACTAATGTAATGCTCTTTTTGCCGGATTACCATTGCACTCTATCTCTCGTTTACAATATATTCAAAATTCTGCTGCAAGAATATTAAACCATACTAAACGATCTGCTCATATTACCCCTATTTTATTTAAACTCCATTGGCTCCCTGTATCATCTCGCATTACTTACAAAATTCTTCTGCTTACTTTTAAATCATTCAATGGCCTTGCTCCTCCTTATCTTTCTGACCTACTGTCTCCTTACGTTCCACCTCGAACACTTCGATCTGCAGGGTGTGAACTTCTTACTGTACCTAGATTTCATCTATCTTCAATGGGTGGCAGGTCATTTTCCGTAATTGCACCTAAACTATGGAACTCTATACCACTGGCACTAAGGACAATAACCTCACTCTCTGTATTTAAATCACAACTCAAAACCTACTTGTTTACCCAATACTATCAGTCATAACATGTTCTTTAGACATCCTCCTCATCCTATACTACCAGCTATAATTCTCTCTGAGTATTTTCGTTCTGTGTATTTTTTGTTGCATTTACTATTCTTTGTATGTTACTTATTGACACTATCCTTTTTCTGTTATTACTTATACTATGTTATGTATCTCTGTTTCCAGTACATAATTGTACGATGATATGCAACTGCAATCATTTCTATCCCCGGACTGGGCAAATGTCCACTGTCCACTTAATTTGATTAATTGATTGTGAAATGACTGTTTATGATTATGTGAATCGACTGTCTATTGTGTTACTGCTTTTGTACAGTGTCCTTGAGCTTGGGAAAGGCGCTATATAAATTAAACATATTATTATTATTATTATATATTGGTTTTAATTTAGGCCTATATTTCTTAAATTTCCACTTGAACGTCAAGAATTGTTCAAATGCATTTGAGCAATGCACATAAGTGCAGGAAATATATAACAAAGTAAAACCTAAATAAAGATTTTGTGATTAGTTGATATGATAAATTGTAGGTGCTTCACTAAATGTAATCTGTCATTTATCATTAGGTAATATTCCACATGGGTAATGTTAATCACTGTTTGGGTACTTTATAAATAGCTCAAATTATTTGCAGAATGGATTCAGCAGCGTCCTCTTGGGTTTTGGTCCTCTGAGGCCTGAATGAACTCTTCAGGCCAATGAAGTCAACTTTCTCTAAACATGACAGTACATTACAATGTCCTCTGTAACGAGTACAATTCATTGTGGTCCTTGCTTAGATGCTTATAGTTTATTCACAAAAAATCCAGAGTATTCCTACACTATATATATCCTGCACTCAAGAAGTAAAAATATTTAATATACAGAAAACATACGACTTACTGAAAGATGATGACTTTTAAACAAATTAATTTATAATTTAACAAGTCTACAGAACAGCCACTTTGTCTTACCACTGTCATTTACGCAGTGTCACATCTCTGAGCTCCTGCCATAAAAACAAACACCAAAATTGATACAAGACCAAAACAATTGTCTTCACTTCTTTAATTTGCTTTCTTTAACAACTATTTAAACGTGTAATGCCACGATGTTTGATAGCTGAACAAATGAGAATTGTTCTTCATATTTCACTTATAGGCTACTCTTTAGTATCATGCCAGTCTGCTGGATTCGTTTTCATTTTTATTTTGTTTATTTATTTTTGTGGGGAACTTTTACCGAGCATGTACAACATCAGTATGTTGTCTTTGCCAAGCACACAACATAAGCACGGGTTTATGGAGAACGAAACCTGCAAAAACAATAAATAAATAAATACACAATTAAATAAATAAATATGCAAATAAATAAATAAATGTGTGTAGGCAAATGAAAAATGTTTAAGGAAATGCTAAACTCATCCTATTTATTTTCCTTTGATAACTGAATTATTTCTGAATGTAGTTCCGCATTTATTTTTCCTCTGCACAACATGCTAATGAGAGGGTGTCAACCATGGACTTGGTGGGGTTTTGTGCTGGGGGCGCGGCTCTCCCGCTGACAGGAGATGCATGGTGTAAATCTAGTATAGCCTAGTAAAGTCACTTTTGCCGTTCAACAGAGCAAGATACATAGAAAAATTGAGGTGTATTTTCCGTATAGTATCTGTGACTTTACAAACGACCCATCGGAATGGCCAGAGGTGTCATTTCCCGGCACTCGATATTCGCAAATCTAGTGACCGTCTCTAAAGTTACATACGACATTGGTATACACTTTTCTAACTTCAATAGCATTTGAGGAAAATTACTTACAGTAACACAACCAACTGTGAAGCATGAAGCATAAGCATTTCCTTAAACAGTTTCCATTTGCCCACCAATTTATTTTATTTATTTGCCTACTTTAATCACGTTTAATTATTTCTATATGTATTTAAACAAGAATTTGTGTATTTATACACACATTTATTTATTTGCATATTTATTTATTTATTGTTTTTGCAGGTTTCGTCCTCCATACGGGTTCAGTGTAGTTAGTGCGCATTTGAACGATGACAACGTTTGCGTCACGTGATTAATCTCACGTGACACATCGTGATCATCATGGCGGCCACCTCTGTGTTCCAGAGAGTGAGGACGGGCTCGAAAATCGGAGCGCAGTATGATCAGGAGGGCAATCTCATCAAGGTAATACTGAAAACAAAACATTTGAGCCCTCATATTTGCCCATTTGCAATCAGTTTGATTGTTTTAAAGGTTATGCATTCAATCCACTGATCTATATATATATATATATATATCTATATTCTATAATCTCGATTATAGATCAGTGATTCAGAGAAACACGCCACTTTAACGTATCAGTTAAATAGAAGTGTATACATGTTCTTGTGAAGAGACGTATAAAGCACTTTTATATATTATATGTCATTATACCTATGAGGATAAACGCGTATGCTAAATTAATAGATTTAATATGCAAGTCATTATCAGCATTACTGAGTGAAGAAGTCCTGCGTTTTAATTATTTCTAATAACTGTTAGCATGATAATAAACTGTTAATAAAAGTTTATTGCCAGGCGAATGTAACGCAGTGTCCAGTAATATAATTCAATTAATGTGCATTAAGAAAATAAATAACAAGTATAATATAATATACGAGGTATCTGCAAATGTAATTTACAAAGCTTATTCTACAATTTTTAAATGCATTTTTGGAATTGTTTGGATATACTGCTTGTTTATTTCAAAATTGAAAATGAACTGGTGTTTAGTGGCAAGGAACAATAAAAGTTTAACAATAAAATATCGACTTCTTATTTAAAAATGTGTTTTAATGTGCCGAGTTTGTACTGTCATACTGACTGGTGTATGTTCTGTGATTGACAGGTGGAGACACGTGAGGATGAGGAGCAGAGTGTCAAGCTTGCGGAGATTTTGGAGCTGTTGCTCGCTGCTGGATATTTCAGAGCACGCATTAAGGGACTGTCACCCTTTGATAAGGTATGTTAGACTTTACACACCTGTACCAATCAAATTACAGTGTGTTTTCCACACCATTCGTTTAATTATGAACGGTCTCTGCTTGTACTTTAGGTGGTTGGAGGAATGACCTGGTGTATAACTACATGCAACTTTGACATTGACGTTGATCTGCTTTTCCAAGAAAATTCCACCATTGGTCAAAAAATGTGAGTGTGTAGAACAAACAGCATTGTAACATGAGAAGAATGAAAACTGACAGAAAGCTTCCTGCTTAGATTGAACCCGAATTCTGGTTAATGTGATTATCTGTGTCTTTTCCATTTAAGTGCTCTGACAGAGAAGATTGTGTCAGTTCTGCCCAGAATGAAATGTCCACACCGATTAGAGCCTCATCAGATCCAAGGGTTGGATTTCATCCACATCTTCCCTGTTGTACAGGTATGTACACCTGTATATCTTTGGCACTTAAAGGGGTCATATAATGTGATTTAAATTTTTCCTTTCTCTTTGGAGTGTTACAAGCTCTTGGTGCATAAAGAAGATCTGTAAAGTTGCAAAGACTAAAGTCTCAAATCCAAAGAGATATTCTTTATAAAAGTTAAGAGTCAGCCACACCTACCTAAAACAGCTCGTTCTAACACACCCCCACATATCTACCTCACTATCTGGGAAGATTTGCATAACGCAGCCCAAATGTTCACCCAAAGAAAGAAGGCGTAACTTTTATTGTCACTGTAGTATTGTTGCTGCCGCCATGTCGTGAAGGCACAGTGTGCTTCGTTGTGAAAGCGAAACTACTTTGTTTGGCCTTCCAAAAGAGGACGATATTGCTTCGTCATGCCTGGAGCTGATCCGTGCTGGTCGCTGAGGAAATACATCAACTTAGTGCTGTGGATCGCCGGATCGGCTTTCACCGTGGAAGAAGCTAAAAGAGCTGAAGACCTACGCTACCTTTCAAAAATTTGGGATCAGTATGATTTTGTTTTGAAAGACGTTTCTTTTGCTCACCAAGGCTGCATTTATTTGACGAAGAATACGTTAAAAATAGTAATATTGTGAAATGTTATTACAGTTCAAAATAACTGTTTTCTATTTGAATATATTTTAAAATGTAATTTATTCCTCTGAAGACAAAGCTGAATTTTCTCAGCCATTACTCCTGTCTTCTGTGTCACATGATCCTGCGGAAATCATTCTAATATGTCTAATATTTGTGCTCAAAAACATTTCTTAACATTCTAACGGTCTTTACTATTAATTTTGATTAATTTAATACATACATTTCTTACTTACTGACCCCAAAATTAAGGTATAATTGGTTTTATAAATAGTGACGCATTGTTCTGAGAAACAGTGCAAGAATAATGCATCTTTTGCTACATCTATAGTGGCTGGTAAAGAAGGCGATTGAAACCCGGGAGGAGATGGGAGATTATGTCAGATCATATTCCATCTCTCAGTTCCAGAAAACACACGCATTTCCTGAGGTGAGACAACAGGCCAACACTGAAATATAATTAGAATGTATTAACACTGTAATGTGTCAAACACGTTACAATCTGTAATCTTTGAAGTCTCTGTAAATGTGTTTGTTTTAGGATGAGGAGTTTGAATTAAGGAAGGAGAGAGCCATCAGCACTGTGGTGAATGTGTGTGTAAGTATCTGATAAGCTTTTATACATCAACACATCATGAACTTTAAAGTATTGTGCTTGGCTCAGTGGGTTTAAACTCGGCCTCTCTGCTGAATTTAATATTGCCTCCCTATAAGAAACAGCTACGGCGCTGATGTGCCATCAGTTCCACTCTTTGTATTTAATAATAGAAGATGTGAGATATTGAATACATTGTGTTTGGGTGTAGGAGGTTTATGCTCCTCAGAGGCGTTATAAACGGCAGGTGGATGCTGGGGAGCTGCTGGATGAAGAGTCTCGGGTTCATTCTACCTTGCTGGAGTTCGGCAGGTACTCTCTTCTCTTCCTTTACAGGACCTGAGTACTTTGTACTCTCATCATGTCCAATTGGAAATGAACTGAGAATTGTTACCGTGTTATGGCTTTTAAAAGAGAGTAGTTACTTGAGGGATTGTTTATACACTACCTTTTAAGAGTTTGAACTTAACCACTTGAGGTTAAGTTCAAGTTTGCGGCATAGACTCTTTAAAATACATCCAAGAGTTTTTCAACACCTGCACTGTTATTGTGGCAAAATTTGAAATGAAACGTGATTGGTTGCTTTACCTGTCAGTCATATGGCCTCTTGTCCGGTCCTTGGCCATTCAAAGTGGCCAAGGTTCCCAGACCTTCTGGTGTCAGTATGAAGGTCTGGCTACATGAGACTAATTTAGTACCAATTGGGAGAACCAATTTTTTTCTAGATTCTCTTTCATTCACCTTCTCTTTTGTTTCCTTCATCTTCAATGGTTTGTTTCCTGGTTCATTGTATTTCAGGGTCAGACAAAATTTCCATTAAAGGCATGTATTAATTCTGTACCCCTATCATCATCTTGTTCTTCATATGCTTCCCCTTTTCTTTCTGTCTGTCTCTTTTATTTGAAAAATCAGTCCATGCCTTCTCATACCACAATATATGCAGTGAGTATGACTGAGGTTCAGTTTCTGGGAATGGGAGTGACACAGATTGACAATTAGTCAGATTGGCTTTGCATCAACTGCATTAATGTCTTTACTTTTGCATCTGCCCAAGTGCTGTTTTTCACACATTGCATCTAAATGTATTGTTCATGTGTAATTTCCTGTCATGTGGTGTGTCGCGCCTGTAGTCTGATGTGATTTGACTCTTGCAATGAACTGCACGCTGTCTGTAACCGTAAAGCATTTCAAATCGTTTCTTTTCTGTTTCTTCAGGCGCTATGGATTCAGCAAACAGTCTAAAGCAGGCACGGTTAGTATCAGATGTTGTTTTCATGTTTTCGACCAAAACATAAAATAAAAAGTCTAGTCAGAGAAGATTAGAGTTTTTGAAGCTGACTCATTGGTCCATGGATAAATTAGATAAAATGGATAAAATCTTAATAAGTAATGGAAATTTATATGGTGGATATTTTTTCTAGTTCAAGCTTTGCAGTTTGCTAGAATTGGCTAGAAGTTGTTCTTTGCGAGTGCGATCTTTATAAATAGATTAAAAAAAATAAATACTAATGCTGTCAAATTGATTAATCGCATCCAAAATGAAAGTTTGTGTTGACATAATATATGTGTGTGTACTGTGTATATTTATATGTATTTATAAATAAACACTCACACATACATGTTTACATATTTTACGTATTTAAGAAAAAATATATTCATATTTATAAATGATTTATATTATATATATAATCCTTAAAAATATACATGCGTGTGTGTACATATATACATATAAATATACACAGCACACACATATATATTATTATGTAAACAAACTTTCATTTTGGATGTGAATAATCGATTTGACAGCACTAAAAAAATATGTATCTCGTAATCTTAAAAAAGTGGAAAAGTAATGAGAATATATTGGTAATATAATAATCCAAAAGGTGTGGCAACTTCTGCTAAATTTTGTCATTAAACAAAATCATAATTCTGTTTTACACTTCAAAAGTAGTCATCCAAGCATTTGACAATTGCTTTGAAGCCTGGTGTATATTGTGTACATGGGCGTAATTTGCGGGTGGGACGGGTGGGACATGTCCCCACCACTTTTTGCCAGGGTCGATATTGTCCCTACCACTTTTTGAAAGTAATTGAAAAATATATTGCCGAAGGTATGTATTAAAGGGAAAACAAGATCAACAAATCATTCTTCATAATCTAATTAGGGTGATAAAAAAACAACAACAACAACATTTGACTCCTTACGCATGCATAACTCGTGCAGTGCAATAACGATGTGATTTGCAGCTGTCGCACTTTTCGTTATGGCATTAGGCTATAGCATTTTATTTTAAAAATGGAGAGCTTCCTTGTGCTAAGTATAGGCCTGCCCTCTGCTAAAGATTTTTCTAGTCAACTAGTCGCATGTTATATTAAGTTGATTAATATAATAATATATTAACCATACTTCAATATAGCCTATAGGCATGCGTATTAGGCTAGAGCTTAAGCTCGCGCATAAAGCAATTCCCTCAAAGCACCGGCAAAGTGATTATGAATGTGTCGGGGGGAAAAGAAGACATTTTAATTATTTATTACTAAACTAGTGCTTTCTGAGTCAGTGCAAAGATGAGGTTGCCAAATGCCGATGCTGACTCGACATCTCCACATAGACGTGCCTTTAATAGAAATGCACCTTTTATACGTACTACTAAATTAAAGAATAATACAAAATCGAGTGGGCGAGTTTTCCTTATATTTATTTTATTATTCATATAAAAATTATAATAACCTGTTTTGGTTATATTTACTATTAATTGCAGAAGGTGTGCTCAGATGCGAATATTGATGGTTTTCACGCTTAAGCAAAGTAAAAGACTGCTTCTTAAACCAGAGAAAGTGAACTTGTTGGTATTCTTGTGAGGGGTGTTAGTTTTACTTCTCTTCTTGTTTTGTTTTCATTTTGAAAAGCTTATCTTTGCTGTTTACCTCACGTTATGCTATGGAGGCTCTCTCTCTCTCTCTCTTTTTTTTGTTTTTGATTCCTCAGTGTTTGCTAAACGTTCTGTAATTTATTAGTCATTATATAGCCTAATACAGCGTGTAGGCCTATGCCATGCCTCATCTTATTCGTTTTTGTTAATAACGTTTTGTAAGCTAGTGTGTCATTGAATACTGTTTTATTGTTGTTGTGCATTTTAATTAAAAATAATGAATCCATCTTTTTTTTTTTTGTCTTAAAAGGTGAAAGGTGTATAGATGTAAGCTAAACAGACAATTATATTTTATTGTAAAACCTGACAAGATCGTGAAATCAAAAGTGAAAGCATCTGAAGCCCGGTTTATAACATGTCAAAAGAGGAACTCCTGTTCACAAAATTCAAATCACAAATAATACTACTGATGAAAAAGAACGGGTTGAATGTTAACTACTTTCGTTTCCATATAACTATAAACTACCATAAAAGTTCATCAGCATGCATTGATTAATAGCATGTTGTAGTGCAAAAAAAAAAAACGTGCTCGTGCAACCACCTGAGAAAGTTAATAGCAAAAGAGCGACCAGTGGGAAGAATGAGTCTGGAGCCCTAAATTGCCCAGCTCCCTCTGTCAATGATCTAGCACCCCCTCAGCACCTGCGTTCAAATTTTTCTGGCGCCGCCCCTGGTACAAAAGCAACAATTAAGTTTGTCCAACTCTAAACCCAGTCCCCAAGTAAATTAGGTTATTAAATAAAAAAACTAGCAAAATAGTTGCGCGGAGTCCCCACCACTTTTCAAAGCAAAGTTACGCCACTGATTGTGTATGTATATTCTGCAAACCCAGTGGAATCTCATTTAAACGGATTCAGAATGTTGCAACTTTCAGTTCTACAGGCAACTCTGAAGAAATCAGCAAAACAAAACAAAAAAAATGGTTGACCCTAGAATAGGCCATGTGGTGTCCATCTGGGTGTAATAGATCACAGATGGACAGTAGGGCTTGGCACTGACCTTTGTTCTTTTAGATTGGTTGTTAGTTTGATCATGTGATGTTGTTTCTAACAGGCAGTGGAGCAGAAGCAGGTGTTGGCTCAGGGCACACAGGGTGTGCCTCCTGGAATGGCTCAGGTGTCTGAAGAGGAGGACCTGCAGGCAGCAGAGGAGGTCAGTATGATCATATGAACCTACACGTATCCTTCAGTCAACTCTCAGTTGTACTTAATCACCCACTCTTTATCTGACCCAAGTTAATTTTCTATTAACCAATCAATTCTGTGATTTTTTTTTTTACAGCTCAGAATCAAAGCCCTGATGACTGGAATGGCTGCGATGGCAACAGAGGAGGTACATTTCTAAATGCTTAAAATGCAAAAGAGTTTAAAGGGATGGTTCACCAAAAAAATTCTTTAAATTCTTACCCTCTTGTTGTTCTAGACCTTTGTGACTGACAAAATGCTAAATAAAGTGATGGAACGACATGTGTATGAGTAAACGATCACATAATTTACACTTTTAGCTAGAATGTCCCTCTAAAGGAATATTTTGGCCAAAAATTAAAATGAAAAAAGTTTATGGTCAGAATGACATGCAGTTGAATAAATGATGACCATTTTTAACTTTCCTTTTAAAAGTTGATTATTTACTTGAATGTCCTCAGCAGATGCCTTCTTATTAAGGCAAACTTTATATAAACAGTCAGTGGTCTCATTATTTACACTATTTCTGTGTGTGTGTTTTGTAGGGGAAGTTGTCAGCCAGCACAGTGGGGCAGATTGTTGGACTGCAGTCTGAGGAGATCAAGCAAATTGCCACTGAATATGCCGAGAAGGTGAACAGCGTGAAAACTTCACTGAACCTCTAAGAAATAGTCCCTTTATTTTTACACCAAGAAAAATTGCTTGAGGCTGATATACATTTTTGGAATTGGAATTTACATTTTTAGTTGTGTAGTGTATTCGAAGCTTTATTGTACGTATGTGTGATTGGGCAGGCGGAGCGCTCTGTGGAGGATCGGCCAGAGAGATTTGGACCTGCGCAGCAACACCGGCGGCAACTGACGTCACTCAACAAACAAATCACTCAAAAAACAAAAGAACTGGAAGATGTAAAGCACAGTCATACACATACCACATATTGCAGTTTTGAGAATGCTGATATCACAGTCATTGTTCCTTGATTTATTCCAGCTGCAATCCAAACAGCAGGAGGCCAGAGCGGCCCGTGAGGATGCTAAAATCAAACTAGCCGAGGTGAAACAAGTGGACAGACATATACTGACAGATAACTGGTTGAATTGGACCATTAATGTTTGTGTTTGTTTTTAGGCCACAGCACAGACTGAAAAGCTGGAGAGAGAGCTGAGCTCACTGGAGGACATGGAGTCTCAGACGGATTCTGGGTATGTAAACTTAGGCTGCATCTGAAATGGCTTACTCTCTGAGTAGGTTCCTCTTTTGAATAAGTACTTACTTCCTGCTATATAGTAGGGAAGTATGCATAATTGAAGGCAGCCATATTTTTCCAAGTCATTTTAGACAAGACACTTAATTCTAAACTCAGTGAGCTCTCTAGTTAGACAGCATTTTAAACATTCCTGACATGAAGGCACTTCCAAAAGGTAGGTAAGAGACCATGTTCTGGCCAAATTCTAAAGGCATGGCCACGTTAGTAAAAATGTTGTGGGCAAAAAACGTCCACTTCAAAGGTCTGCTACAGTAGTGTAGCGAATGTATGAAGCACCGCTCGCTCACACAGAAGTCACTTGTAGACCATTCAGCTTTCTGTTGGTCAGTGTTGCAAATTCGTATGAACAACTAAACCAACGCAAAAACCGGGTGGGGAAATCTTTCGCCCTCACACACAAAATTCCTGATTGCATGGATTCCTATTGAAATGACTGCATTTCGTCTGGAAAGTTCACAGAACAACAGTAAATGTGGGTTACATAGTTCTGTCTAATTAGAAACGGACTATTTGCTTGGGTATGGTACGCTTATTAGAGCATAGTGCCATCAGCTTGGCATCACGCGAACACCAAACTGTATAGAAATCAGATGAGAAAAAGTAAAGCCAAACAGCATGAGAATTCTTAGGAAGTGTCAGCATCCATGTGTTATTTTGAAGTATTGTTTGTTTTTATCTTTCAGGTTGCTGGAGAAGCTTCGTGCATTGGTGGCCATGAATGAAAACCTCAAACATCAAGAGCAAACGTTCCGCTCACATTGTCGCGTATGTTACTGTGACAACTTTATTGTTGCAATACCTTGCTTCGGTTTGTCAGTAACACTGAAGACATGAATGTATCATTAACGGTTATTTGTGTATAGGAGGAAATGACCCGTCTGCAGCAGAATATTGAAGAGTTGAAGCTGGAGTATGGAGAAGAAGGAGATGAGAAGAAGGTGCCTATATAGTCATTCTAACTGAAATGGAACTTCATATGTGACTGATTTGGAATGCTCTTCATAGGCAGCAACACTGCCTGGTATTAGGATGCCACTATGCTAATGGCATAATAAGCATAAAAGTACATAGAATACAAAAAATATTAGACAAAAACCCCCCAAAAATAATTTTATTTAGCAATACCTCACATTGTCCACTATCTTTGACACACTTTTTTAAATTTAACTCTTTATTTCCTGTTCCCAGTGCTGCCTTAGTAATTTGACCAAAAGTAGATGTCTTCGAAGGTAGCCTACCTTTTGAAACAATCCTCTTAATGGGAATGTGCCAAGGTTTTGGAACAGGGCTGGTCTGTGACGGTCTAGTTTAGTTTCTCAGATTTACCCTCTGCATGTGTATTTGTAGGAGATGAATATATTGATTGACCAGCAGTACACTGCAGACCGAGAAAAACTTCAGAAGATCCGTCTGCTTCTGGTAGGTCAAATTGAACTGATGGTATTACTCAAGAGATTCTTTATACTCAGTTTTACTCTGCTGCCCCCTGCAGGCTCGGAGGAACCGTGAGATTGCCATCCTTCAGAGAAAGATTGACGAGGTTCCCAGCAGAGCCGAGCTGACCCAGTATCAGAAACGCTTCATTGAGCTGTACAGCCAAGGTCCGTGCTGTTTAAAGTCAGCATCTATTTAAAAAAAAAATTAACACCTCATAATTTTTAATTATAACTTGATCTTCCGGTGAAACGGCAGACTTCACTGGTGATATATGCCAGACTTCTGCAGTCTTTAAGTCTGCTTAATCTCCCCTTTCGTACAATTGACCTCAAGCTCACAATCAGATAAATTGAACAAAGACCCTGCTTTACATTATTTTCTTTCTCAATAATCTGTTTTACTCTGATGTATGTCACGATACAAAAGAAAAGATCACTCACTGCTTCTATTACTTAACTTTACGGTGTTGGCTATAAAATAGATCCAATTGAATGAGCTGAAATCAAAGCCGTCACTTTAAGCACTCTTTAATTGTTCATTTGGTGTTTTTCAGTGTCTGCAACACACAAAGAGACAAAACAGTTCTTCACGCTCTACAACACCCTTGATGACAAGAAGGTTTACCTGGAGAAAGAGGTATCAGATTTGTTTAGCTTTGCTATTGGGAATGAATTTTCTTGTATTTATGGATGGAATCAGACTCTATAATCTTCAGTGTGTAATGTTTAAAAGGATGTGCAGTGGAAATGAGACGCTATCTTTTCTTTCACAGGTCAATTTGCTGAACTCCATACACGATCATTTTCAGCAGTGAGTTTCAAGTAGGATCCATGTAGAAATTTCCCAATACTACAGCAAGAGCTTCATACAGTCTCATATGATTGATTTTGTAATGTCTTTCCTGAAGGCACAGGTGAATGAAAAGTGTGTGTGGTTTTAGGGCCATGGCTTCATCGGGAAGTAAAGAACAGTTTCTCAGACAAATGGAGCAGATTGTGGAAGGAATCAAGCAGAGCCGCATGAAGGTACAAAACCAGACTACAACCTTATATGTGACCCTGGACCACAAAACTAGTGTTAAGTCGCTGGGGTATATTTGTAGCAATAGCCAAAAATACATTGTATGGGTCAAAATTATTGATTTTTCTTTTTTGTCTATTATATAGATATAGACTTTGGATATAGGATATTAAGTAAAGATCATGTTTCCATTAAGATATTTTGTAAATTACCTACTGTAAATATATCAAAACTTAATTTTTGATTAGTAATATGCATTGCTAAGACTTCATTTGTACAACTTTAAAGGTGATTTTCTCAATATTTAGATTTTTTTTGCACCCTCAGATTCCAGATTTTTAAATAGTATCTCGGCCAAATATCGTCCTATCCTAACAAACCATACATCAATGGAAAGCTGAATAAATAAGCTTGATGTATGTATAAATCTCAATTTCGAAAAATTGACCCTTATGATTGGTTTTGTGGTCCAGGGTCACATATATAATTGAGGAAATCTGATATTATTGATAATTACTTCCATTTTGCTAATGAATTAGTTCCACTCTGGCTATTTGTGGTTTTACCCCCTCAGACAGGAACATGAATTGCATTAGTGTTTTTCTAATGTCTATTTGTGCACTTGAAGATGGAAAAGAAAAGACAGGAGAATAAGATGCGCAGAGATCAGCTGAATGATGAGTACTTGGAGCTGCTGGATAAACAGAGGCTCTACTTTAAAACTGTCAAAGACTTTAAAGAGGTAAATGCTCACACAAGGTTCAGTTTTAGATTAATTTCTTCCCTCCTCCTTTACATAGGGGGTGTATAGACATTAATCTATTGATAATTGATATTCTGGATTGAGGAAACAAATGCATGTCATGTCTGTTCCAGGAGTGCCGCAAGAATGAGATGCTGTTATCTAAACTGAGGGCAAAGGGAGCGTCATAACAGCGGGATTTGCACACACACCCCTTTAATACACAACTCCCAAGTAGCACTTCAAAACACACTCGCATTCCCTGATGGTGGTATTTCATTGTATTACAGCCTCATGCTGAGATCACATCTGCTTTCAGACTAAACCTCTGCTGTTCAGTATGCTTGTCAGCCTAGATTGTTTTAGGTTCAGAGACTGTAAAGCATGTAACTAATGTAGTTTAACTGGAAATGTTTTGTGCCTTGTTGCCACCTTATTTAAACCCATAATGTATATAACACAAATTCCCTTACTAATCACCTTTGTTTTGATATCATGATAAAAATTTGCCATAAGACCAAAGCATATTAAAGGAAAAATTAACTGCCTGTTGATCTGACAGATTTATTTACTATAGTGGTTTCAGATTAGCGAAGACTCACATATGATACAATCATAGTAGAAACAACCTGGCATCTTACTGGCTCTTCAGTTCATAGATTGCCTCGACCTGTGAATAACATTACAACTGAGATTTACAATTCTGCACATTTTAAAGATGGTAGCCTATGGCTACTAGGACTGGACAATATATAATATTTACAAATTTAACAAAATATTTAATATAAAATGAACCAACCTCATGGCTGTGACGTTAATGTGCTGGTTTTAAGGATTTAAACCTCATTAAAATGCCAAAATATGTGGGAAGTTCAGTTCATTGGTTACCAATTGGTCTGTCAATTCCTTTTGCATCACAACAATATTTGTGTAGCATTTTAAGGGTTTATAAATGTTTTCGCAAGAAAGTAAGCATTGTTTATTTTTATATTGGTGAATAAAAAAAATTATTCAATCTTTTCTTTCGGTGAAACAGTATGGAAAATGTCTACAGTTTTAACTACGTTTTACAATATTTATTTTAATTTAACAAATCACTCTAGGAGCAATTTTAAAAATGTAAAAAATTGTATTGCCCAGCCCTAGTTGCTACTAAGGTTGTAGGTTCAATCTCATGTGGAGAGAGCAGACAGCATGAGAAGAATTATTAATAATATAAGTTTAATGAGTTGGGCCAGTAACAATAGAAATTAAGCATTATATAATGGCTTCTGAAAACAGAATTCTGTACAGGCATGGAATGCAGACTGATCAGAGCTCTTCTCAAAAGACTGAGACCAAGTTAACAAATTGACAAGTGTGTAGTCTGACAGTTACTCTGTATAGATCAAAAGAGGTGCATCACAGGGAAGATTCATCTTATTCTCAGCGTGAGAACTGTCTGCCGTCTCCTTTCCTTTTGCTGACATGTTTGAAGATCTTGGCCTTGTGGACATTCTTAGATTTCTGGTAGCCAAAGCCTCCACCACCACCTCGCTTCTGCATCTTCACCCCTTTACTGCTGTGAACGTCTGAGAGAGTGAACGGTTAAGGAACAAAAAAAAATGATTCTCAAGCACCAAATCAGCACAATAGAATGTTTTCTGAAGGATCACGTGAAACTGAAGAGTAAGACTGGAGTAATGATGCTGAAATTTACATTTTAAAACAAAAGAATTATTTTTATACTACATATTACTGTTTTTACTGTAATTTTGTTTAAATAAATGCAGCCTTGGTAAGCATAAGAGACTATTACAGACTCCAAATGGTAATGAATGTACAACCACAACTCCACAATTTCACACTAAAACAAATTAAAACTATTAAGTAACAAGTTCCACATGCAAGAATATTCACTGTAATACAATGCTGAAAGGATACTGAGGTCCACAAAAGGCGGCACTTTAAACCCAAAGGACATTGCCACTTTTGGGAGGTCTAGCGTCTCTACATTATAGATTTGTTTGAGGGAATGAGAGTCGTAAGCTCTGACGTAGGATTTATAGGCCTCCTGAGCCGATTTGTGAAGGTAGTAGTTCTTCTCTATCAGCTTGTCTAACTGCAAAAGACCAAAGCAAATACCATTTTGAAATTAAAGGGGTTTTGTTTGAGATTTAGTTCAGTTTGACTGAATATGAAGTCTCACCTGAGATTGAATATCAGAGATTTTAGCCCAGGAGAACTCAAACTCACTCAGAGGAACCTTTAGAGGAACACAAGAGACAATTCATCTTGACATGTTCAACAGCTTGCCAATATAAAATCAAGTCAAGTCAAGTCACCTTTATTTATATAGCGCTTTTAACAATACAGATTGTGACAAAGCAACTGAACAGCATTAATTAGGAAAATAGTGTCAATAATGCAAAATGACAATAGTAAACACAAATTTTTCAGTTAAAGACAGTTCATTATCATAAAAAATCATAACTATAGTGATGTCATACTTTGGCCTGTTTGAGGAATCGTAAAAAGCCGAGCTCCTCTGGTCTTAGGATCAGGAGGGCATGTCCTCTACCATTAATACCACGAGCTGTTCGTCCCACACGGTGGATGTACTCCTAAAACATCAACAGTAAAGTCACATATAAAAATCCTAATACAAGTGCATATATCTAGCAGCAAGGCTGAATTATGTGCACAATGGACTTGGGGTGTGACTGCTGTACCTTTGGATCATCAGGTGGGTCATACTGAACAATCCAGTCCACTTCTGGGATATCGAGACCTCTGGCAGCCACATCCGTACAGAGGAGAATGCCAGAGTCTGCGTTACAGAACTGGAAAAACGTTGTAGTTCTCTTCGTCTGTTTCTGCTTCCCCTGAAAGTCCGTGAAAACAAAAGCATTCATCACACTGCTTAAATCGCACTTCTGATCTCGCGCTGTGTGCGTAACGCTCAGTGACTCACGTGAATGGCCATGACAGGCAGATCAATGTAATTGAGCAGCTCATAGTGGTACTTCACAGACATGCAAGACGAGAAGAACACCATCAGCTTTTTCTTACAGTTCTTCTTCAGAAACGTGAAGAGCAGCAGGAAGCGTTTTTCCGAAGGACATACAACATATCCCTAAATACAACACAAACCAAAACTCAAATATGATATTACACATGGCCAACTGGTACTGATAAAGGAGTGAGTTTGTTTGTTTGTGTTTAACGCCATGCCAGCTTCGATAAAGCAGTGGGACAGGTGAGCAGTTTACCTGTTCTAGTCCTTCCACGGTGGCCGTGTCTTTGTTGTCATCCACCCCCACATACAGCGGCTCCTTCTTGAGGGAGATTCGTGCAAGATCCTCCACCTTACGTGTCTGTGTTGCGGAAAATAACATGGTCTGTCTTTTTTCTGGAAAGAAAGAGAAACATTTAAGGACCTGCAGGAACCCTGGTTTAAGGAAGTGATGTCAGAGTGATCAGGTTAGTCATTGGCTCTTACTAGGCAGAAGTTTGATGATCTGCTTCAGCTCTTCCTCAAAGCCAACCTCCAGAATCCTGTCAGCCTCGTCAATGATCAGACACTGAAGGTTCTTAAACATAAACCCGGGTGTGTTCTGTGGAAAGAAAAAGAGGTCAGGTACACTCCACAGACCCATGTGGCAAAGCGGTTGATTGTAAAAGGCCATACCTGCAGGTGATCGAGAAGTCTGCCAGGTGTAGCAACCAAGATATTGACTCCATTGGCGAGTTTCTGGGCTTCAGCAGAACGGTTGCTGCCGCCCATGATGAGGCCGTACGTGTGCACATGATGAGTCATCAGCTCCTTTAGCACACCATACGTCTGCATGGCTAACTCACGAGTGGGGGACAAAATGACCACTCCAGTCCCTGACACACACACACACCACAGTCATGACACACCTCTAAGGTCATACTTACGGGTTTGACTGACATCTCCGCTATGAATAGGACTATAACAATCAGAGAATGCCAATACACTCACCATTTCTGGGCATAAATTTGAGTTTGTAGATAAGCTCTATGGCAGGAATCAGGAAAGCTAGAGTTTTACCGCTTCCTGTTTTAGCTGCAGCCAACACGTCTCTATTGGATAAGAATGAGCACACATTCCAAACATGAATACAACAAATGTGATGATTACAGTGCCACTGAAACCCTGCAATGTCTGATGCACCGCAAACTGACCTTCCTTCCAGCAGAGGTCGTATGGTCTTGTGCTGGATCTCAGTCATGGTTTCAAAGTCCATTTCCTTCACTCCCTTCAGTGTATTCTCACTGACCACTTCCACCAAAGATGCAAATGACTTGTCCTCAAATGCACCTGAGAAAGTCACCAGTGAGGAAAACAAATCATAGTTATCTAATCATGTCTATGAGAAACATTTTAATAAATGTCCAATAAACTTATTAAAAATCAGAATTGTTTGTTCTTCACCAGCCAACTGAATATAAAAAAGCATCTGTGAAATTAAAATGTATCTTTATCATTTATTTTAATAGTAATAAATCATCCCTCTATTTTTGTCGCTCAATTACTTATAAACAGTACTTTTTAATTTATCTTTATCCAAGAAATACAAGTCTAATAAATTGATTTCTTTTTTAGAAAGAAAAACATTTCAAAAGATTATTTTGTGTTTCAAATAAAGCAAAAAATAAAACTGTTCTTTACCAGTTAACTAAATAAAAGAAGCTTCTGTAAATTTACAATTAAATTATCTTATTTTATTAGTAATAAAACATGCATCTCTTATATTGTTGTTCAATTGTATGTACAGTAGGGCTGTGCAATTAATCGCATGCGACTGTCATGCGCATCTCGTCAGTAAAGCCGGTTCTGTGATTAGTAGTAAATCTCCATCACCTGCTTTCAGATGGAGCGGCATTTACTACACCGAGCCGTAGTTCACTGACAAGCTAGGTGATATCGCGTTCATAATCGAATGAGATTCATCTGCGATTATGAACGCGATATTGCCTAATTGTTAGTGAACTACGGCTCTGTTTGGTGAATGCCGCTCAATCTGAAAGCAGGTGCTGGAGATTTACTACTAATCACAGAACCGGCTTTACTGACGAGATGCGCATGACAGTCGCATGCGATTAATTGCACAGCCCTACTGTACAGTATTCTTTATTTCATTTGTCAAAAACTTAATTGTTTATTTTTATAAAAAAAAAAAAAAAAGGTTATTTTGCATTTCAAACAAAGCAAAGACAATGCTTTTTATCACCAGCTAACTAAAAAGAAACTTTAGTGAATTTACATTACTATACTACTTATTTTACTAGTAATGAAACATGCATCGCTAATTTTGTCTCTGAATTACACATATATATATATATAGCCTTTTTTATTTATGTATTGGTCAAAAAAAAAAGCCAAATTGATTAGATAACTAGACAAACTAAAGCAAGCTCAAATTATGACTCATCGCAGACTGTGCTTAACAGATTACAGGTTGTGCCATCTGTGCCATATTTACCTGTCAGACCAGAAGGAAGCTGCGGTCCATCTTCATCACTATCATCCTCCTCAGCTGAACCCTCTTTGTCATCATTTCCATTCTCTGGCACCTCTTCACATTCCTCCTCCTGTTTTTCATCCCTCTGTTGCTCTTCTTCTGTTGTCTCTTTAACTTTAACCTGCTTTTTGACCTTTTTCACACCTAAAGGACCAGATCCATTATCTCAAATGCTATAATTAAATTGCATATACTGCAGTCTCCTCTCCAGTTACAAATATTAGCCAATGACAATCCCATACTGACCAACCACTAATTAAACAACATATTCACAGCAATATTTCATACTTACTAGATGTTGAGTCCCCTGTGCCATCCCATTTTCTTTTCTTCTTCTTGATTTTCTGTGAGGTTTCGTTGTCCTCAGTGGAGACGCTATGCTGCTGCTCTTCAGTGACGTTTGGAGCAGGACCACTGGTCACTTCAGATTCCTCCAGCACAGCCTTCAGCTCTGCCAGATCGCAAACACATGCAGCACATTTCATCAACTCCGACGCACACGCAATATGAGGGGAGTCAGATAATGCATGGAAGGTACGTATTGGTAACATGTTCCTCGAGACAAATACTCAATAACACATTAACAACATTATAATTATGATTTAATTAAACCTATATTTCATATTGCTAGGTTAAATACAACTGACTAGAATAGTGCATGGGTAAGACTAAACTTTAGGAATGCAGCAAGAGCAGTGTGATTATCACATGCTGAATCCGAGATAACATCTGAATTCATTATACATCACAGAGAAAATAGACAAATCACCTCCGCCGTTTTCTTCTTCTTCTTCCTTCTGAGCTCGGAGCAATTTGCGTTGTTTATTTTTATCATTTCTCTTCTGAATTTTCTTGCGGAGAATCTTCATCTGTATGTCCGCCATGGCTGTCGACAAACACGTGTGAGCGTGCTGCGTGGGGTCCTTCGCTCAGCTGACTGACACTCACTATGCCTGACTGAAAATATTAAAGACCTTTAAAAAAAATACTTGGCATCGTTGGTTTCAGTCAGGTTTCAGTCGATTTCAATAACACCGTGTATATTTGGTTTTGATTTTAATTACGCACGTGTGGTTGGAAACGCTTCTGTACTAAAATATTAAAACAAGATGCAAAGTGACTAAAAATACGTAAATGTATACAAGACCTAAGTAAAATAAAATTAAAAACTTAAATAACTAATATTAATTTCCTCGAACCGGTACTTTTCGGACAGATCGGCTCATTGAACCGGTTCAAAACGCCGATTAATCAAGCAATAACTTCTCTATTCGCAAATACGTCTCTACTACGCAATTATTTTCTAACAACTCAGTGGCATGTTGTATCAATGAAAAATTCAAACAAGTCATTTGTGTCAACGCATATTGAAACATTCAAAAATAAAGTTATTTGTGTGAAAGCATATCGCTGATTATTGCATTATTATTAATGGTGTTTGTTGTTAGTTGTATTCGCGGATCCTCAGATGCGACTGACTGACCAATATTGACTAGCCTACAGCTTGGATAAGATTCCTAAAAGTTTCGCAGCTACAGCACACATTACAGACATTGATGCACAAACGCGGATATGTTCTACATGTCTACAGTATAAAGAATAGTCTTATTATATACTCCTTGATTTCGCTTAAGCAACTTTAAATATAATATGCATGCACAATAAACTATTGTAAAATGTATTTACATCACTCGACAGAAAGGTTTTTGCAGGTTTTAATCAAATGTAAATTAATAACAGTCATAATAAACAAGCATATTTCCAGTACGCGCCTCAGGCTTGCACAGTATCGTCAACTCACTCATCAGAATCTTCGGTAATCCTCGGCAAACTTCGCCACGGCTCATTCGGTTCTTGTTGAGTCCTCGGTAATCCTCGGCAAACTTCGCCACGGCTCATTCGGTTCTTGTTGAGTCCTCGGTAATCCTCGGCAAACTTCGCCACGGCTCATTCGGTTCTTGTTGAGTCCTCGGTAATCCTCGGCAAACTTCGCCACGGCTCATTCGGTTCTTGTTGAGTCCTCGGTAATCCTCGGCAAACTTCGCCACGGCTCATTCGGTTCTTGTTGAGTCCTCGGTAATCCTCGGCAAACTTCGCCACGGCTCATTCGGTTCTTGTTGAGTCCTCGGTAATCCTCGGCAAACTTCGCCACGGCTCATTCGGTTCTTGTTGAGTCCTCGGTAATCCTCGGCAAACTTCGCCACGGCTCATTCGGTTCTTGTTGAGTCCTCGGCAAACTTCGACAGTTGGTTGAACCGGCTCATTCGGTTCTTTTTGAGTTGGACGTGCAACTTCGGCTAAAGTTCGATTCAGTTCGATTTGTGAACCGGCTCGACCGGTTCCTTCCTGAGAACCAGCGCAAAAGAACGATTCGTTCAAGAACCTAACATCACTAATATAAACAGGTGCAGTGTTGGGGAAAGTTACTTTTAAAAGTAATGCATTACAATAAAAAACATCCTGAGCAATAACTTTATTTAGATATCTAAATCTGCACAGTGAAACATGCATTTGCTATTTCGTATCTAATAATAAAACAAAAGAAAAAAAGGTTTGAAAAAAAGAATGCTACAATACCACTGTAATGTGATAAAAAAAATAATTACTTTAAAACAGAAATGTATAAACTGAACAAAATATAAAATAATTAATATTTGAATTAGTTTCCAGAAAACCTTTTCGCAACATTCTCTCTTTAAAATACATAACGGTCATCTACATCATACAAAAATGATCCACATTCATTCAGCTCACATTCCACCAGGTGATATTTAACTTAGAAACAGTCCAGTATTGTGAAAATCAGCCAAAGGCACCTGCAATGCTCCAGTAGTCTCAGGTCACTTCAGTACAACATGGTAGCCATCATTACATTCATCTGCCATCACATAAGAAAAAACGTAGTCAATATTAAATGTAGTGTACATGTAATGGAGATTCAGACATACTCGACTACTTCAGTATTGTTTTTTGCTTAATGTTTTAAATAGTAACTTGTTTTTCACAAAGACATTCCATTCTGAGGACTTTTTAACAGTTGCCTGCTCAGTGAGCCATGAAGGTTAGAAGTGTGGCACAACCAGATGCTGTATGCATTATATAGAACTTGTGCTTATCAAAAGTGTTTGCATTTAACAGTGGTGGGCCGTCAGGGCCAGCAAAGCCTTCTCTGCTGGCCTAAACACTATCAGAATCAGATTTAGTTTTAATATATTTTTCCATGAATGTGTATTAAATTATTTCCAATAGTCTATTCTCTTCAATAGCTTTTCTCTTTGTTGCACTGCTTCCAGCAGTGTATGTTTATATTAGAGCTTTTATCTAATCATATTTCAGCAATCGTGTTGCCAGGGTCAAAGAAATCTGCCTTAAGGCCTTCAGAATCAACAGTGCAGGCGTCTGTTAGCCTAAACCAATGGCAATGAAACCGTTGCTTTAACCAATCAGATTTCGAGTTGGCAGCACCAGCGCCATCTAGCTGGCTAACGATAACGTCAGCATACTAGCTAGCAAACAGCGTCACTGTAAATCATTTTATTAAAACTTAGTAAAACTTTTATTACTGTTTCTCAGGTTTAGATTGTCAGTGCATTTTGAAAAAATATTTGCCTACTATATTTAGTCAATCTAAAAACAGTAGTGCTAATAACTGCGAAAAACAAGCACACACCTCCTCGGCACCGGCTCTGTGAAAGACTCCTGAAGATGAAAAACCACTAGAGTATGGCAGGTTAATTTTCATTTCTGACTCTTTTATCGCTTGATGCGTTGTATGCTGATGTTATTTGCGCGATATAAAGCCAGGTTTAAGTTTCATCTATACACTTTTCTTCATCGTCTTGTATGAATTATTTTAATGTTACTTGCTCACTTTCCTAGTAAAGCTGTGCTAACCAGTATTTTCCTCCTGCAGTGCACTGACAGACCGGCGGGCAGACTCGTGAAGACGAAATAAAGCAGTAAGAGAACATTAAATTGTTAGGTCAACTTTAAAACACATGTAATCACCTTATTTGTTTTATACCAATGCTATCTGTAAGGGAAATGCGTTTGGGTGAGTAAATGTCTGTAAGAACATCAGATGGACTGTATTTGTGTCATTTT
>NW_015505393.1:852042-856468 GCF_001515645.1 Sinocyclocheilus grahami | reverse complement strand
AAAAAAAAATCAGTTTTCCATCACAGGATTAAATTACACTTTAATATATGAATATATATTAAAATAGAAAAAAGTTATTTAAAATAATATTTCACAATATTACTGTTTTTACTGTATTTGTGATCAACTAAATGCAACCTTGTTGAACATTAGAGACGTCTTTCAATAGAATTAAAAAAATCTTACCAACCCCAAACTTTTGGATGAACTACTCCTTGGACAAGTTATATAACCAACATTTCGCAAATGATCTGTAATCTCTGGAATGTTCGGACTCAATTTTAAGCACTCTCTGCCCTCTTACCTCATCTGAAACCAAGACGTGGATCCCCGTCGGCCCCTGTCTGTATACGCGACAGATTTGCTGTGAGGGAGCATTATATAGATTGGCTATCTTCTCAGTGAGCTCAAGGACAGTAAGGTCCTCTAGGTAGAGAGCATGGTACACTACAGACAAAAACAATTAGAGAATTAAGAATAGAAGTAACACTTGTTTTGCCTGTCACAACTATCATAAAGGATGCTGTGACGTCTCCTACCATCCTCACCCACTGCTTTGGTGTGCAGTTGGTTCCTGTTCTGTAGCTGGGATACATAGACAGTGAGACGAGGTTGTATACACCTGGGTAACATTGACACAGACATGTTGGGTACATGTTTGGACACATGTTAGGATGAATAGCAAGTGTGTGAACAAATATACAGCTCACCTTCCTTTGATTGCATTGAAAAGACGGATGCCGTCAGCAGGACCACAGATCTGAATGAAATCTTCTCTACTCATTTTTAGCAGATCAGAACCTGAAACATTAACAAAGCAGCTCAAATAATAGTATAATATTTAAAATGGTGACATTTCTAGTCATTTCTAGTAGAACACAATGGCTCTGTTTCAACGCGTAGTATGTTATTACTGTGGGTGAAGTGAGAAAAATGTTGATTATAAAATTTCACAATCACTATTCAAAAGTGTACATTTTTAACTTTATTTTTACTTTGTAAATGTTCTTGAATAAAGTCTCTAATGCTCACCAAGGCTGCATTTATTACATCAAAATACAGTAAAAGCAGTAATATCGTGAAATATTTAAAGCAGCAATTACATTTTAAAATGTAATTTAATGATGAATTTTCAGCAGCCATTACTCCAGTCTTCAGTGTCACGTGATCCAGTGCCACATGATTCGGTGCTCAAGAATAATTTCTTATTATTATTAATGTTGAAGACGGTTGTACTGCTTAATATTTTTGTGGAAACTGTGATATTTTTCTGATATCTGTGATATAATTTTTTCCCCCGAATTCTATAAGTATAAAAGAACACCGTTACCCCAAACCTACGAATGGTAGTGTATACTTTATCTGTTAGATACTTAAAAAAAAATAGACAAAATTCAATTAAAAATCGGCTGTTTACCCAATATTTGTGTGCTCAGTGCATTTTATGCTTATCTGTGTATCACAAGTTCTTAATTTAGCAACATGTTAACTCTAAACTACTAAATACAAAAAAAAAAACTTTTTATAAACATGGTGCCTTAGTAGGCAGTTTGCTAGAATTTGTAACCAAGTCAATAGCTGTAATTCTCACTGAATATTTCAGCCCACCTGAGAAGCCAGAGAAGAGCCTGCAGAAAGAGGAGAACCTATTACCATGGAGCCACTGCTGCGTGTCCTGCATGGAGGACGATGGCAACAGGTGCTACATGGCAAAAAGAAGAAGAATAGCATCACCATGTCCTCAAATACAAACCTATAAAGATAAGAGAGCATGACATTAATGTTTTTAACCTGCCCGCTTACATCAGAACAGCTGGGCAAATGTAGGTCCCCCTGCTGGTCTGGAGAGCAGTTTCTATAAACACAATAAGACAGGAGAGCAGTTGCTAGTTACGTTTATGTATTCATGGTGTGATTTCCTACTGAATAAAGACTCACTCTTCTGGGAAGCTGTAAGAAGTGTGAGCAATGTGATAACCAGGAGATGGAGTGTTGCTTGTTCTGCTGACTGATGGGGCTTCAGGCCAAGGGGAGCACTGAAAGAAAAAGAAATAGTTTACCTATGTTAGGTGGCGGTTTCGGCCCCACCTCTTGACCTTATTCTCAATATGGGCTTCTTCGGTCCAACAAGCAATCATGTGAATTCTATTCACATCTTACTTGTGGGAGAGAGCTTAATATTTCACTATGGCCAGTCAAAGTAAAGAGGCACTCACAGGAGACATGGAAAATTCAGTAGTTATAGATGTTTGATGTAGACCGCTAGCTTGAAAGATCGCAATCATTAACATATGGACAGATACTTCAGCTAAAAGTGAAAATTGTCATAATTTACTTACTGTTCTGATACTGTATTGTTTTCTGTCTTACATGAAATACAAAATTACATATTACATACTGAAGATTATCAGTATTAAGAAAAATACTTTGCATGAAAATGAACATTTATGGAATGTACTGCATGGTGCTTTTTTTCCGAGCTGTATAAATCAAGATATAATTTATTTGCATGGAAAGAGGATATTCTCAGACATTCTGTTTTATGGAAGGCAACAATACAGCTGTATGAAATGACATTATGATGTCTGATGACACAAACAAGCTCGAATGCTACCAAGGCAGATGTCTCACCTCAGTCAGCACTGTCGTTTTATAGGATGGTTGATATTTTTCTCTATCCTGAGGACTCTTTTTCTCAATCTTCTCTCTGTCAGTCTTGAGTTTGCGATCTGCGCCTTTCGGCTTAAGGAGAGAGAACAAAATCATAGGGATAGTTCACCCAAAAATGACAATTCTGTAATCATTTACTCACCCTCATTTTGTTACAAAACTGTATGACCTTCTTTTTTCTGTGGAATATAAAAGAAGGTATTTTGAGAAATGTCTGTGTTTTTTTGTTGTCCATATAAATGACAGTCAATGGGGCCAATGTTGTTTGGTCCCCAACATTCTTCAAAATATCTTTTTTTGTGTTCCTCAGAAGAAAAAATGCATGCAGGCCATGACGTGAGGGTGAGTAAAGTAACATCAAAATAAATAAATACAGTTATTTCACACATTTTCATTGTGTATTGGTTATCTTTTAAGAGTCTAAAAGATGCTCTACCTTGAAGACTTTGACCTGGCAGCTGGCAGAGAGCATGTGTTCAGTGTATTCTCCGTGCTCGCCGGCTGAGAAGGTGTCTATCTGAATGCGGAAGGGGACACCCTTCTCTCCACCGTGTTTTCTAGGAGTGAACTCAGTGCTGATGCAGTTTACCTGGATATAATAAAACAGAAAAGTTACCACCGGTGTTACTCAGTTTAGAAAACTAGTATGGAGGTCAGGGAGAGATAAAATGTGCACCTGAATGAACACGGAGGCATTTTTGTCAGGATCCCAGAGAAACTCTATGGTGTTGAGCTGCAGTGGGTGGGCTCGAGGCTCCATTATGCCCACTGACAACGGGATATCTGAACATACCAAGTTGGACATTGTAAATCATGACATATGTTTGCCACAATGCAGTTTGAAAACAAATGTTGGCAAGATGGTCCTTTAGAAAGGTCCTTTATTAGGAAAGCAGGTCCCACCTATATCCAAGATTCTGTCTCCTGGTCGGTTCCACCTCCATCCCTCCAGCTGCTGATGCTCTGTGTACTGCAGCCGCCGGTCATGGAAAACTACACGCACAATACTCTGAAAACAGCATAGGACAGTCTGATGTCAAGAGAGCATCACACATATCCCCATGACTAAAACCAAGTAGTATTTTCTTGCATTCTCTTCAGTATTTCATAACACAGCTCACATTTAAGACTTCAGTGTTTACTTTAATGATGCCACAGATGTTTACAATTATGTTACCTCAAGTGTCAACTATGAACTTTCACATACAAGTGTATTGACGGCATTACATTTTTAATTTGGTATGTTGCATATTTTTTTGTCCCATTGACTATGGTGTATTTGTAGCTGTAATATTTTTTTTATTTGTATATTAACAATATTGCTATAATCCAGAATATTTACATTTTGTATTTTTATATTGATGCTCACAAACAAACAAACAAACAAACCTTGAATAGGCCTCTTGTTGGATAACAACCTAACCATTTTCCATCAGTTTTTGAAAATTTAGAAAATGATGGGAGAATATTTCAAAGATCATCTTGTAATTCAGTATAAGAACATCTGGCCATCTGTACAAAACTTCACATTATCACTAATTCCATAAATACTGTACCACAATGTTTTACATTTTTTGGGGTTTAAACAGAAAAAACCCTATGTCTACTACTTAAAACTGCTACTATTTAGCAGTAATAGTATTTCTACTATATAGAAAGGTGATGAACACTGAAACAAGGTTAAATAGTGGAAATAACATAATTCCTTTATCCTACCTTTATATATTTACTGCTTATATCTGTATACTCCACTAGT
>NW_015505393.1:851226-851656 GCF_001515645.1 Sinocyclocheilus grahami | reverse complement strand
AAAAAAGTTATTCTCATAAATCGTAGTGCTTTGAATGCAGCATTAAATGCTGACTTAAGTTAAACAAGCACAATAAGGTTAGTCATTTAACATGACCTTGATTTAGATATGTGAGTGTTTCGTCCTGGAGTTTCACAGCTGGAGACGTGGCTGCACAAAGCACATGATGAAAAGGAGACACTCCGATCTCAGTGGACTGCTGCTCCTCTTCATGCTTGAGAAACGGAGCAAGAGCATCTCTGAGAGAGAACAAGAGAAGCAGAAAACGTCATGCCAAGTGACAATGGCACATTTTGAAGTAATTTGGAGATGCACAATAATGCAAGAATATGATATTTCAGAATTTGCTTTGGTCTATATCAACACATTTACAAAAAGCAGAAAAAGGTTCATTCAGAATGAAACGTAAATGTGACCCTGGAGCACAAAA
>NW_015505393.1:827546-849687 GCF_001515645.1 Sinocyclocheilus grahami | reverse complement strand
TTTTGATTTTGAGGCGATGTATAACCTGGTCAGTTCTTCAGCACTGGACATTTGTGGCACTGGACTAACTAGGACTGAATACACATGATCACATATGACTTGGTTTATAAATGTACAGGTGCATGAATTGTGATAAAGACCAGAGTTGTTGATAGCACATTCAAAACCCTGACACATTTTAGTTTAAAATAATCATCACAATAAATTCATGTTTCTGGTTGTTTTAATTCTAGGCCAGACTTAGGTTGGTGTAAATCTATCACAAGCCTTTGAGAAGAAGAAAAAAAACCTGTACATTGGAACAGGAAATAAAAACACATTTATAAATACAATAGTGTATCTGTGTCCAATAACAAAAAGTCTAACATGCCGTAGTGAACAATTTGATGGAACACCATTAGAGGTCAACATTTGAGGAAAACCAAGGGGACACGTTTAACTTAATACTTGCATTGTTGATCCTCACAGTAGAATTTGTTCTTTCATGAACAGATTACTTTTATGAATAGCCCCAGTCTAAACCAAAATGATGGTCCATGGTCTGAATCAGTTAAAATCCATTAGAAAGAAACGCTGCATCAAACAAGGGTACACACACTTAGCATACCAATAAAAGCCACATGCCCCAGTATATAATACTTAAGGAAAGTAGGGTGCTTTCAAATGTCTGTTCTTAATTTCTAATATGGTCTGGTTCCCAGCCTGAGGACAAACAGACATTTTGGTCAAATCTGTGAGACCCATTTGAGCTTTGCACTTGTCTACTTCCCCACCTGGGCAACATATTAATAATAACAATAATAATACTGTATTTACAGACCGACCAGACCGCTGATGTGGCATAAACAGCCAAACCTAGGTCAGTCATGGCAGCACAGGATGGTTACGTCATCAAAACATGCAGGCTATTTGTTAACGTGCAAAAGAGTGCAATACCATTTTTACCTTAATTTTGTGTGGGGGGGTGGGGGCGGGGGAGAAGCAATGATTGAAAGGTATGTACAAAACACTAAACGCCCAGCACTTATCATCAGATGGAAAAAAATCTCCAGATGAACAAGGAAAAAGAAAGAGTTCAGACCTCTAGTTCTTGAGCCAGATTAGAGGGTTTTCATTAGTAGCGTCGTAGACATGCTTTAGCAGTGTAGTACGAATGCCTGTGGACATGTATTTAACAGTCTGAGTTTTGAAAACAGAAAAAGGGACGTAAGGCATAGTAATTTTGAAATTTCCATCACAATCCTCTTGCTACAAGAACAAAGTGTAACTCAGTTTGATTTCATTCAGTTTCTTGTCTGAAGATGCCCCTGGTCATGTTTCCAGCTCCACTGAGTGTGAACTTTTAAATGTCCAAGTGTGTTGTGGCTTGCATGTTTACTCGCAAAACCCTTCGCTTTTTTGCCCAAAGATGAGAGGAATAGCTCTACATTCAGAAGTTTGTCCTTGTATTCTGTAGTGTGGCCCACATTTTTAACACCTAATCCATCCTATAATAAAATCAACACAATTGCTTTACATTAGCCTTCTTAAAGACTTGGAAACAAACAATTTCCTACCCTTTCAACATTATGGGATGTGGTATTGCGGTCCCATGAAATAAAAATGAATATAAGAATGTTTTAATCCTACGTTTTTTTTGAGGGGGGGGGTTGTCATTGTAGCCAAACCTACAAATTACTTACATTTTTCTATTTTCTTTACATTTATCACTCGGCCAGCCAAATGATCCACTAGCATTAATTGAAATTCAAGTGATGTATTAGTTAACCCAAATGTGTCCATTTAAAATATCCTAATACCTCAATTAAACCTTTAACACCCCTTGCAAACAAGAATAAGTTATTACTAATAAATTTAGTTAACGAATCGCCTCTTCAGAAGCTGAAGATAGCTTGTTTGCTCCAATTATGGAAGCAATGCCAATCATGAAAGATCTGTTCCCTATCAAAAAGCCGGCATGCATTTTTCTCGATCCGAACCTCTTTACATTCAATGTTTCACAGATGGAAAGATGCATGAGACACTAAGAGGTTTCCAGGAGCTGGATGAAAAGAAAAGTCTGATTGCAGTGAGCAACATATCTCTCTGAGAAAATCCAGCAACACTGTGATGAAGCAAAAAAAAAAAAAAAAAAAAAGGATTCTGGAGGAGGCACAACTATGTTCCCAAATGCACGTGTAGGGCACTGATTAGAGTACATCCGGCTAGCTGTGAGACGACATGTCTGAAGAACTGCTGCTGTTGCTGTTAGTGGTCTGGGCCCTCTTAATATACAGATTTAGCAACTTCATCTGTGGAAATAAAAGCCAGAGGGTGAATTTGAATACAGCATATGCTAATACTCATACAGACCACTGACTTGTTTCGCAGATAAGAGCATGTATTTGCACTTTCTAGTTATGTTATCTTAGAAGGTCATGGTTAATGTTTACTTCTGCATTGTGTCTAAAAATGTGAATGTTTTCTCTTAAAGGCAATGTAGGTGATTTCACAAAATATGATGCAACAAATTGACCATTTCACAGAAAAAATACTCTACTACATTGTGTATCAATATCAGTATTTTAAGTAAAATGTCATTAGTATAAACTTTATTAAATTTAAGGCAATTAAGCACAAATATCATTAATGTAAAACAAAAACAAAAAATTTAATTTTCAGTAAAAAAAAGAAGAAGAATGGTTTAATTTAATAAAGATTTATTTCAATTAAAATGTTTACACACTATGGTAAGCTTTAATTGTACTAATTTTAGTTTATGCTGATTTAAATAAAAGAACAAAAACAACAAAAAACACTATTACAGCTATGAGAAAGGTAGAATTTGTGCTTAATTATCTTGACAAATATATTACAATGCAAGAATTCATAATGGTCTGATTTTTTATTTTTTGAGAAATGTGATTTTGGGGTGAAATATGACCTGAAAGAGTTGAATAATGAAATCCATCCCTTTAGTTTTTTGGTAACACTTTACAAGGTCGCAATTGTCATCATTAGTTGATGCATTAACTAACATGAACTAAGAACTAACAATATAATTGTACAGCATTTATTATCCTTTATGCTAGTTAATAAAAATTTTCATGTTCCTGTTAGTTCACACTGCATTAACTAATGCTAACAGATACAACTTTTGATCGTAATAATGTATTAGTAAATGCTGAACTTAACATTAACTAAGATTAATAGATGCTGTATACATATTGTACATGTTGACTAATGTAGTTAACTAATGTTAACAAATGAAACCTTACTGTACCAGTTTCTTTTATTTTTATGGACTGTGCTGTGAAAGCCAAGTGCAATGAAAGTAGACCAAATACAAAAAACTTGGACCAGCTAAAAGCAGAGGAGGGCACAAATAAATAGAGGACTGAGTGATAAGCAAGTTGAACAGGGTGAACCTTTTGGTGGACTTTGAGTTGGCGTGCACGTGAACATACCTTGCTGCCCGTGAGCAGGGCCAAGTGTGGCTTCAGCTCCTCACCAATCACAGAGTAGATGGCCACCAAACAGAACACGCTGGCCTTGCGAACACTACTCTCTGTGTTATCATAGCCCTGCAGACAGATAGATGGTTTTAGCATTAACATCCTCATACACACACACATCATCAAAAGTGCAAAAGTACAAAGGCATGTTGACTATGCTCCCAATCTTCCACTGGGGTGAACAAAAGTCAAATTAACAAATGGGCTACAAAACATAGTCACTGAACAGCTTTCTCTATCTCAATTCTCATTCTTCATTCTGGTACATGAAGTTTGGGTATATATGCAATGTTTGTAACTACTTGCCCAGACATTCTAAGATGTCTCTCTTACCATGATATAGTTGCAAAGTGACAGAAGTGGAGAGATTAATTTTTTACCATAAAATGCTGCTAATGTGCAATACTCACTTGTAGGAGGCCAGGGATGATATCTGGCAGCAGCTGATGCAGCGACTCCCTGGCAATGCGCTCAACCACTTTGCTCTGCATCTTAATAGCAGCTAGGTTGATGGGATAGTCTGCAGTCTGTACGATGGGACACAGCACTTTGATGCATTGCTCTGGGTGAATGGAGCTAGCCAACGTAGAGGCAGCCTCTTCAGCCGCCCTAACCACCTGCACATATAAGGTCAAGATGGCACTTGAGTGAGTTTGTGAAGTTTAACAGCCTGAGATCAAACATAAAACTGGTTGGGAAAAAATTGGCCACAGGCCAGTACTTCATTCATTTATTCATTTAGGTGTTGGATTTGTTGACTTGGGTCATCTCATTTTAGATGTGTTCAGGTGTTCAGTGTCCAGAGGCACAGGTGTTGGATTTAAAAAGGGATTAAAGAGACCAATCAGCTCATTTTACTCTCAATGAGACCAATACAAAGAAAAAAATCACCTGGCCAGCTTGATTTCTCAGAAACAGTGTGGTCACATGTGAGAGGTATTATGGTGACAATGGAGTTAGGTTTAAAAGAATATATTTCCATACTAGAATAAATTCATGTACCATAAAACTAGGTTTAATCTGATTGCATTACTACAATATTATCACAGACTGCCATTCAAAAGTAAAAGAAATTAAAATTGTATTCAGCAAAGATTAAAATGATCAAAAAGACAGTAAAGACATTTATAATGTCATTATAATACATTTATATTTCAAATAAATGCTGTTCTTTTGAATCCTTAAAAATATATTACAGTTTCCACAAAAATATTAAGCAGCACAACTTTTCAACATTTCCAGCTTATTAGATAGATTGTGGATCTGAAGGGTTGTGTGATACTGAAGACTAGCGCAATGATGGCTGAAAATGTAGCTTTGCCATCACAGGAATAAATTACATTTTATAATACATTAAAATAGAAAAAGTGTTATTTTAAATTGTAAAAACATTTCACAATATTACTTTTATTACTGTATTTTTGATTAAAAATAAATGCAGCCTTTTAAAACAAATATTAAAATACATTAATTTATAATTATAGTATAATAATTTATGGATTTTGTCTTCACCATCACACATTATTCAAATTCTAGTTTTTAATATAATCAAAATATTTGTGAAAACTGCTAAGAATTAAAATGACAGAATACCCAATACATTTCGCCCCTGCTATAAGGCACAAACAACCCAAAGCAGCAATGTGATACTTTATTCACAATTTTTTGCAGTATAATCATCACAATATTGTACTGCTTTAATATCAACTGGAGGTTAAAACAGATATTAGTTGTGAATATTTTAAGGCGGCGGATTCTAACCTCTTTATGAGAGTCCTTATGGGCTTCTAGTGTCTTCATGATTGTGAGTTCTGCATAGTTCTTGAAACGTGCTGGCTGGTTCCTCAGAATCTCCTTCAGAACCCGTAACGCCAGAGCACGGATAGTGTGCTTAATAATCAGACAGAATGCATGCTATCATTATTAACCACTACAGATACACACAGACACAAAAATCTAATTGATATATGAAAAACTTTAGGACTATATAGAACGTGTAAATTGAGGATGCAAGTTATATGATGCTTTAACTCACATCCTTGTCCCCGAGTGTCTCCAATAGCAGCAATAGGATTGTTTTGAAGTGTTCGTCCCACACAGCCAGGCTGTCCTCACGAGCAATCTTCAACAGCTCGATCAAAGCCCCCTTCCTCTCCTCCACTCGGTCATTGTGATTAGACAACTCCTTCAGTAAGTCTGCCACGAGATCTGTATGATTCAAAATGAATCAAGTCAGAGCTGAAGACAAGCTGCATAAAACAAGCTGTTGTTCTACTTTAATTGTACTGAAGCACTTCAGCTTTTTTTTTTTTTTTTGGCTCATCTGTTTTGAATATGATATTCTATATTATTGAATCTTATGAAAACTATCAAGTACATGCCTGGGTAATACTTCACCTCAAAAGCTGAAAAAAAAGTTCTTAAACTATAAAAAATAATTAAATATATTAAATATAACTAATAAAATATATATTTAATATACTAAATGTATTAAATATAAATAATAAAATAACTTTAAACTATTAAATTGTCAAGTATCTATACATTATGGCAGTACTTAAAATTCAGTATTTCTTTTATTTAGGATTTTGTAGTGGCATTTTGTTTAATTCATATTTATAGTAATACACTAAAAAAATACTAGATGACCGTAAATACAATTATCAATTAAATGAAATATGGAAACTGCAAAAAAAAAAAAAGACAACTTGGTTCTAATTTTTTTTGTAAGATTCAACCTTCTATGTCATTATTAGCCAGCAAAGTACAAAGTAATACTGTTTAGACATTAGTTTTTGTTAGTAGTAAGAAAGGTTTCAGCATTCACTTAGGTTAATCACACAGGTTAATCATATTTGCTTCCAAGTTATAATGAGTTACAACAATGTGTTTGCAAACAGTGAAGCTCTGTTAGTTGTAAACCAAATGAAGAAAAAAATATAACTGCATACTGACTTTAGCACTGTTTATTTATTACCAACGTTTCGGCCAAACAAGTGGCCTTTGTCAAGGTTTTTCTTCATTTAGTCTGCTCCTTTAACTTGCACCTCAAAAAGATGTGCGTTTGCTTTACTACTTTATTAGTTGTTAACCAAAACACATGTGAATCAACACTATCGTCCCATATAATTAGAACATACAGTCACCTACATGAATGACCCTATTGCCTTATATTATTGAAGGTGGCCTTTAGCAGTTATCACATGACACTGTTAGCAAAGCAATAGTGTCATTTAAGAAAGGTTGACATCACATCATATTGAGAAACTGAGATGGATGACACTGAAAGACAGGAGGTGGAAGGGTGGGAGTAAATGAAGAAAAGTGCAACAGTCTTGTTTAAGTGTGCAGGTCTTTACCAGGAGTAAAGCCCTTGGGCAGCACCATCTTGTTCTCACCACAGTCTTGCCGACGGCCTGTAGAAGGGGAGGGACAGGAGGGGTTGGGGAACAGCAGGGGAAATGATGACACACAAACTCCACTATCCTACGTGCTACACCTGCATCTCTGACACTTACGCTTACAGGGGGTTAATCACTTATTTATGTTTTGTTATGGTCTCTGGTCATCATGTTGCTCACACTGTCGAACAGCTTTAGAGTTGAAAGGTGTCATTTCTGCAGCAACAGTGTCTGCCCACTTTTGCAGCGATCTTGGTTAAAAAAAAAAACTTCAAAAAATATTATAAATTTTCTCTATATAATTTTTCATCAAGATATTTATTTACTGTTTCACCTTAAAAATATAAGTTGAAAGTGTAGGGATGATGAAAGAATGACTTTTTCAAGAAATATAATCAGGCATCTGTATTGAGTATCATGAGATCCAGTGCTCTATCTGTGGCCTAGTCGTCTAATTTTTAGTATTTATACTTAGATTATTAAGATTCAGAATTTCTTGCTATTCTTGTTTTTCCTTGTTACACAATCACAGTCAATGGGAGCAGTATGGAGTACAGATGACGTGGAAGTGAAGGTATGAGCTAAGAGCGGCGTATTGACTCACAGTCTCGAAACTGCTCCACGTCGTCATCAAAAATGGCCTCCTTCAGGGCGCTTTTGTCATAGGCCGTGATCGTGTCTCCATAGCCATAGGGTGCGAACTCCCTTGACCGCGGCACAGCGAAAGACCGCGGGGACGGTGTGTTAAGCAAAGATGTCTTGTTATCCAAAGCGGTTCGACCCCCTTCCATTACATCCAAACCCAGTCTTGCATCAGACCCCAGAGAGGACCCTTCCTTCCCAGCCTAAGACAGGAAGAGAGAAAGATTGTGCCAATTACGGCTGCATAATTTGTCCAAAAAAAAAAAATCAAATGTCAGCAAAAGCGAGTGAAAAAGAATCTAAATTACATGTTGCTCTCACCATACTCTCACAGTTATTTTTGGAATTCTAAATAAATAACTACGTAATAATAATAATAATAATAATGTATTATTATTTTTATTTTTTAAGTATTAAGTATTTTATTATTTTATGACCCCATTTGTGGGTTTTTGCTATTATTATTATTATTAACTATTTTATTTGTTATTTTAAAAAACCCATTTAATGACCCCTATTTGTGTGTTTTTTTGCTATTATTATTATTATTATTAAATAATAGCAAAAAAAAACAAATTGTGTTTTTTACTATTAATAATAATGCCCTTATTATTTTATTTAATAATTGCAACAACAACAAAAAACTACATACACACAAATTGGGGCCATTAAATTCCCCATCTGTGCACTTGTTCCTGCTTTCTACAATTAAAGCACTCACAGCATCATCCTTCTTCCCATCGCGTCTGATTGGCTCATTCAGGTCCTCTTGGCTGCGGTAACTGAAGCTCTGGATGGCTTCTGTGACACCGCGCAGCGAGCTAAAGATCTCATCAGAATTCATGTTCTCTGTGTCATACTCCAGCATACTGAAGGGAAAAATAATACAGGGAAAAGAGGGAAAAACACGTTGACGTTGGATGGACTGCAAACAACTCACATAAACAAGAAAGCCAAAGCATACAAAATATTTAAAAAATTTGAGTGGACAACTCCAACATGCACCTACGGGTAAATAAGTGGATGCTGCAAACATGGTGAGTCACTTAATTCCTGTGCAAAACCTATTTCACATGCATTAAAAATTCCTCCACATAGTATTGTTTCTTAGCTTTACATTTTAATCAACCACCATCCACAGGGGGAGGTCTGTATTTAGAATGATGTCAAACCGTGGCCGCTAATATTAGTGCATACAAGTGCCTGTTAGGCTGGGAGTGGGTGGGAATCTAAGCACCCATCCCGCCCCTCCTCATTGTGATAGGCTCACGGGTGAGTTACCTTGGTGAGAGCGCGCAGCGGAAGGCCCTGAGGGAGGGGCCGGCAGGAATAGAGGGGTGAGACGGAGGAGTAGGAGGAGGAGGAGGAGAGGGAGAAGGGTGCTTTAAGAGCCCATCGACACTCCAACCCCATAACCGACTGTGCCCACAGAACGGCCAGAGAGGGAGAGAACAGGGCAGAAGAGGAAGAGAGAGAAAAAAAGAGTGGTCCAGTCCGACTGTTGTGGTTAGCAGCATGGGTTAATAAGTTTAAGAGGACCAGAAACCCCTAAATCATCATCTATGTTGTTCTGCAGGCCTCTTTAAAAGAGTTTTAGACCCTTCATGAGAGGATGACTCACTAGGTGATATGGCTCCCACCCCAGAAATGCAGAAATTAATTTTAAGGGTTTCAGGTTATAAAGGGACATTTTGAAGAAAACAACACATCAAGTCCCAGTCAGATGTTTAGCACATGTTAGAGTCATAAAGCAGGGCAACAGGCTCTTGAAACTGCTGTAGAGGGTCTTCGTGCCAAGAGTGAGATCATACATTAGTGTGGTCAGCATATGGGAAGAGGATGTGTTACCTGGGTGACAGACCCCCGTGGGAGCAATTTGTGGGCGAGGTGAGAGGACTAGTCCTGCTGGTGGGGTGCCGGGGTGGCGTGCGGCCCATTGTATTGCTCGGTGAACTCTGTGAAGGAGATAAAGATGAAATTGTAAGCTAAATAATTTCAGGTTGGGCTATACAACAGATCAGCTACAAAACAATATTACTGGCAGATCGTTTTCACTGTCTTTAAAGATAAAGTCAAATATACTCAGTTTGCTTAAGCAGCCTGACAATTTCTGTCTCAGACAATAGTGTGGATTACTTGATTTACTTGAATGAAGATACAGACTCAATTTTCCAAGATTGTTTGGCAATTAGTTTGTTAATTATCAACTACTGAATCTGAATGGCATCATAAATTAATTCATAAATTCTTCTTTAGCTCAAATCAAGCAAAAAAATGTTCTAGAGTTTAAAAGAAATAGAAAAAAACAAGAAATGCCCCTTTCAAAAGGTAATTTTAACTAATTGCTCCAGTTGCCATATTGAGCATTTTTCCACTAATGGTCTTTCTCTTACCACCATAATATTGTGTATTGTGTATTTACAACATTTACAACAAAAAAATAACTAATACTGTACATGCACGCCATTCAAAAGTTTGGGGTCAGAAAGATTTTTTTTTAAAGAAATTAATACTTTTATTCAGTAAAGAAGTAGTGACACTACAGATATTTATTTAACATTACAATGCTTTTCTTTTAAAACTTCTATTAAAAGTTATTTTAAATTGTCGTAATATTTCACAATATTACTGTTATTACTGCTTGGTGACAATAAGAGACTTGAAAAAAATGTTTAGATTTTTTTTTTTTTAAACAAACCAAAAAAATCTTTTGAATGGTAGTATATGTTCAATCTTTTAATATAAAATCTCATCAGAGATGAAATTAGATCTTACCACACTGCTGGTGTTGCTTGAGTTCTTCAGATGGCTATGCAGGAGCTTGGTGGCTCCATCCTGGAAAGTTTTAGGCAGAGCACCCAGCAGCATGGTGAACTCAGGAGTGTTCAGCTCAAAGAGTGAGATCAGCACCACCTGGGCAGCCTGCACAACACAGCACACACTTCATGAGATACAGTACAACCACTAACAGCACAATGATCCAGAGTGCATTTATACATTCCGAGAAATGCCGGCGGTGATAACCCAGGATAGAAAGAGAGACTGTATAAAGACTGCAGTGCCACTATGAACAGAAGACCCTGGACCTGTCATGGCACCAACACACTAGAGTTTACATTGTGTCAGACATCCTTTGACATAGGACATTTATGAGAGCAGGTCCAGCTTGAGTTCACAAACAAATTCCTATTTGTCAAAAGCTCCATCAGAGTTTTCTCTATTGTGTAGGTGCCTTCAACATCAGGGATGGGAATCATAAGGGACGATTCTGGTTCCAATTCCTCTTAACATTCTTGTTCTAGTTTCTTAGTCATTATATTAAAAATTATTTAGTCAGGAAGAAAGCCTACAGTAGCATGTTGTCAAGTGTGATCATTTCAGATTTCAACAGATCAGCATACAATGAATAAACTGTCATTTAACATTTTATAAAATTGCATTACATAATTTTTGATGCATAATTCTGCTCGGATAAACAAAAAGACGACACCCAAAATATCACTGTTATCGTAATGACAACAGCAGTTTAGCACAGGCAAGATTCCCAACCCTGGTTAATTTGACTTGCATATTTTACTCAGTTTACACAGAGACCTCAAATGTCATCTCAATTCAGTTATGTTTAATGTTAAACACATGCAAGAAAATTGATTCACTCATTGTTAATCTGTGAAAAGAAACAAAAATATCTTAAGCAGTGGAGCATTACAGCAATTGAGATACGAAAGGAAACTTTAAAACACACTCAACTATTAATATAGTATTAAAAAAAGATCACTGCCCTGTTTAGACTTCTGGATAATTGCATGTTAACAGATTGTATTCAGCAGTCACTTCGCAAGGCAATGAGACAGATTAGAGTGAGGAGAGGGCACACAGTTAGGTGCAGCGGTTACGTGCTGGTTGTTGGTTAGGCCGTTGGATTGGCTCTACCTGCTTGCACCTCTCTTCCAGGTGACTCTCTCCAGGAGGTAGAGCTGTAGTGCTGGGCCTGCCTGACAACTCCTCACATGCCCAGTTATGAAGGGTCTGGGCCATCGTGTCAGGGCAAGACGGTAACAGACAATAAAAGAGAAACTGATGACCAATGGTTGCCTTTAGACAGCAACTGATATTGGGAAGAAATGGCCTGCATCTGTTCATTGTGATTCAATTATGTTCAACCTACATTTTTAAAACTAACAACCCAGTGACTGAGACAAAAAAGCTACACTATATACAGTATACAATAACAAATCCTTTCTGAGAATGATTCTTAAAGGGATAGTTTTCTGTCATCATTTACTCAACCTCATTGTCCAAACCTGCATTATCTCTTTCTTCAATCAAACACAAAAGGGTAATTTTTTAAATCAAATATGGCACCAGTCACAAGACATGTGAGAAACAATGATATTTAATGTTACTGACGTCAAACCCAATGCATCAAGTTTTACAGTCAATAACTTAACTCTATAAAGCCTACTGTATCATTTAGTTTTCTCTAAATTATCAACATGTTCAAATCTTTGCTGAAAAACCAATTGTACACAATCTGCTACATGTCTTTTGTAATCTGACTGGTAGTTCATACTTTTTTAATAGGTAGAAGGCCTTTAAATTTTACAAATATCCCTCTTCAGGTTGTGTGTCTATTTTGATGTGAAATCTTAACTGAATTCTGAAGTAAACGTATAAAGTACAGATACGATACAACAGATCTAATACGATACAACAACAAAAAATCACATATATTGCAAATATAATGCAAATATGTTTATTATATATTTTTTAATATTTTGCCTAAAGGTTCAATAAACTGTTCAATTAAAAAAAAATCTGGCTATTGCTGTATTTCTTATGTTAGGTTTGCGGGGTTAAATTTGGGTTTGTTTCTTACATAAAGCTATTGTATGGCTTCTGAAAACTTATTTTGCCAGGATATTCAAAATGTAAAAATGAAAGCTATTTGGAATGACATGAGAGTGAATAATAGTAAATGATGACAGAATTCACACAAAGAAATCTGTCAGAATCAACCTAGAAAAAAAACTTTTTAAATAAACATCTTCTATTTTGAGCACCATTACAGCATTGATTTGTGCTCTGTCTGTAAGCACATCTCCATGGAAACTCACTTTTCTAACGTCAGAGCTCTTGGGTTCAGTGGTCCAGGTGATAATGCGAGACACAGCTAATCTTGTTTCACTTGAGTTCACAAAGTCTGCAGGGTCCATCTGCCGTGCTAGGGACTCAATGTATTTCAGGATGGACACCTTCACCTGCATTATAACACCAAGATAATAAGAATTAACAGACTCGGCACACTGAATTTCGTAAGCAATCATAGTAGGCACCACCTTACCTTTAGATTGGGGGTTTGAGTCTGATCAACAATGAATCTCATTAGTATGTTAAACTGTTGGTCGAAGGGGAAAGACTCCCTAAGAAATGGGAAAAAAAGAAACAAGAAATCATCCGGGTGGCACAAAAAGCTCTAAGCATAAAAAAAAAAAAAACTAGGACTATCATTTAAGACCAACCTTGTGACATCCAGAGCCTTTTGGACCTTAGCTTGGACTGAGCCTAAGAGGTCAGCTCCCATTTTCTTCAGCAGCTGAGTGAGCAGTACAAAGAGCCAGTCCTGGAGATCCTCTCTGTGTACAGTGATGAAATCCACTAGAGTCTCCAGGAACATGCTAAACACCTGGAAGTAGAACATGAAACATCATGCAAATGCTGTGCTACACATCTTTTTATGAATGTACTAATGGCTTTATATGCCTGTTTCACAAATGTATTAGAAAAACATTTTTCTACATTCTCTGATAAAACTGCGAATGTGCTTGCCCATGCAAAAATTGCTGCAACAATGCCAGGTTTTTTGCCAGTTTATGGTCTGTAAGTCTGTTTATAAATCGGATCACTTATAATAATATAATAAAATAATAACAGTCAGCATTGGTTTGTTATATCAATCATGATGGTGTGGCACGAGTTTCATGATTCTGTTTAATATTTAGGGTTAGGGGTTTAAAACAACCAGTGTTGGTAGTTTTACTGTGATGTATATGAAGAATGAACCCATTTATGTAAGAATAGAACATAATCCATTTATATAACAAAATGGTTCAGGTATTTGTAATATCCACTTACTCTCTATTGTTAAAATCCACACCAAGGCAGACCATGCAAACAACAGGAAAAAACACATTCCATTAGTGCAATCTCATTCCATTTTTGAGTTCTACACAAACACACTGTTTGCCAGACAAACATTTTAAATTGAACAGAATCCATAGTGATGAAAGCTACTTATTCAGTCTATTATAACATGATTAATTTAGGATGATTTCACACGATGCAACACATTTTAAAGTAATCCTTCAATCCTTTATTTGGAATGCTACCATTAATCCAGTCATCGTAAATAGATTAAGTGTGATCAAAGCAGGCATGTGGAAAGGATGTATCCTCACACAGGTTACCTTGCTGTGAGGATCTGCAAACATCCTGGTGAAGATCTCACATAGCCGCTTGAGCTCCACACGGCTGAAACACACAAAAATATGATTAGAGGCCTGTTCATGATCAGAATAAGACTGAAAAAGCATAAAAAGCCATTGCAAGCCAACTGGGACTTTGCACATACATCATTTTAGAACAGCCTATAAAAATACACTACATGAGCAACAAATGAAAACTTGCCAGATACTGACTGACTACTTTCTACTTCCTGTCTTGGAGAAAAATGAAATGCCACCACACAACCAAGAGACCATTTGTGTTGCTCTAAACGGCCCCCCCACCTGAGAATGCGCTGACTCTTTAGCAGGTTCTGCAAACCCAGCAGGCCCTCCTTCCTCTCAGACCAGTTGGAACTGGCGCAGTGGTTTAGCACCTCAGCAACGTCCTCTGTCTGACGCAGGTAGTGAGGAATGCCTCCATTACGGGAACTATAGGAACGCTCTGAGCAGGCGCTGGATGCGTCGCTGTTGGCATCATCATCAGACTCGTACCTCCTTCTCAAAGGCTTGCGCTGAGGAAAGCATGGAGCACATTAGAAGGTTCAACGGAAAGTTGACAAAACTATCATAAGACCAACAAAGGGAGTTCATTCAACAATTTACATTGCATTACTCAAACATATACTAAGTATGCTGTTGATATGGAAAAGCCATGCAGCATTTAAAAATAACAAGGGTTTAGGTTCATTTAATACCAACTTTGGGACTCTGGCCAAGTACACACTGCAAAGTTTTAAGAGACAATCTTCTAAAATCTTCTAAAATATTGATTTCTGTGTGTACAGAATAATAGAAGGGTCACTCCTAACTTGTGATTGTTGACAAAGTGATCTTAACAATAGTTTGGAGATCAGAGATGTATTAAATTTTAATTTTAAATAAAACATTTTAATTCTGAACACATTTGAATGATTTGGTTGCACTTCCTGGATTTTTCGGCAGTGAATTTGGTTGTAAAATTCCAGTGTGTATGTGGCCTTGGAGCTCTTCAACTGTCTCAGCACTGGAGTGTGAAGAAACAACTCAGATATTTGCTGTGGCAGTCATGAATAATTCAAATCGGTCACAGACAATTTCCAGCATTTGGCAATGCATTAACAAACACTCGAGTCCCTGTCATTAGTACAGTGTGTGCATATGACGTAAGTGAAGAGCGCGGTATGCTGGGTAATTACATCTACTTATGTAGCAAAGGGAACGTGTCACGCTGATCCATAACACCTGCCCTGTTTACAACTTAATCCTGCTGTGTTGTCATATGTGAATTAATGATGATATACATTTTCCAAAGCAATAACACTGGGTGACATACAGATAATAAAATTAAGAGATTAATGATTAAATATCAAACTGATAGAAAAATTAATGAAATGCATCTTATGGAGATTGTACAGGAAATGATGGGACTGTGCAGAGGAGATGGTCATTGACCAAATTAATGAAAGCAGCGCAAATGGATGTGGTGCACAAAATGCTCTTGATATTTGCTTGACAGTCCACGATGGAATAAGTCATTCAGATTAGTGAATAAAAATGGAAATACAAGCAGTATATAAACAGAAGCACTACCTTATTCCTGGAGTCTCCTAACAGCTGAAGACAAGAGAGAGAGAGAGAGAGAGAGAGAGAGAGGAAGAGCAAAGAGATGCAGAGATTTCAGAGGGAGCAATGTTGTTGCAGAAAAGACATAATTTGAAAACTGCACCCTCATAATATAGCTAAGCAGTTGACACATAAGGACAAAAAAAGGGTTTTCCCCACATAAAATTATGAGACACTGTGAATGGTCACCATTTTACTTTACCTTTTTTATTTAAAAAGGAAATAAAAAAAAAGATTATTATTAACACTGTTTTTCACTAAATAAACAAGGAAAACACAAGGAAAATTTATATTTAATCATTTTTATTCATATGCACCATTATAATAATACAATAAACTGACAATGATGATTTTACATTAAATATTTAAATAAATATCTTAATTTCATATTTAATCTAAAATGTTTGTTTAATTCATTAATGTATTAATTGATGTAATACATTTTTCCATTATGCATTTTAATATTAATTCAAGTTTAATATTTTAATTTTAATTAAAACATTAATACTATAATAATTTTACAATTATTTATATATATATATATATATATATATATTATTATAATTTTTTCAAACAGAGTACATCAACTGCCAGAGAACTGCAAACTGCTGGAGAACCATGAAAATCCTTCCCAACATGTCTATACACAGTATACCCCATAATGAACACTTCTCATTTCCTAAAACATTATTTCTCTGTGGGTGTTTTTAGGGCCACACAAGACAAATAGTTTCAAACAGAAGCATCACTTCTGTTATCCTAGATCAGATAATGACAGTGAGGAATATTTCAGTTCATCATATTCATGTCTGTGAGATTCTTACCAAAGCATCAGCCACAGCAGCCTCCACTTCTGTGCCAGTATTGAGCACCCTCATAGCATTGACAGATGCAGAAATGCGAGCCTGATGGATCAGGCCAAAGCGATCTGTAGGGTTTGAACACAGGATGAGACAGTGAGAATGGACAATGATGATACTTACCTTCTACGACATCATTTCAAAGTCAGGTCATAAACATTTTTTCAACCAATTAGGCTAATTTCTCAAGAGAGACAAAAAAACGAAAGGGGCATTGTAGAGAATTGTAGAGACATGTAGACATTGAGAGAATCAAGACAGTCCGATACAGCCCAACAGATAACATGAGACAAGTTCAGATAGTACAGAAAAATAATTATGGTTGCGTAAAAAATTGAAGGTGAAAGTGTGTAATTTCAGAATTTCAAACATCCATCCACTATTAGTTTGCCAAGCAGATAGGCCTGTCCCAAACTGATACTATTAGTTGAGCAAATGTTAACATGTTTGCCCTATTCATTCCATTTCAACAAAATAACTGAAATTCTGTTTAGTGGCACTAGAAATGACACATTTCACCTTTAAAGCCACAATGATCAAAAGTAAGATGATTAAAAACATTTATAAAAATAAACCATACAGCTTCAATAAAGTAGCTTCTTGGAAAATCAAGTGCCAAATGTGTGTGAATTATGGGTCCCACAAAACAAAGGATTAAATTCAAACATTCCAAAAAAATTAACTGAACTACTTTGATGCTCACAGCACAAAAAGCCAAAAATTCGTTATCAGCAACAACACCAATGCAAAGTTTTTAGTTTTTTTTAAATAAATGGATATGGCAAGAATACAAAACCTTATATATGAAGCAGGCAAGTGAAGTGATTTTTGGCAAACACACCACCAACCGAACGGAAATGCAAATCAAAACAACCTCAACTAGGAGGGATGCTGATGTTTATGGTGAGAAAAGAGAGCAAAGACGCTGGAAATATAGTTTCACAAATGAACAGATAATTCGCATCTACATCTAACAATGACGTGAAGTGTGAAGGTTGTAGCTTGACCTGGCAAACCCAGTCGAATTCGCCTTTTAAAAAAAATAAAATAATTGCTGTGATTGGCCCTGTCTGGGGGTGGGGGGGTGGGGAGGGGAGGGGTCATGAAGGTCACCTGACTGGCCCACGTGTTCGGCCGTGGACAGCGCGCTGGTGGAGCGAGAGTGACGTCGGGAGGCTGCAAGGGGACAGGAAGAGGGGTGACACCCCAGGGATGGTTAGTGCCACACTAAAACACTGAGCACCATCCGTGGCAGTAATACAAAACATTCAACATGCCATACTTAACTAGTCACTACACGAGTGTTTCACATGAGTGTGAAACAGACCATAGATTTATCCATCTCCCTGCTATAACATAGACGACATTCACATATGCTGGTAGCAGATTAGCAATGAATACGCAATGCAATGTGCTCTGCATTGCAATCAGTGTTATTTTAGCATTATTAGCATTTATTAATATTAGAATGAGCTTTTATTTTATTATTCAAATGTTTATTTTAAATTTTTGTGTTTAATTTAAATTTTATATTTCTATTTCGCTTTAATTTATTTTTATTTCTATTTTAGTTTGAGTAATTTCAGTAATTCAACAAACTTATTATAATTCAGTTAGTTGTAAAGGCAACGTTTCTAATTTTATGTTTTTCATCTGATATGTAATTTTCACATTTATTTCAATTAACACTAACTATTTTTAATATTTTAAGTTAACAATAACAACACTGATTGCAATACTTTGCTGTCATTGTTCCTCCCTGCAAATTATTTTAAAGATCAGACCAGCTGTTTTTATTCACAATTTAATACGAAACGCCATAAATCCATTTTTATGGAAAAACCAACAAAACCTCCACTAGATTTATTTACAACCTCAAAGACATAGCGCCACAGATTAATAAAGCACCTCAAGAATATATTAGTGCATGCATAGAGGCAAGCAAACAACAGTTCATATCCCACGTATTAGGAATAATGGCCATAAATTAAGGCCAAACAGAATCAGAAGGAGAAGTTTGTGATAGCGAATTGGAAAGGATTGGTTGTTTTTGTTGTCTGGACTCCATCAGCCACTTTTGTGCTTTACTCACCAAGAGGAGTGAAGCCCCGAGTGGGGCTTGTGTCACGGCTGCTCTCGCGACTGGTGTCACGGCTGCACCCCTGACTCATGCTGGGGCGGGGGATGCGACTGCTCCGGGCTAGCGTGCGATAGGAAGAAGTGGCAGGAAGAAGAGCTTTACCACACAGCCTGGCTGTTAGAACACAATTTAGGGCATTAGTGAGGCCGTGGAGTCAGAGAAAGAGGGGGGAGGGTGGGGTTGGGTTGGCCATTCGTGGTGTCCTTCTGCTTTAGAAAGGTTAAACATTTAAAGCACAAGGCTTAATCTGAACATTTTGAATTAGACCGACAACATTTAGGAGGTTTCTGAACATGCAGTGTTAAAGGTAACCAAGTAATTTTGCATATCGTTAGTTTTTATTTGTTTTCTCAAACAGATTAAACGACCAAAGCCTTACACTTTATACTGACACCTATAAATTATATTAAAATGATTACACTGTGACACTGAAGACTGAAGTAATGGCTGCTGAAAATTCAGCTTTGCTAATACAGGAATAAATTACATTTTAAAATATATTCAAATAGAAAACAGTTATTTTAAATTGTAATAATATTTCACAATATTACTAGATTATTGATCAATTAAATGCAGCCTTGGTGAGCATAAGACACTTTCAAAAACATAAAAAAAAACCTTACCAACCCTAAACTTTTGAATGGTAATGTATTATCAGTAAAAATAAGATGTCATTCTATTTTGACAATAAATCAGTTTTCTTGCTGCTATAAATTCACATTTGGAGTTTGTATATATAAATTGTAGCAGTCCATTATGCATCATGTCATGTAAAAGAGGAATGATTATAAATGCACGAATCAAGCGCTCATGAATCAACACTGACAATTTCTGACACAGTTTTCCAAAAAATTATATTCCTGCATGCAGTCTCTGACAGGTGATAGGTGAGCTGCGATGTCTTCATTTCGATTAGTAGTTGTTGTATCGCATCACTGTTCGTTTGCATTAAATTAAAATTTTATGTTATGTGACTAAAAAAATATTGATAATGGCCACTGCGACTCATTACTTCCTGGCACTTTGTCACTGCTAATAGTTGTCAGTGTGAACACTGCTTCAAAAAAACTTGGACTGGAATTTTCATCTCAGCATGTATAATAATGAAGCAATATTAACTTTTTGGTGTAAAACTTTTTGCTTGGTGCCCCTTTAAATAAAAACACACACAAATGACTGGATTAAGCTTTAAAGCATTAATATAAAATTGTGAGTCATTTCGAAAATTAGATATAATCAGTTTTGTATATCCAAATGGTTTTGTGCTTCTTGTTTTACCGACAACTTACTGTCAAATTAATAATTGTTATATAATTGGCTGGACATTTATTGGTCAGATCTTTAAAAAGGCAGGACATACAGAAACTTTTTTCAGAAAAGGCTGACACACACAATGACCTCAAAAAAGCCAGAACAGCTCATGAAGAACGAAAGCCGTTAGTCAGCCCTGTCATCATTCAACAATGTATCAATTACATTCAAAACACAGCAATGAGAAGTCACTGAGTCAGTTTTGGCATAAACACTTGCGTCAGCCATTTAAATGAATGCTGAGCTTCTTTCACACAGTGAAAAGACATTCCGTCTATCTGCAGTAGATTAATCTAATAGGATTTGCAGTGAACAATGATTCAGAAAATGAAAGTTAAGAGTCTTCTTTCTTTCACTAGTAAAGCTCTGAAAACTCCTGCCATCCATGGTTACCATGAGTTCCTACCTTTTCCAACAAAATGTAGCAAATAATCTCCATGTTGTAATGCATATTCTTAAGGGATTCCTCAAGAAACTGGTTTAGGTTCACTTGAGTTTCACAATAAATTTATTTTATGTATGCCGATGATATGTCTACTGTATGTGGCCATCCTTTGTGTTAAACTGTGAGATGTATAAATGTGTTGCCCGTACCTATGCCCAATCTGCTGGGGCTGGTTTCACGGCTGCATCCCTGGCTTCTTGGGATCCTCGAGTATTTGTCTGAGGGTGTTGATGGTGCAGTGGCCCTTGGAATTCTGCCATATGCGTGTCCCAAGAGCTTCCCTGGAGAACTGGACCGGCTGCCGGCTGCAAAGGGAAATAATATCAGCACTACTATAAGTAACATGGTGACTGATTATTTAGCAACTACCATTGGGTCCCCTCAGTTTAGTATCAAATTGTCATTAAAAAAAATTAATAAAATGAGGCACCTTTTTTATAAGACACCTATTATTTTGATTACATTACTTGATGAATTAATGTTACCATGATTGCTAGAAAATGTACACTATCATTCAAAATTTGGGTTGAGTAAGATTTTTTATTTTTTTTAATAAAGTGAATATTGAATCAGCAAGGATGGATTAAATTGATCAAAAGTAAGAAAAAAAGATATAATGTTACAGATTGTTTTGATTTTAACTAAAAGCTGTTCTTTTGAACTCTATTCATCAAAGAGACCTGAAATTGTTTTTAAAATAAAAAAATTAAAAAATCTATTATGAAGGATCACGTGACCCTGAAGAATGGAGGAATAGCTGCTGAAAATTCAGTATTATATTAAATAATATTTGCTTAACAATGGTGGGAAAACTAAAACTGAGCATTTATTTCAGTGTGGTCTATAAGCTTTCCTTTTTTCACATGGCCCGAATGAAAAGAAAAATCTCAGGTTTAGGTGAACGAAACCACCACAAAGAAAAATGAGATGTGTATGCAAATATATGGAGACGAGACCTCAGCTCTGAAGAAATACATACAAACACAGAAAAAGACAAACTGGGTGAGCTTGGATCCAAGGTCTATTCGAGCTGCAGGGAAAACAGTAATATCTACAGGCATTGGTGATGTGACAATACAAGCTACAGACACATTTAAAAACGCATACAGACAGACATCAAAGCAAAAACAAATACTCAACTATCATAATGTCTGATCTCTATTTGAACAGAAATAAAAAGATCAAGCTAAAGAAGGACATGCAACATGATGGTAGACGAGTCATTCATGCAGGGTTCATATTGAGGGTATTAACGCAGCTTTATTCTGATGAACGGGGGGGCTTACCACTAGTGGGGTTAGCTGATCTGGATCCTTGTGTATGGAAGCGAGGCAATGGGCAGGTGAAAAGTAGCCAGTTATAAAAGACGCTTGATGTGACGCATGGTTACCCAGGATGCATCAGGCAAGATGTTGTTTATTCGTGCTCTAGAAACTTAAATCTACACATTTAATTCCAAAGATTGGCTTTAACTATAATTGTGGAATAAACTCCATGTTCAGCAGGATGCCAAACTGGGTTGTGAAAACATTAAATACAAAGGCGACAGAGACAAAAAAGAAGATGATAGTGGTGGCAGACCAATAGTTATCTATCTGTATCTGAACTCCTAACATTAAGGTTGAAGCTTCAATCTATAGGGACCATAGGAAGGTGAATTTCATGAAAACATGTCTAGTTACCATTTCCCCCCCCCCCCCCAAAAAAGAATAATATAAATATATTTTAAAAAGAATATAT
>NW_015505393.1:818139-827268 GCF_001515645.1 Sinocyclocheilus grahami | reverse complement strand
CACACCTCTGTGTATATATATATATATATATATATATATATATATATATATATATATATATATACAAATTTTAATTAATTTCTTAATTACAGAAATAAAAATAATAACTTAATTGTTATTATTATAATGCCACAATCAAAACTGTCAATTTTATTGTCAAAACAAAGAAATTGTGGAGTGATATGAGACATGAAATTTTCATAGCTGTATATAGCAGCTTAAAAATACAGTTTAGTGGCCATTATATGTAAATATATGCCAGCTGAATGTTGAGACAGCAGAATGAATGATCAGAATAAAGTATTTCAGAGAGCCATGTAATAGTGTTTGTTAATTTTATTAACAAAAATTAACACTGCAACATATGCACAATATAACACTAAAGCTTTTAGTACTAAAGCCATGGTAGATTATAAACAATACCATGCTATGGTTCTTTAAAATTGAGGAAAAAAAATTAACTTAAATGATTTTAGCAAATGGCTGCAATATAACAAAGAGTGAAAAATTTAAGGGGGTCTGAATACTTTCCGTACCCACTGTAACACTAAAGCTTTTAGTACTAAAGCCATGGTAGATTATAAACAATACCATGCTATGGTTCTTTAAAAAAATCCATTCACACAGACACTTACGTTGGGACTGAGAGACCACTTTAGCTCTGCTTCGACCACGGCTGTCTGTAACAGTGCTGTTGGCGCTGACCGTACTCCCTGAGCTCTGCCTTCTCGTCCGCACACGACCTGTAGGTAAAAAAAAAACAGAGCGTGAGATGAGGTGACAAAATGCCTGAGAGGAAGGGAGAGATTTAGAGTGACTGACACAAAAACAGACAGACTGAGGTTTTAACAACAAGGGATGAGGACAAACAAAGAGATTTCCCTGATGAAAACAATCAAAATATACTGACTGAAAGGAATTACATGGCATGCTCTACTGAGAAGACTGGTGTACAAATAAACGCAACACAGAATATTATTAGCTCTTGAGCAAACATATTTATCAAATCATACACTACCATTCAAATGTTTGGGGGTCAATAAAATTTTCTTTTTGGAAAATGTATACTTTTGTTCATCATGGATGCATTAAATTGACCAAAAGTGACAGTAAAGACATTTATAACATTGCAAAAGATTTCAATTTCAAATAAATGCTGTTGTTTTGAAATTTCTATTCATCAAGACACCTAAAAAAATGTATCATGGTTTCCACAAAAATATTAAGCAGCACAACAGTTTTAAAAATTGATAAAAAATAAGAAATGTTTCTTGAGAACCAGATTAACATATTAGATTTATTTCTGAGGGATCAGGTGACACTGAAGTTTAGAGTAATGGCTGCAATGAAAACAGTTATTTTAAAATGCAAGTATATTTCACAATCTTTCTATTTGTACTGTATTTTTTTAAATAAATGAAGCATAAGAGAAATTCTGCAAAAATATATAAAAAAATCTTACCAACCTTTTGAACGGTAGTGCAGCTACTGAGATCTTGTAAACCAAAACAATACATTTATTTTTTTGACACAAATTTCCTGTATGAAACTGTGATTCCTGTATGGAACAGCGATTTTGTATGTTCTCTATGCTAATCTCAGAAGAAAGCATAAACTAAACCATTACCACACCTGTATACATGGTTCCCACACTTTTGGCCAATTAATTTTAACGACTGTTTTCAAGGCATACAAGTACCAGTGACACATAACAGATAATAGGAAGTACAAGGGACCATTTTCATCACACTGAACTACTGTTGATATTTATTGTCAAGAAGAGGGGGGGCTATATCATGCAAACAGGTCATGCAGACCACTAGCATAGTCAGATCGCCAGGTGTACAGTTGATTATCGACAAATGGGACAAAAATCACTGCTCGAATCCCTCCGACAGCACAGAGCGTGGACATTCACACTCACACACACACACACACACACATCTTACCATCTATTTTACCAGGTGCACCGTCTTTGGGGCAAAAACACAAAAATAAAAGCAGGGGAGTGCAGGGTGGAGGAGAGGAGAGGCATAAGAGGCAGAGGTTAGAGTCAGTTAAGCCCATGGAAGCGTGGAAGACAGGGATCTGCTCAGAAACAGGCTTTGCACAGAAGCACGTGGGAGCTAGTGAGTGTGACTGTGGGTAAGGAAATAAAATCTCTTTGATCATTCATAAGGAATCATGGGATTAGAAAACAGTACAGAGAAAATATTATAAAGACAAAAGTAACAAAGAAAGTTAGTGGTCAAACGTTAAGTGGTGAGTTCTTGGACGAATATGGAATATTTCTCACGAGGACCAATTCATTATAAAGCTCCAACCTTCTCTTCTGCCCTCTGCTGAAAAACTAATATTGAGAAAACCAAAAGATTTTTTCATTGAAGTAATAAGCCACAAAATAATGTGTTACAATGATTTTACACTGTAGTGCAAAAGGTGTGGCTTCCTGCTTTAATAAGATGACAAAAAGAGCAATATGATAAATGAAAATGTAGCTCAAAAAAAAAAAAGAAAAGAAAGAAATTATAAGCAATACTTAGCCAAGAAATTACAAAAGACATGTTGAATAATTAATTTTATTATTATTAATAATACTACTATTCCAGGAAGTAATATCTAAGTTACTCCAAACACAGTCTTATCCGATCAGAATTTAAAGTCATAACAATCCGTTTTATAAAAATATTATTCTCGCTTTTAAAATAACTAGACTAAACTTTCATTTAAAAAAAAAAAACCCTTATGGGATGATAAATCTGTGGCACACACTCGTCGTTTGTTCCTCATCACAGAGCAGCTTAATAGCATCTATGGTGCCCATCAGTTTTATTAATGGGCCGCTGCAGCCATAAAAGCCACTGATTTTTATGGCTGTTTTATTAAAATTCCTAATTAAGGATGAAAGAGGAGAAAAGATGGATAGAGTGTGATGGGGTCTCACCCAGGGAGGCGTAGGAGCCTGGAGGCAGAGCTGCAGCAGAGCTCAAGGGAGATGGGGAGGTTGCAGTGGACATGCGAGATTTGGCACTGGAGGCGGCATTCACGTCTATGTCGCTGCGGGAACGCTGGAGGGCACCAGGGGTTGAGGACACCCTAGAGCTGATCACTTTACCTGAGAAAACGTTACACAGACAAGAGTTACAGACAAGGCAAAATGGCATGCTTGTTTACATGTATACATCAGTGCTAAGCATCAGTAAAAAAGTGTTACTTTACTTACTTCTTGTAGCAGGGCCTCCAATGACACTCTTCACTGACAGCGGTCGACTGCAAGAATGTAATTAAAAAGATTTTAGCAACAGCAGTACAATAAGAATAGAGTGAATAAAATGGCAATGAAATTAATCAGTAATTTTTATTTAGGAAGCAAATGTTTATATTGTGTGAATAGTGTTTGCTGCTTTTGATAGCAGATTGTGATCATTAGAGCTGTCACTCATCACACTGATGCTAACACAAGATGATTTCACAGAACAACAAGGAGACAATGTAACAGATGCTGCAGTCTAATATTGAAGATGAGATAACTGCTTCATGCTCAGCATGCTAGGAAGCATAATCAACAATCTGTCATCAGCCAGCTGGCAAATATTTCAGCAGCTTCAACAGGGACAGCCATAACTCACAGTTTTTGATAGCATGGGATAGCAACCACCACAGAGCCAGCAGTATTATTTAAAATCACTGAACTACATAGTTATACATTACCATTCAAAAGTTTGGGTTCAGTAAGACCAGAAGAGTCAGAAAGACTCTTTTGCTGACCAAGGCTGAATTTATTTAATCTAAAATGCATTAAAAGACTTTATAAAAGACATATAAAAGACCAGTTATATTGTCAAATACCATTAAAATGTAAAATTAACTGTTTTTTATTTTAATATATTTGAATATGTACTTTATTCTTGTGAGGGCAAAGCTGAATTTCCAGCAGCCATTACTCCATTCTTTAGTGTCACACGGTCCTTCAGAAATCATTCTAATATGCTGATTTGATGTTTAAAAAACTATTATAACTTTTTTGAAAACAGTTGTGCTACTAAATATTTTTGTGGGAAATGTGATAAAATTTTTTCAGGATTATTTGATGAATAGAAAGTTCAAAAGAACTGCATTTATTTAAAATATAAATATAAAAACAAAAAAAAACATAACCCAAACGATTGAACAGTAGTTTAAAGTATATATAGCTATATGTGAAAATATAGTCAAAACAACAATGCAGATACAATGTTTGCTTTTGTATGAACTATTTTGTAAAGATGTACCAATTCATGTATGGTGGTAGTGAAATGTGTGCATGTCTCACTTGAGGCTCTCCTGTGAGCTTGAGGAGGAGCGGTCAGACTGCGGTAGAGACACTATGCTGTCAGAACTCTTGAGGTGAGATTGGAGGGCTTTCTGATAGGTCGACTCCAACGCCTGAAACAGGTGCTCTGCCTCTCGACTGTAATGGCCATGGAATCCCCAGTAACACCTACAAAACAAATGAACATCCTCAAAAAAAAAAACACAGAAATTATGAAGACTAATACAAACGTTAAATGCATTATCAAATCAAATAATACATAAATGAACATTTCAAAGTACTGGTTATGCAACATCTAACCAAACAAAACAAAAAGGCAAACTGACTTACTTTCTGGCCACAGATCTGGCCTCTGAGTCAGCGTCATGGATCCCCTTCTTGATGGTCTCAGTGAGAACCGCCACATGCCTGGGGTAGTAGGGAAACATGATGAATACTTCTGTTTCTTACAGTCTGCAGAACCAACAGTGAATTCACTCTGTCTCCTTTGAAACTTTCTGGACCAGACACCAGACCTTTTTCTCAGTTCTCCAAAGGCGGCACAGTGGGAAAGACAAGATAAGGGGAGTCCAGACCTCCTTATAAAAGAGCTCTTGGCTATATTGCCATGGAAACGGCTGGGATGCATGGTTGCCACACATCCCTGGCTCATCAATTCAACCCGCGAAAAGAATCATCAGTTGCCCGTTCAGCCGAGCTTTGATAAGTAACACGTTTTCACCAGTTAAATGTCACAAAAACAGGAAAGGGAGGGTATGATAATTTGTCCGCAGAAGGAATAAACACAAACTCATGCACATACTAAATTCTATGAGATGCATCCTGAGCAAAAAGCACTTCACAACAACTAATAACTTCATTTTCAATACAACATCAATAATTTTCTACTCACCTCTCTAGAGTGTGTGTCTGCCATTCTTGCAATAACAGGTCTAAAAACTCAAAACACCGTCTGATGGGGTGAAATTGAAAAAGTATTTGTATTAGAAGACAATGCTTTTCTAATTTATGCTCTGCAAAAAAAAAAGATTTGCAAACAGTTTTCTCAGGAAGCTATAGTTTACCTTCGAACAGCCACAGATTTAGAAGTGCAGTTGCTGGTGATGATCGGGATAAGGCGTGGGAAGTGTGTTTGCTGAGAAAGACAAAAAAAATCATTACAAATCTTGGTGCTAGAATATTAAACAAAGAAATAAAATATAGAATAGCATATATATCTGTGTTCAAAAGTTTGGGGTTGGTAAGATTGTGTTTTTGAAAGAAGTCTCTTATGCTCACCAAGGCTGCATTTATTTGATCCAAAATACACTAAAACAGTATTATTGTGAAGTATTATTACAATTTATAAAAACTGTTTTCTATTTGAATGTATTATAAAATGTCATTTATTTCTGTGATGGCAAAGCTGACTTTTCTCCAGTCTTCAGAGCAACATTCAGAAATCATTCTAATATCCTGATTTGGTGTTAAGTAACATCTCTTCAAATTATTATTATTATCAATGTTGAAAACAGCTGTGCTGCATTTTTGTGTAAATCAATATACAATTTTTTCAGAATTTTTTGATGAGTAGAACTTTCAAAACAGCAAAATTTATTTGAAATGGAAAAACTTTTGTAACATTATAAATGTCTTAACTGACACATTTGATAAAAATATTACAAAAACGCAATGCTGAAGCCTCTGAAAGGGTCATTAAATACATAGTGAGGAAAATGTCCTACCTAGCCCTTTAAGGCTTTATAGCTCTAATGTAGTGTCTGTTCCAAAAGGTTCCTATTTTTTGGCCAAATACTAAGGAAGCTTTCAATTAACTATATATATATATATTTATTTTATTTTTTTTTGCTTATTGATTTATTGTGTTGTTTTCTGAGCAACATGCCAATATCAAAACTGAGTTACTTCATATAAGCTACTGTAGACAGTAGACAGCCAGGCAGTTTTTGGAACAGAGTTATTGTCACTCTTTTTTATTTATGTATATTTTTTTTATATAGAGGCTACTTAACGCACTAATACATGTGAAAAGAAGAGAAAAAAGTAAAATGTAGAGCATTTTTTAAAAATTGTCTTTTCATCAGAACTCACTCGCAAGATGAGTCGGATGGCTGCCACTCCAGATGTGGCTATAACTTTGGCGCTGTTGGGCACCAAGTTGAGTAGCGTAGGCATGATGCTTTCAGCCCCGTGATCAAATTTATTCCCCAGCACTGAAGACAGATGCCTGAGAGACAGCAAAACCCACCAATCAACAAAACATGAATATAAGTATACGTTAACTTTGGGTCTAGATGGAAATTAATCAAATTTGCGTGACATTAAGGCATGGGACTTGTTTAGATATCCATCAAGTGGCTGCACTTTAGCAGAAGAGCTGTCCTGTACGCTCCAGTCAGCTCGGTTCCACTTCATTAGAAACACATTAAGACCCAGAATAATTAAAGACCCATACTGAGCCATGCTCAATCACAGAGACCCGCACAACAGCTTAATTTGCCCCTTTAAACAGCACTTTTTAAAGCTGTATCCCAATGATATTTGAGATAAAAACATGAAGCGGAATATGATGAAATACCTATAAGACTGGATTTGTGAAAAATTGGCCTGCTGCTGAAGTGTGACTTTGATCAATGAACATCTAAAGGTGGCATCCCACTAGCTGACTCTAAACAAGTCGATTTTGGTAATCGATGTCACACTTTTAACACTATATTAAATAAACATCCTAACAGAGACTGGAAGAAAAATGGTAAGAAAGAATGGCTTCATACCCTAATGTGATACAGGCTTCTCGAACCACTTGGGACCGAAGATCTTTAGCCGACAACTTGAAGGCACCTTCTAAAAGCCGGAGATGTTGAAGGAAACCCTCGTGTTCGGTTGCACCAGCCAGAAGCAGTGACCGCACTTTCTTCAGCTAAATACATGATAAGTTCCTTTAGTGCCTCGCTGAAGACACATTCTTCAAGTTGGAGTGCGCACAATGTCGACAAAAGTATCAGTGAAACTGATCAGGAATAACTTACAGCAGTGACACGGTGTTCCCAGTCTTGCTTGTCATCTGACAGAATTTCACGGATCTTATTCATGGAGTCCTCCAACTCCTTACTGGAATATATCTGAAAACGAACAGCATATTTATTTCTTGCATCATGTGTTTAAATGCAAGGAGTCCATGATAAATAGCATGATCTTTTCAATTAAAGATGCATTACCTGCACTGCAGGTACATCTTCAAAAGTCTTGATAAAATCCTCTACATCCACAGCTCCTGCACTGACACTGTCCTTACCTGAGGAATTACAATCACAAAATTTCAAAAAAGATTTAGTAGTCAGTGCCAATACTGGTGAAATTTTACAATTCTCAATTCTGATACTAAATAATTAGTTTTTAACAAATCTATTGTAAAATGTAAGACCATTTAATTTAAATAATAATAGATTAATATTAGCACTTATTATTATAAATATTAACTAAGCGAATCAAACAATGGAATGTAGTCTTTCAGTATTTCTCAATTAAGTAAATATTGCTTGAAGTTTTTTATGTAATTATGTATAAAAATAAGGCTGGATTTATCGCAAAATATTATTACAATTTAAAATTTGTAACGGGACACACACCTTCCAAAAAGTTAAACTTTTGTCTCATCAGTCCACAGAACATTTGCCCAACATTCTTGGGGATAAACAAGATATTTTTGGCAAATATGAGACAAGCCTTTGTGTTCTTTTTGGTCAGCAGTGGCTTTTGTCTTGGAACTCTCCCATGGATGCCGTTTTTGCCCAGTCTCTTTCTTATTGTTGAATCATGAACACTGACCTTAATTGAGGTAAGTGAGGCCTGCAGTTCTTTAGATGTTGTTCTGGGTTCTTTTATGACCTCCTGGATCAGTGCCATAGTAACGTAGCGTAGTAGCGTCGTTGCGCTCTTGGAGTAATTTTGGTAGGCTGGCCAGTCCTGGGAAGGTTCACCACTGTTACAAATTTTCTCCATTTGTGGATAACGGCTCTGACCGTGGTTCGTTGGAGTCCCAAAGCCTTAGAAATGGCTTCATAACCCTTTCCAGACTGATACATGTCAACTATTTTGTTTCTCATCTGTTCTTGAATTTCTTTAGATCGATGCATGATGTGTTGCTCTTTAAGAATGCTTCACTTTGTCAGACAGGCTCTATTTAAGTGATTTCTTGATTCAACAGGTCTGACAGTAATCAGGCCTGCGTGTGGCTAGTGAAATTTAACTCAGCTTTCTAAAATAATGTGGTTAATCACAGTTCTTTCATGATTTAAGAGGAGGGGCAATTAATTTTTCACGTAGGGCCATTTACAGTGCATTAGATCGTGACAGTGCATGCGTGCATACGAGACAGAGCGAGCGCAGGTTTGGCTAGATGTATTTGGAGGTAATTACTCACATCTCATTCAGCACAAATCCAAATGTTTCCATATTCGCAATGTATTTGAATGTTAAACTATTATTTATAATGTAAACTAGGCTTGTACTTTACACGCATTCGCATATAGACGGAAAAGATCATCCTCTTCACATGAGCAAAAAAGTCCTTGGCATAACAGCAGAGAGGACCGGTATACTACGGTCTATTTAAACTGACCAGAGTAACCTTTTATGTGTTTGGCTGACTATTTTATTTTGATAATGAACAGACTGCGATGTAAGTTTGAATTGCTAGAATATGTGGGGTGTGTGCGTGCGAGGCGCCGATGCGATCGAACAGCTGAAACATTTTGCACACTCACAATAAAAACAAGATTTGTGCTTTTGCAAAATAAAGCAAACAAACAGAATGC
>NW_015505393.1:791054-817074 GCF_001515645.1 Sinocyclocheilus grahami | reverse complement strand
ATTTTGATAATGAACAGACTGCGATGTAAGTTTGAATTGCTAGAATATGTGGGGTGTGTGCGTGCGAGGCGCCGATGCGATCGAACAGCTGAAACATTTTGCACACTCACAATAAAAACAAGATTTGTGCTTTTGCAAAATAAAGCAAACAAACAGAATGCACGCTGTCATCCTTTCCTTTCCGTGAACTTGTTTATGGAGTGCCATGCCACACTTCTGTTTTAAATCTGTTAGCTTAATTAAGTCAGATATATTTAGCTTTTTTTTTTTATGAAAAAGTGTTTTATTTTTATTTTAGGCCTATTACTTACATAGGCTATACATTTTCCTTAAAGCATCCCATTTTGTCCCAGGGCTTGAAAACCTGTGCCTAGACTAGTTAGGTCCACGCAGAAACTTGCGTGAACGATGCTCTTAGTTGTGGCATCACCGTTTAGTGACATCATTGAATGCTCCGGGAAAATGTATAGTCAGTGTCGGTCACAGCGCCTTTTAATTGCTGTTTTGAATCCAGCAATTATTTATTTACAAATTATAAGCTCTGATTATGACAAGTGTGGTATAAAAGCTTTGTTTATTAGAGGAATATTTGGTTAGCTGGAAAATCTTACATCGCGACCATGCTTTCGGATGCCGTTTGAGCCTATATAGCCTACATTTATGCGGCTTTGTTCTTGGTCACGTATTTCCACAAATTCAATAATATTTAGGCATTGTTTCTTTTCCTAAATCCTCACCATCTAACCCTCTAATTTCGCAGGTTTATTTTATTGTCATTCACTTTTTATCACTGTTTTCGCATCTCTTACTGTGGTAAACATGCGGAAGGGAAATTAAAGATTTCATGGCCACGAATTAAGAATTTGTTCGATGTATTAATTTGTTCCCTCATTTTAGTTAAATCATGGGTTATTTAAGGAACAAAATTAATGAAGCATGGACAGTGGCTACAAATTAATAAGTCGTAGGAACGAATTAACAAGTTGTAGGAATGAACCCTTCCCCCGCAGTGTCCCGCAGCCCTGCAACCTTCACCTAATTGTTTCAAATATGAAACAATTATCTGGGGAAATGACTGTTACTACATTTCTATCGCATTCCATGTTGAAGAACTTTGTGTTGTTTCTATTTTAATGTACTTTTAAAGTTTAAATCACATTAAAAGCTTAATTTGTAATTATGAGTGAATGATGATGCATTTATAGACCGTCACCATCACTCACAGCCGCTCGCACGTGTTTTGCGCATGAGCCGCACGCAGCCCAAAATTAAACTGCTTAATCGACCACTGATAGCTTTAATCGATTGCATCTCATTTCGACAATTAATCGATCAATTAATCGTTGACATCCCTATTGCTAATACTTACATATTTCAGATGATAAGCCATATTTGAGGCCGATGAACGATAGGCGAGCATTTGGATGTCCTGCCCGATGTACTGTATTACCACATAGACCAGCCATTAACAATCTGTTAGTCATGGACTGGGTGACTTCGCCTGTGGAGTGTTTTTTTTTTTCTGTAACTAAGCGACTAATAAAATTTTGGTGGACCAAGCCTCTTCTGGTCGACTAACAATTAGTCGACTATTAGGGGCAGCCCTACTTGTATAACAATTCCAGTTACCTGGTGATACATGTCTTAATAAATTACTTCTCGACAGGAATGCCTTTGTTTTTGTGCTCCTGTTTTACTATGGCACAGAATCCTCTTTTATGTGCCTCCCCCGATAATCCTGTCAAAATATTTTCATAATTTAAAAATACTTTTGTTTTAAATTCAACCATTGGGTTGATGGCTACGGGTGCAACAGATGTGTCAAACCAATGCACATGCATGCAAAAGGAAATAAGCATGTTGGAGGCCCTTTCCCAGCATTTAGTTGAGATATGTCATTCAGAGAGAGCCAATGTAGGTGAAGGAATGCATACGCAGTCCGTTCTAGTTAAACCCACTGGTATGTCTGCTGAGAGGTATGCTGACTGCTGAAAAATACAGCCCAATATCATTGGTGGGTGGTAGGGACAACAGAACATATGTATGTGTGTAAAACATCCGTAGACAGCAGCAATATGCCCACAAAAGACATATTTCATAAGACAGCATGTGGGCAGATAGCTATTGACAGTCAAAAAATGGCACAAAGGCATCATTCACAATCCTCTGATATCAAACTATCAGTTTTAGCTGGATTCAAGCAGCAAGTTCAATGTTTCATTTCAGTTAGTGATGATAATTTTCTTTGATTTGAGATTCAAAAGAAGCAGGCCGCCACTGGCTCAACAACATGCTCCGTAACTCGCTTAATTGGCCTAGAAAATCAAATGGTTCATCATAAAACTGCTGTGCAAATCAATCTAACAGCGAGCTCTTATTCAATTGAATAAGAACGTCTCCCTTGGAGCAGAAATGGCTAATCTGAATTGGACATTTTTTTCTGTTTTATACCGCCTGAAGATTGTGAAAAGCACTTGAAGATCAAAGTGGCAACCTGTCAAAAGAAATATGAAAGGCCTGGCAATACCTTACCAGCATTGGTTCTAACAGCACTGCCCTAACACACACAAACTTGCTGAAGTTTAAAATCGGCATGAAATGGAAATTCGCCTTACTTTCTTCACCCAAAGATCTTATTGATCTTACTGTGAAAGATTCATCCATGCATGTTGCAAAAAAAAAAAAAGAGAGAGAGAGAGAGAGCTTGTAATATTTAATTAAAATGTCATAGCTTAAACTTCCTGACTTCTCTCTGATGACGTATGCAATCATTTAGTCTGCTTGGCATTCTGCTAAACTTCTAGGATAAATTAAAGTATGTCCTACAGGTTTTCTAATAATATGAGGGTGAGCAAACAACAGAATTAAATTTTTTTGGTGGACTACAACTATCCATAGTCACCATTTACTATAGCAGCACTATTTGTAGGTAACACCATACATCTGTACAATGTACATAGTTCTCGATTCTCCAACTGAACCAATACAGCAAATAAGCCTCTTTCAATAATAGTTCTTCACAGAGCTAAAACTGACCACAAAATATGGATTTATTCAGCAGGGAAGTGTGGGGATGGTGTGTTATTTATTTACTCCTGGTGCTCTCAGAAGTGAGTAATGTCCTTTCAAGAGGACAAACCTCTGGAACGGGCCTTAATCTCCTTGCCACTCAAGTTTTGAGTTTGAGAGATGTGTCACTTCAGCCAGAGAAGGGAAGGAGGATATAATCTTTTCTGGATGACCTGCCAACTTTGAACGAAGTGCATCCCCAGCTCCTAACTCAGATTTTTCACATGTGACTGAAGACAAACTATGTTTTAATCCAGAAACAATGTTGTTTGCTTACCACAGGAACATGGGATGCTTACAGACCTGTGAAATCATCCGTCAAAAATCAGTATTTACCTTCACAGCCACAGTACCTGCCACTGTGTCAAGCGACAACTTTCTTTAGCTGCTGATTGGACTGAGACGATGACACAGCATAACATGTCGGAGTGACTTTGAGCATGTCAACACAAAAAAGCTCAGAACCCAAGCGACATGTTTATATAACAGTGCTGTAGGACATAAATACACACACACACACACACACACACACACACCGATCCATTAATCTCTCAAACTGTACTGTTGGATTCAATATAAAGTGTATAATAAAAAAAGATAAACTGGTAGTCTCAATCCCTCATTCACCTCTACCTTTTCTGATCACTTCCTGTAGTGTGTCCTGATATAAAAACAGAGTGTCCTAGACAGCACTACTACACTAAGGCATGTGACTCATAACCTGTTCTCACAGGTGCCAGCCGCATTATATTGACATTGCACATTGCAAAGGTGACAACAAACGGTTAGAGCAGTGCACTTTGCTAAAAGTGAAGGAAGGATTATGTTTATGTAAAGTAAACATTAAATCAGTTTATTTTTATACAGATTTCTGGTTTTATTCCAAAGACAAAAATAAAAATGTCTTCATTAATGTAATAACTTCCTCTGCAATGGATTTATTTTTTGGCTAGTGTCATAAAGACAGAGAAAAATAATGTTTTGTTTTTTGAGCATTGTTTAAGGCTAATGTTGTAGGTAAAAATGCAATGCTTATATATATATAGTGAGACACAATGCAACATCCATAGAAAAAAAAGCACAAATAGAATAGCACAAAGTAACTCACTCCTAAAATACTAGAGATGAGCAAAAGAGCAAATTCACATCCATAATGCAGTTATATTTATAGAATGCAACGCAAAAAAAACCAGTGAGACAAATTAATAAAGTAACACTGCAGAAACACATAAAATTAAACCAATTTAAGTGTGAGATGTCTTCGATAAATGTCACAAGTCTAGTTTATAACACATCTAAATCCATGACAATCTGAGAGATTAGAGGTTTTATTTTTCCAAAACGACAACATCTATAAATGGATACACTGCATTTCCATGTCAAAATGCTTTGAAATCCAGCTAAAGAGACCGTAAAAACATGCGAAGCAAAAACACGAATATTTAAATCTCAGAAGCGTTACCATCTGTAAACACGAAAACACAGATAAACATGCCGTCCTCGTGACAGAACAGCAGATTGGAGGTTTAAGGACTTCAGCGCTTCTTTTATTCGTCCCTGACATTAAAGCCGCCATTCCATTCCAATCCTTACCTTCTCCGGTTGTCATAGAGCAAGTGTCTCTTCAATTCACACAGAGACTGCAAATACAACAAAGCTCTAGCTTCTTTTTTTTTTTTACAGTCTCTCTCTCGGGTCTCCGCCTCTCCCTCCCTTTCCCTTCCTGCTGCTGTGGTCTTGTGACTTCACCAAAGACAAAAGCCACCCAACTCTTTTAAATAAAGGACGTAGAAAGCATTTCCCTGTAAAGAATTAATGTAATGTACAAACAATGTATCTGGGGCCATTTGCTTGTCCTTTACTTTGCTACCCCTTCATCTTTTTTGAGTTTATGTTCACAGGACTTGAATCATCTTTCTTACACCAACTAAAATCCTGACACAGGAAAGAGACTCTGGATACTCTGGCCCTCACACAAACAGATTTACACAATATATTAGCAGTGCAAATGAAAGACATTTCCTATTATATAATGCTATTAATATTTGTGCAGAGACAGCACTTATTAAAAAAGGTGCTGTGCTGCAATTGCTGCATCTACAAGCTTTCAACTTCAGCTTTCAGTTATGTTGCACAACATGCGTTAAAGGTATAGTTCACCTTCAGTTGCTGGTCCCCACTTACTTCCATAGAATGGAAAAAAAAACTCTTTGCAAGTCAATGGGGACCAGCAACTGAAGGTGAACTATCCCTTTAAGTCAGCTTTCACAGTTCTGTCAGACAAACGCATTAAGACAGCTTTCAGTAACTATAGTCTGTCGCTCAGACACGTGTTAAGTCAGCTTTCAGTCACTATATAGTCTGCTGCACAGACACGTGTTAAGTCAGCTTTCAGTCACTATAGTCTGTCGCTCAGACACGTGTTAAGTTAGCTTTCAGTCACTATATAGTCTGCTGCACAGACACGTGTTAAGTCAGCTTTCAGTCACTATATAGTCTGTCTCACAGACACGTGTTAAGTCAGCTTTCAGTCACTATAGTCTGCTGCACAGACACGTGTTAAGTCAGCTTTCAGTCCCTATATAGTCTGTCGCACAGACACGTGTTAAGTCAGTCAGCTTTCAGTCACTATATAGTCTGTCGCACAGACATGTGTTAAGTCAGCTTTCAGTCTGTCGCACAGACACTTCGCTTTAATCGCTTCTACTTCGGAGCCAGACACACTGAAGGTGAACTATCCCTTTAAGTCAGCTTTCACAGTTCTGTCAGACAAACGCATTAAGACAGCTTTCAGTAACTATAGTCTGTCGCTCAGACACGTGTTAAGTTAGCTTTCAGTCACTATATAGTCTGCTGCACAGACACGTGTTAAGTCAGCTTTCAGTCACTATATAGTCTGCTGCACAGACACGTGTTAAGTCAGCTTTCAGTCACTATAGTCTGTCGCTCAGACACGTGTTAAGTTAGCTTTCAGTCACTATATAGTCTGCTGCACAGACACGTGTTAAGTCAGCTTTCAGTCACTATATAGTCTGTCTCACAGACACGTGTTAAGTCAGCTTTCAGTCACTATAGTCTGCTGCACAGACACGTGTTAAGTCAGCTTTCAGTCACTATATAGTCTGTCGCACAGACACGTGTTAAGTCAGTCAGCTTTCAGTCACTATATAGTCTGTCGCACAGACATGTGTTAAGTCAGCTTTCAGTCTGTCGCACAGACACTTCTACTTCGGAGCCAGACACAAAAATTTAAACTGTCGCACAGATACTCGCTAAGATAGCCTTCTAGTTCATCATAAACACTCACAGGACAGCTTTCAAACAGATGAAAGAATTTTGTTCCCCACACGAATTTCACTTCAGATTCTTATACTCACAATTCACCGCATTGACCAGTATAAGCGGCTTGATTTGGAAGTGACTTCAGAACAATTCAGTCGAGATCAGCCCTCCCTTCATGAAGGAGTGTGACATCAGTAAGATCAAGCATCTTCATCACATCTGTATATACTTCACTCCTTTAATCTGAATGTGTCTTCATAAGCTAAGCTAAGTTTTTCTTTTATGCTCATGCTTAAACGTTAACAGGTTATTGGCAACGTGCTTGTTACCAAGTCATTATTGGAACATATACTGTTTAACACAAAATTGTGTTTATCATTGGAACGTTTTAGTTTGACTAAGCTAGTTTTAGGAAACGTGCTCTTGATCAAAGCTTTTGTATATTATTGGAAACATACCTGTTGCTCAGGCTTGGTTATTGCCAATACACTTAATCAGTTCTACAGGGGTGCTTGAGGGTGCCAAGCACACTAATGCTAGTGTGATGTTATTTTATGCTAGCACATCTATAATCAGTCCTTCAAAGTTTGCAGTTAAGGAGACAAAGATCTTTAAGTAAGTTAACCATTATTCTCCATTTGACCATTATACTCCACCGTTATACTAATTTCACCGTTATACTCCAATTGAGCATCATTCTCCCCTCTCATGGACTACTACATTTTAATAGCCTCACCAATTGCCTTACCAGAGAACAGCATTCCCGATTATAATTGAAATATGCTATCTCCGCTGTGCTGAGACAAGAGAACATCCACAAAAGTTGCTGTGCTCCCTGATTGATCTTAGAATTAACATACTACGTCATTGTGTTGGGGGTTTCAAACCTCAGTGAGGTTTGTTTGTGGACAGCTCAGAACCTGAACCCTTCAGAGCAAAGCCTGCCGCCAAAATAATATTCAGGACCTTAATCGTAGTCAACAGAGTGGTCCTAACTGAACTCTAGTTTGAGTGACAAATAAAGCTCAAATGTAGTTCAAGCAGACTACGGTGTGACAGCCAGCATCAGCTGATGCTCACTCCTCCCATTACAATTAAATAAGATATAAAAGTTAATCTTTACTCACACTTGCCTTAGTCTTTCGCACAGACATGCGCTTACCCTCCTCCATCCCCAACTCCTCCTTTTACAGGCACATGATCACTTAGCGTCTTTTCCATGGAAATCATCCATCAGTTAATCGTTGCTTTATCTGGTCCAGTCTTATTTACAGACCTGTATCACTTCTGCATGGAATTTTATATTATAGAAAGAAAACTTCTGGTAATCAGACAGAAACCAACATTACTTGGAAATCTCTGATTACGGCTTCTAATCACAGTGTATCTAAATCAGTGTCTGCCTAAAGCACACTCATACCATGGGTTATCATTTGTAAAACTCTCACGGTTCCAATACGGCAGCAACAAGGTTCATGACAAATGACTTTATATGGAGCAGCATGAACCAAGGATCACATCAAAGCTTTTCAATTTCAAAATCAGCATGATATTATTCCATTAAATAAATCAAAATTCAGAAAAAGATAACTAAGTAAGTCCCTTTGAATCTAAAGTCAGACAAACACACAAAGTGATTTTCTCAAAGCACTGCAGCATACAACGTGAAGAGTATCGCTCGCTCACTGTCTCTCCCTCTCTGTCAGGTGTAATTCTAAAGCTGACCCTCACCCTAAAAATTATGATAGATTCATGTTTTATCTCAATATATTACCTCTGCCTGATTTCATTGACAGTTCAACCAGATTTACAAAGAAAGTCAAAGAGACGATCACCCAAATAAACAGATATTTCATTTTTAGTAAAATGACAAAAAAATCCTTATACCACAGATGCTGTTTTCAACCACCCACTGAAATGCAAAATGAGCCCAAATCCTGCGATATAATCTGCACAGGGTCACAGGGGAGAACAGGAGGAAGAGGTGAAGGAGAGGGGGACTCAGACCTCACTAATTCTGTATTTTAAACAAACACGCTTCATAGACTTTAACACTTATAGATCTGCAACTGTCATGCCAAAACCTTCCTGATACATAAAGCCTGATCAAAAAGGCCTTTTAGGCTATCATAGTGTACCTATGATCATTTTTAGTAAAATGACAAAAAAATCCTTATACCACAGATGCTGTTTTCAACCACCCACTGAAATGCAAAATGAGCCCAAATCCTGCGATATAATCTGCACAGGGTCACAGGGGAGAACAGGAGGAAGAGGTGAAGGAGAGGGGGACTCAGACCTCACTAATTCTGTATTTTAAACAAACACGCTTCATAGACTAACACTTATAGATCTGCAACTGTCATGCCAAAACCTTCCTGATACATAAAGCCTGATCAAAAAGGCCTTTTAGGCTATCATAGTGTACCTGATCAGGTCAATACAGTCATTCTTAAACAGTACTTATAATATACCAATAATATAGTACATTATATATCATACAGTTTGTGTGGGTATTATTGACCATACCGTATTTTTTTTCTGTTGTGATGCTTAAAGTAATAATTAACAAATTCCCTAGGACAGGGTTTGCCAAACTGAGGTTCATGAGTTAATTAAAAGCTAATGATTAATTGAATAATAAAAATGTAAAATTAAAACAAATAAATAATCTTTTAATCTCATTTAATAATCATCAGAGTACTGTAAACATGCAAATGCGTTGTTGAAATATTAATTTACAATTTCAGGAAGTACTTCAAGTCAGTATTTAGAACGAACAGGTTCAGCTGACCAAAAAAAGTCTGGGAATCCCTGCCCTAGGACATCATTATAAGATGCAAAGAGAAAATAGTTCCAAAACCTTGTAAGCTGCCTATGTAGACAGCATTTTAAGGCATTACAGGCATGCTTTCGACATGAAAGGTAGTTAGATACCTTTTACTATATTAAAGTAGCATCACATGTATCCTATACAGAAAAGGAAATCCCATAATGCACCGTGATAAGCTCAGTGAATAAAATTAATCCAAGATGGTGGATAATGCAAGAGAAATGTTGATAACAAATATAATCCTTCAATCCCCAAAAGCATAGATTAAAATAGCAGTTCAATCTAATTTTAAAAAATGTTCAACAAGGTGTCTACATAAAGTGAAACAAATGGGTCACTTTTGAGGTTAGGATGATGTACAGAGTGGAACTAGGTTTTGGAAGACAGCCAGGGTAAACATCCAAGCTATGATGTTTAAAAGTCTGTTCGGACATTTGAATTCTTGGAATTTCTAAACATATAGATCCTACCTGAACCTGAGGAGAGGATTATGTTCCCAGATCTTTGGACTTCATCAAATTTGCTGAAAATTACATTCAACCTGTAAAAAAACAAAACAAGAATAAATTAATCTAAAGTTAAAGATTGCTCAGTTACAGACAAACAATATCTAGACCTTCAGAGCAGTAACTCTGGAAATGTGACCCCTGGTGTACACAAAACAATCCTCAGAAACAGGTGTTGCAAATCTAACAAAAAAAGGCTCTCAGCAAGCAGGGTAAATATCTATTAAATGGAAATACCTTTTACTCAGTCACTCCCTTTGTCCTGAGATACCACCTGACCACACTACACTACTATTTAACAAACGCTTAGACTATTAGCTATGGACATAATGACATAATGACCTAACTCATAAACTATGGACACAACAGGCAGTAAAGTACTTGGTTGCTTAACATGTCGGTAGGCAGTCTAAATGTGCGGTTAAAGGCCAGAACAAGCTACAATGAGGACCAGACTATTTGCCGTTAGCCATAAGTCTGGCTGAGCGAGACTGGCTGTGATGTAACAGTTGATGTGTCACATTACAGCATGGATGATTTTGTGATCCTGTCAGTGTAACGCAAGCTTTGCACCAACTATATCTGATGCCAAAGCAGATCTGCAAATCCAAAGGTAAGTGTAATCCATGTCAGGGCTCGATAATAAAGACTGCCCGATGGCCCGGGGCCAGCGTGAAAGACGTTTGGGACAGTAGATGGATTTGTCACTTGCCCGATCGGGCCACTGAAGCGTCGTCACGACTTATCATTTGCATGTGTTTTTAAGACTTGTTAATTTAAAAATTCAAGCGATTAAAAAGCATTTGGGCATGAAAGACAACTACATTCAGTACTCTCGCGTTATGTTCTGTGTGAACAGCGCGCGCACAGACAGCCGTATGAGCCGCCTGAACGGGCAAATACATACAAATGTATGTCAAAATACCCGCCCTGGCAAGTAACTTTGTAGCTTTAACATTGATTAATTTATATTTAATTTATACACTGGAGCATGTTATAGATGCACTGATGTACCGGACATTTTTTGTTTTATTTCAGACTATCTTCTGTTCCGTGCTTGCACACAAACTACACTGCAATAATTTTTCCAATGGCCATTTGTGTGGAAATATTACGTTATTATTATACTTAGTCTGTAAACGGGCGTTAACAGAGGCCACTGTTCACGATGCGCGAAATATAGCAAGAAAATCCAAATATTGAATTTTATATGAATGTGTTTCTTAAGGGAACGGAACTGACTGTTTTCAGAAATGGCGTTTTCTTTTAATTTTGTCTCCGTATGATGCATTTAAATTAGTGTTAATGGTTAATACGTGCAGCGCTGCTGTGTTTACAGCTGTAACCAAGGAAATGCTGTATCACTGTACCATAAGCGTGGTCTGCTGTCAGAGAGTGAATCTGCGTCTCATTCAGCCCACCTGCTGTTTCTGTTTCGTGCAGATGTTTTATGTAGCATAATTTCACAAATCTAAAAATCAGGTTATTCTGTTTTTGCTTCAGATTTTGAAATTATACGGTCTAATATAAATCAAACATTGCACTTTTTTCAATTCATGATTAAAATGCAGTGGTTGCCTCTAATTTCAAATGGCTATGAAAAATCAAGGTGCAACACAGAGTGAAGAATATGCAAATGTTATTTTATATGTGATTTTTCCATTTCTGTACCCGAACATCTACAAACATAAAAACCTAAAGCATCATTTAATTTCTATTTTTGTGCTATAGGCCTATATTTAATTGTGCTATTACTTGTAATTTGTTAATTTGTTCTTATTTACCGGCTGTCACTTGTCTTTAATGTTTAAACGTTATATTTATGTTTATTTTTGGCTAGTGATTTTTGCTGTGGTATCGAAATTCAAATCAAAATTTAATTGGTATCTAAAATATTGGTGTCATATAAGCTTATTTATTAGAATACAAGATAACAGATCAAAAACAATGATAACAGCAACTATTTTATTTTTTGTGGCAGGGCCAGTGAAAATGTTGACCAGGCAAGTAAAAATTTTAACCACTGATCCGACTTAGCGTTGATCCCTGCATGTGCAAAGAGGTTAGCAAATCATAACAGAGGAAATTAACAGGTCTTAAAGGTATAGCAGCAAAAAAAAAAAACTTCTTTAAAGGACAAAGAGATAGTTGTCAACAACAATACTGTTATTCGATGAAAGAAACATCGTAAATGGATCAAAGGAAAAAATAATTTTAATTATAGAATGGCCTCTTCAATGAAGCAATAATTTTCGAAACACTTAAGCATCCTCAAATGACAGCAAATCACTTGGAGAACATCTGAAACTGAACCATGTAGCGCTGCTCCCTGAAACTCCTCCCACTGCATAATCACAAAGCTGAGGTTGTTTTCTTCCTGTACAACCCTCTGAGAATCCTTCATCCTTTACATCCCTCTCAGAAGATTGTCTATGCGAGTCAGAGGCAGTTCCCCAGAGCCCTGAGCATCAAAGCCAATTCATCGTCATGTTCTCAGCTCCCTGTGAGGGGATTTTGCCATGCTGAATCTGTATGGGCTACCACATTTCTCTGCCTTACAGTGTGGCAGAGAATCATTTTAGGTCATAAATAGGGCTGAGTGATAAAATGAATACTCAAAATTTGCATTTATGATATTGTGAAAATTGTGATGATGTTAATGTTCAAAGCTCTAACCGGCAAAGTCATTAAATTCTAACTAGGACAAGTAAAGCCTTGTAATATTTATGGTTAAGAGGATGTTGTTTCCTACAATCATGCTATTAGGATTTCATTTTAAATGAGGGCATCCCTGCTGACAACCACTGACAAATGCAAACATTTAATCCTACAAGTCCATCACTTCTGCTTTACCAAGTGCAACACAACAGAATTTTGAATTGCAAATGAGACGGGATGCCTTTTCTGCAGTTTGAGAAATGGGAAATGCTTTTTGCTAAACCCTTATGCACTACAGTGTTCAAAAGAGATTTCTTTCTCTATTCACTTCATCCATGCAAACTGACTGTGTGCCTCTAAATTAAGCTGTGAAGATTTGAATTTTACAGATACATCCATGCCAGTCCGAGAAAAAATAGCAGGGCTGAAAAACTGTCATGCTGTCAGTGTGCTTAAGACTCAACCTGGATATTGAACATTTGGAAAATTAAAACTTTGTTGTGCACACTTAATTTATGATAAATATGAGCTTTCGAGAGAAATAAACGAGGGTTCAATACTTTCATAGATCCCTCCAAGGCCCATTTTAATTTGTGTGGTTATCATTTATAGTAACAGGATTTGGTCTAGTCCCAAAGAATTTGGGTACAGATGCACATGAAGCCAACTGAGAAGGCAGCATGGAAATTATATTAATCTAATAAAATCAAATATAATGAGTACAGCCCTCGGAAGTGGAAATGAATTAGCATTAGCTTAAAATATTTTCATATGACCCAAATTATTGTCTTAAGATCTGACGAATTAACTCAAAAATACTGGAGCTGCAGTACACATACAGTACTTGAGCCTTGATGCTCACAAACGAGTTGCCGGTTTGTCGTTGTGTCCGAAGTCACAGCAAACTGTTTTCCCCAGGCATGTTCCAATTGAGCCTGCTCTCAAAAGTCTTAAAACTATAACCACTGAGAAGATCAGAGAAACAGATGCCTGCATGGGTCCTGGAGACATGCACAGATTTTAAGTGGGAGGGACGCCTAACAGATGTTACAACCAAATTCAGACCACAAGCAAATGCTGGCATGCCTTCCTCCTCTCCATGCACTCAACTCTTGCTGTGCAGTATCATGGTTGGATGCTTTTTTTTTGTAGGATCAAACCAATAGAGCAAAACATCTGAGACTGGCGCTATGAATTCCACACTTTTCTGAATTCTAAATCACCAAATCAGGAGGTTTAAGCTTAATTACATATTAGGCTGTGTGCTCTGAGCACATAATATTAGCTGCTAAAAGCATATTAGTCTCAAGTTAGAGGGCAGAGTCAGATTCTGGGTCCGGAGGAAAATTAAGACCTAATGACCTGTATGAATAGCCACTTTAGCCTCTTAAGGGAATAAGAATCATTACAGCACTAACAGAGACTGGTTCATGAATGTTTTCACTCTGTTTAGAAACACTTATTAATGGGGAAAACCAGCTGTCTAGATTTATCAATGCTTGATAGAAGTAAATGAACACATGCAGCGAATACCAAGAGGGAAAAAATACCTTCAAAACATCCAGTTAAGTCCAAAATTAGACAAAAATCCACCTGAATTAGAAAAGACCCTGGGAGTGTCCTGAAAACGCTAATATTCTAGATGTAAAGCTGATGCATTGTCTGTGAACTGGTACAAAATTAGGAAAAAGGAAGAGCTTACCTTGATTGCGGCAGTCCTTTTTTGCTAAGGTCAATTCTAACCTTCTCTCCAACATGTCTGTATATTTCCACAAGGCAGTTCATAGCCGCATCCCGAACCTGGGCAGATAATTGGACAACAGTTTCATAATTTCACTCATTCAGGTCTCTAACCTGTGCTCCCGTGGAAGCTTTATATGGAAATATTTTTTCCATATTTTATTTTTTAAAATGTAAATGTTTTAGAAGGACAAAAAAAGCAACTACATTGCTACTTATATGTTTATTCTGAATGTTTTCCACGGCATCTGTTAACAATATTCATTCATATTGTAAAATGTATGTTTATTTAATAAAAACCAATGTACACTGTCATATTTCCATCAACTCCATATCCAAAACCACCAGCAGAGGTCACTATAGCTTTGTGAAATGTTGCTACCTTCATCTACTGTTCTGTAAAAAAAAGCCATGTCACACAGATCAGTTTAATCTTGAACGTTTTAGATAACAACAAATGCGCATACCTGACTTGTGGGGTCTCCGAGTAGATTACATATATGTGGTACAATTTTGCTCAGGGTTAAGCCTTGGGCACCGTATCTGAAAAACATAAGCGATGGTGACAGAGAGGACAGCATTAGTGCATCATGGGGGGTTGTGGTAACTTTGCCAACTTCAGCTTTAATGGGTTATCCTTGAAGAATGTGCTGCATCATTTTCATTTTCATAGCTTAATATCTCTATTCAGCAGAGAAATTCAACTGCAAGTGGAAATTTTAAACATAAACGTCAGTGTAAGTTGCGTTTATGATGAATGAAAACTACAATATCCAGACTGAGAGGACAATGGGACTTACATGTTCAGAGTTGAGATGAGACAGAGACAGACTCCCTCTCTGGTCCGGTTGTTTTTGTGTTTGAAACCCCCCAACATTCGGTCCCATATGTACTGTGAAGACAATCCAAATGTAATACTTTCAATCTAATACAATTAAATGGCAGCTAATCGCATTATGAGACCTCCCATCAGCCTTTTCATGGAGCGAAGAGTTCAATACATTAACTAAATGAAATCCTGTTTAAAATACCACAAAGGCATCTCGCAAGGGTACTTCTGAGTGGAGCAGGTAGTTCAGATCTTACATTACAAATACCGTTTAGGCTGTCATGATATTTTAACACAAAGACAAAATACAGAGATGTCTGTTTGTGGACATAATGCACTGTGTTCACACAACAGGACTGCAGTGTTAGCTTTAGAATGGATTGAACGTCCTGGAATTAATATTTAGGCTAAATAAAGACAAATACTACCTGAGGAGTAGCTGACTGCTCCATGATCTTCAGCAGCAGGGTTTGATCTTGGTCTCTGACTTGATCTTTGGCATCGCCTAACCGATCTATCAAGCTGGGTAAAACTGGGGATGGACAAAGATTAGATATTAGGGATGTGCAAAACTATTTTCATTACTGATTAGTCAACTAGATGGAAGCTTCGAATCATTTGAGACTAGGGATGCACGATATATCGGCCACCATATCGGTATCGGCCCATATCGGGTCATTTTTTCTGTTATCGGTATCGGCCTGATAAGAAAATTTGGCCGATATCTTAAAGCCGATAAATAATGCATTATTTCCTTCAGAGACACTTCAGATGCGCGCTGTTCGTTTGCAGCCTTTTGTGCAATTGTACATTGTAATATTGTGTTTATTTGATGTATATCTGATTTATCTCATATAGAATGCGTTTGGTTAAGTTAAAAGAGCGCTTCAGTTTACCGGTGATCATCTTTAGCTCAGCACACGCAGCTCAAACAGCAGTGCACAACATTAATAACTATGATTGGGAATGTCGTGTATATAACATTCTAATGAGAACATTATTATAATAAAACGTTGTGAATTCTTTGGGTTTAGTTGCCGTGTTTCAGCGCGTTGTTATGGGAAGAGCGCATCCACAACAGGATCACACATTCTGACTATAGCATGCAATAACTGCGTCATTTTGTACATATATAAGTTGTAATATTATGTTTATGTTGTATTAATATTAATCTCAGGATGCATTTCCTTGAGTTAAATAAGCTGCCAGCAAAACGCTTCAGTTTACCGTGTTCATTCAGCTCTTCAGCTTCAGCACGCGCAGCTCAACGGCTGCTATTTAAAACAGTGGTATTAATTTGTTACTTTTTCAAAATCATTGATATATTATTAATAACAACAACCACTTGTATTTTTCTCTTATTATTTTCATCAACAATATGGTTTAGTAATTAAAATAATTTAATTATTGTCCGTGCAGAGGCTATTCCGTTTTATTGATCTATGGCGCATTCATTTTGATTCTTTACACGTGTAATGATGTCCAGTGACTTGTTTGCATTATTTATGCATAATTTTATTTATTTGTAAGACTTTTTTATAACTAAATTTGGTAATGGGAGAGTAAAAATATTTTTAAAACGTACACCGTTCAAACTAGGCTGCTTATGTTGAAGTGTTTGGGATGTGGCTTTTAATGATGAGACCTTTTTTGTAATCAGGCTCTCAAAAAGTATATAACAATTTGGATATAGATTTATCGGCCAACATATCGGTTATCGGCTTTCAAAAATAAAGAATAATCGGTTATCGGTATCGGCCAAAATTTTCATATCGGTGCATCCCTATTTGAGACTGAAGACCTTCAGATTATGTAATAACGGGAACATTTCTCACATGAATGCAGTGAATTTGTTACAAAAGCAGTGTTTGATGACTGCAGCAGTGATGCTTTCAAGCAGATGAATTTTAAGAAGCAACTTCTCAGAGGGTTTCAGTGTATGCTGACAGTTCATTTAAAGCATAACACTGTCAGCAAACTCAAACCTTCTGCAGGAAGTTGTATCTCTTCATTTGTCCCCTTTAAAGCACCACTGCTTAAAAAGTGATAAAAAAAAATCTTTAAAAATGTTCTTCAGATAAACTATAACATGAAAATAAAGTGTTTTCATGTTAAAGTGAGATTTTTTTTTACACATATAAGATAAGATATTAATATTCCTACCTGTACCAACTTGGGGCCGAAATCGGTCCTGTAATCTCGTCACTAAGGCAGAAAGCAGGTCCATTCCCAACAAAGCCAACTGAAAGTGAAAAATAAATAAATTAAACTGAGACAAAAAAAACAAAAAGTGTATTATATGTGTGCATTTTTATTCAATTTAAATGTGTGTGTTGTTACAATACACAAAATCTTGAATTATCTTTAAAAATCTTTAAGTAACTGCACACTGTCATTGTCAATTCAAAGTAGGCTATTACAAAGAACAAAGTAAGAAGGTACAATTAATGAAATGGCCGCCCCTCTCCCAAACTGAATGAGCAGAGCAGAGGATTATGGGTAACAAATAGGGCATCTGAGTCTGAACAAGCAATGCAACTGACTATGGATAACAGACAAATTTCAGCTGAATCCAAAATAACATATCACAAGTATGAATACTAGTACTAGAAATACTACACATTCACATACTACTTAAGATTAGCATACTTATGTTACTCCAAACGAGTAGTGCAAAGGATTATGGGTAAATCCCTAACATCTTATTTATTTTTCTCCTTTCTCAGCCTTTTTTGACATCGCAGCCACAGTAGTTCCTTTCCAGTAAAGTTCATTACACATTTAAACAAATTTCACTTCAATGGTCAACAAAATGGTCTCTCTATTCATTTCTGCCATATGTACAGTGACTGACAGTCACCACTGATAAGATACCACTAAATATTGTAGAAACTTAATTTGCTGTAAAGTTGCTTTGCAATGATTTGTATCGTGAAAAGCGCTGTACAAATAAACTTGAATTGAATTGAATTGAATTCCAACCATCACGAGAAGATCGGCACAGAACAAACATACTGCAAATGCTCCGCCCAACTACTTAACTTTCCTTGTCATGGGGTTGAGGACTGTTCAATGAGCGTATAGTGAGAGCAGGCCTGCTAACACCATATCAACACAATCGCATCACCTGACTTCTAGAAGACAGATAATGGTGCAATTTTTGGAAATCCTCACATTTAAAGTTAATCTCCTGTCATTTGTTTAATCCTGCCCTTTTGATTTATTTTACATATGTATTTAAGCAGCTGGGTTTGACTCTAATATATCTACTATAACAAAGTCCTGATCCTTTGTTCTCACCCATACAGAAAATGGCTAATTATGCTGGTGACACCCAGGACTGAGACACAGATAAACCACATCAGCTGAGGAGAGTATTAAATGCCTTAGAGGAGGTGCAAAAAAGGCAAGTCGTATCATGAGGCACTGGGTAGCACACAGCTGATTTCTTTGCTGTCCTCCTTAATGCACACATTCTCACAGATGGGAACAGATTTAGCCATTTTCTACTATATATACCATTAAAAAATTTGGGGTCAGGAAGTCATTTTTTAAAATATATTAATACTTTTATTCAGCAAGGATGCATTAAACTGATCAAACGTGACAGTAAAAGCATTTTTAATCTTACAAAAGGTTTCTATTTCAAATCAGTGCTGTTCTTTTGAACTTTCTATTTATCATTGAATCCTGCAAAAATGTATCACGGTGGCAACTGTTTTCAAAATAATAATAGTAATGATAATAATAAGAAGAAATGTTTCTTGATCACCAAATCGGCATATCAGAATGATTTCTGAAGGATCATATGACACTGAAGACTGGAGTAATGGCTGATGAAAATTCAGCTGTGTCATCACAAGAATAAATTACATTTTATTAAAATAGAAAACAGTAGAAAACAAAACTGTAATAATATTTCACAATATTAATGTTTTTTTTCTGTATTTTTCATCAAAGAGTTGTAAGCCCGCCTCTTCCCTATGTGCAATCCAAACCATCTTCTCACCAGCAACCTCCTGCTTCAGACCATCTTAGGCTGCCAAATTTAAACATACACTATCCCGCTATTTATATCTCTCCTATCCACCACAGTCAAAGAAAAGATTCAAGGACTATTGTTCTCCTTTCTGAGCTTTTGTTTCATCTCTCTGTGCTTTCTTTTGCTTCATTCCTTCCTCTGTTTCCTTGTTAATGGCTGATAGGAAATACACAGGAGTGTGATCGATCATTCCAGCTTCTGCTCCAGGCTCAAATCAATACCAAAATAAACTATTACATAAGTCTATGCAGACTCCGTCACACCTGGCTAGACAAACGGTGAATAGCAGGAGAGAGGAGGCATGTAGCTGTCAGAACACACTAACGAGACAGATCTGTTTCATGGATATGTGCTCATTCCCCTGGTTTCGTCATCTTCAACAATTCATACCACCTTGCTAATCAGTCCAACAGCGCCTGTACATTCCTCACTAAGACAGTGGAGCTCAACCTTTTTTAGTGCATGGCCCATTTTAAAAGGGGTCATTGTCATGAGGAATCAGATTTTTCTTTATAGTAAATTGCAATTCAATTTTTTTTTTTTTATTCCAAAACGGAGCTTTTCAGTCAGAGGGTCAAATGTATCATTAAATTAACGGTTTCATCTACTTAAAAAAAATACTGAATGTTACAGACAACAAATTACATTTTTATTTCACTGGTCAACTTTATTATTATTGACTTTTCTTTTTAGTATCTTGCACCCTGAAAGCCCTGTTATGAAAGTAAAAACTCATTCTGCATGAATGTCTAACTTGGATCAATAATTGTTTCCTATGAAAACAAAGGTTCTGAATCATCAAGTTCACCTTTACATCTGGTTTGTTATAGCCTACATTTCCTGCAATATTTTAAGCCCAAGACAAACTGCATTTTTTATACACCTCCGTTAAGATTGTTGTGACATGCTTTTCAGGATTCGTTGAATAGAAACTTCAAAATCACATCATTTATTTGAAATGGAAATTTTTGTATCATTCTAAATGTCTTTATTGTAATTTTAGATCAATTGAATGCATCCTTGCTGAATAAAGATATTGATTTCTATCCCCAAAAAAGAACATACAGAAACTAGAACTATAAAAATTATGTGATAAAAAATGGGAAAACCCACAAATAAGATCCAACTCTATATGCAAACCCAAGGTGGAAAACCTCTGCACTATGATTTCTTTGGTGGTGTGTTACCAGGATCATTCCAGATTGATGTAGCTGGTAAAATAAGCTTGTCCCAGATCCTCACAGGAACAAAGTCCTCATTAGGCCCGTCCAAATGGGAGGTATTTATCCAGGCCAGTGAGACTGCAGGACTAAATGATCTGCAGGGCACAGGGTGTACACTGCCTGTTAAGGAAACCAGTGTTCAAACTGAAATACTACTGAAGACAATGCTGAAAGATTGTATGTAAAAAAATTATTAAATAAATAACACAGTGTTAGTCTAACAAAGGTCTTTCCAGTCAGGATGCGTTGCTAAAGCTATCAGGTCTCTCATTTGCATAAAGCTGAACTCTAGTTAACTTTGTTTCATTGCCAACAACCACTATTAATCATTAAGTCAACTAAAAAAAAAATCTAGTTTTGCTTCTACGCTGGTTTGCTCATTGGTGCCAGCTTTGTGAGAATTATCTGTGATTTTCCATGAGTCAAGGAAGAACAGCTGGAATGAAGTCAACAGGCCCAGACATGGATGCAAGAAATCAACATAGGCCCACTCTCCATGTGCTGGGCCATTATTATTATCATACCTGCAACCACACCACCACCAAGATTAAATAATGGCCATACACTCTACATTAGCCTTGTATTTTGGGAGGATTGTGAGTTCAAAGGCTTTTTATTAAATAAGCTGGTCTCAGGTCAGCGCTTGAGGGAGATTCAAGGCCATCTGTAATAGAAGACTAATGTTGCACCACAGCTGGTCTCAAGTAGTACAGTGGCTCCCTGAGTCACCAGTAGAAAGGGCCTGAGGGACGTCAGTAGCGGCTAAGTGGAGTCTGAACAGAGAAAACGCCTCCGATACTGCAGTCACACCACAGCAGCACAGCACAAGAAGCACCGATACTGAGCAACACTCGCATCACCAGACGCTTTCCCTGCCTGAATTTCTCTTGAGAAACGCCTGAAATGAAATGTCTTCTCATCCTACAAAATAAGTGCCTCCTACTTCACTTCTCAGGTCAGCGCTTGAGGGAGATTCAAGGCCATCTGTAATAGAGGACTAATGTTGCACCACAGCTGGTCTCAAGTAGTACAGTGGCTCCCTGAGTCACCAGTAGAAAGGGCCTGAGGGACTGAGCAACTGAGCAACACTCGCATCACCAGACGCTTTCCCTGCCTGAATTTCTCTTGAGAAACGCCTGAAATGAAATGTCTTCTCATCCTACAAAATAAGTGCCTCCCACTTCACTATTCACTGGCTCTTCCATCACTGCACGGTCATGTTCTCTGAAATGAGAGCATGTTTCGCTGCTCACAAGAGTCCTTACGATTAATGTGAAACTCCAAAAAGGACCCAAAACACCATAAAAATAACCATAAAAGAAGTCCATTCAAAGTCCATGTAAAACTACTAGTAATGTATTTACTGAACTACCATTTAAAACTAAAATTAGTTAATAGGCTAATTCAGGAGTTAAAACAGGAGTTCATGAGAGAACTGCAAGTGGTTCGTAAGTTGACGTAATGCAAATAATTAATTGAATCATAAAAAATAAACAAAAATCTTTAATTTTTTCCATTTAATTTTCTACATTTTTATTTTAAAAGTACAATTTATTATTACAAAAGTTTTTATAATTAGCTATAATAATATTATTGTAAATAAAATACAAAAAAATCAAATGTAAATAATATAAAATATAATACTATTACAAAAATGTTTTATTATTTTTATTATACCGTAAAGACCTTATGTAACCACATCCCTTTTCAGCACTGCGCTGATTGTCTTCTGTCTTCCGGTTTATATTTCCACAGCATGAAGGTAAGATCTTACAGATTTATGAATGAACCAATCATTTTAAAATTTCCCCGGTCTACTGACATTTTTGTTCATGATAACTTCTGTTAACTCTACAATAAGTACATCCACTTCACCAGTTAATTACTCTTTGACAGCAATTTCACAGAATATTTAAGAAAAAGTTTGGGAATTACTGGGTTCCATGTGAGTTGTTGGACCAACACTTGCATATCTAGGCTAATAGAAGGTATTGCCTAGGTAAGGGAGTGCAAGTTTTCAGAATACAACGGTGGACTAAAAGCACATCAGGGTAGCTGTTAAGATCTTCAGGGAGCTCATGGGACCGATGACTGCAGGCATGATCTCTATCAAAACAACATGCACAAGCCACGAGGAACTAAACAATCTACTCCACATCAAACCAAAAATCACAGCAACATAAGAACTACGGTACTTGTTTACTGGGTTGAAAAGTTGCACAAGAAATACAGAACCAACAAGCTACAGAACAATAACAGCGAGCTAATTAAAATTTCAAATTAGAGCGAGGCATCGCTCAAAGAACAAAAAAACATCACTGTCCTTTCCGTGACCTGTGTGGCCCCTATTAAACCGCATCCATATTTAAACATGCATGAACTTGAGAGAGCTTATCAGCGCTGCCCTGATCCCGAACCCATCACCTTCCTCTTTATGTAAGAGGGAGAACACACAGCACTGTCCACACATACTGTCCTCACAGACATTACTGTGGTTCACTGGGCTGCAGAACTGTCTACGGGCTGTTTAAAAACTTTTAGGCAGTGTGCTGGAGACAACAGCTCTCATATATGAACAGCACTGCACACAATATCCTCTGTGAAATGAGAAAACAAACAACAAAAACAATCTCATTACTTGTTAGTGCAATAAATGTTGCTGTGTTTCTCTAAAGCTTTTCAAATTAACCAGCCCTGCAGCGCACTAAACAGCTTGTGGATCTTGATAATGGCGTCACTAAGAAACTGTCCTCCTAAAATAGCACATTTTCAGAGAAAACAAAAACAACTTGTGAAGAAACACCCTGAGGGAAAGAAGAAATTTTCATTTCTGAATATTAACCCTTTACAAAAAAAGTACTATGGTAGTACCACGGGACAGTGACTGTTTTAGATGATACACTGATAGCTTGATACTAAATATTTATATTAGCTGTACATGGTATTATTTACACATTACTCCAAAGTATTTCAAAGAAGACAATGGTAAAATCCTGTTACTTTTTTTTTTTGGTTTGTTAATTTGGTTTGAAATTATGAATGACAGACATTCATATTTTGCTGTTTCTAAATTTAGATATTCCACCTAAATTATATTTAACATCTTCTATTCTTCAGGAAATCTCAATGCATTATAAATGTTGTGGTAAATCCATTTTACTCGCATTCAAAACGATCATTTTGAATTTTTTTGTGCGTTTTATTTTTCATTTATTTTGACAAAATAGTGCAGAATTTTAATATTGGCACAACATTAAAATAATTATCAGCTTATTGGTGTAAGGATAAAAGAAACTCAGATACTTTGATCTCCTGAGAAACAAACAATACACTGGCATCTTCAAGACACCCCACAGAGGGGTGGTGGAGGAAACGCCTCTCTCACATATGCATTGGTTCCTCCTCATCCCCTTCCTTCCCCTCACCCATCCTTCTCTTCACCCAGCTCACTCAGAATGGTCAAGAATATAATGTTCTATATGAATGCAAATAAGATTTACAGTCATGTTTGGTTTCATTTGAATAGTTTCAGGGCGATTGGTACAATGGTCTTAATCTTACAAAAAGATAATACAGATTCTAAGAGTTAAGAGATACTTTGATTACCATAGCGAGCAATTCCATGCAAATTACCTTCTGTTCCCATTGAGGTGTAAAACCACCAATGTAGGTAACTGTAGGGGGCTAAACAGACCTACTATTTAAAGTATATTAAATAGTATTAGCCACAAACTTCTGAATAAGGATTAGAATGGCGAGTTTTGTGATCGTGGAGCCCACGCTGTGAGGCATCCTAAGCGACATAGATTCCTAATGAATGAGTACAATACAAAGTAAAGAGTTAATTAGAATAATCGAATGTCAGAATAATCAGAGACCCACAAACAACCGATCTCCCTTTCAACCTAAATTTGAGGTCATACTAAAATGGAGTCAGATTGAGTTCAACCTAAATTGAATAACTCTGCACGCTGAAAAGACCGAACAGGCAAGAAACCTTCATCCGCCACTGGATACCTTCTTTGGGCCATGTGCGCGGACCTTACATTGGTATTGGGCAGAACTGTAGTGCAACCCTACAAATCAGTCAATGTTGCTGTGCAAGCAGACTGACAAAAGCCACTGAAAGTCAAGCAGTATCGACGGGGTCTGACTATGACAACCCGAACATTTCCTTTTTCCTCACAATAGAATGCCACACAAGCCTACACTTAGAGGTCAGAGGAAACTTTCCAACTGCTTGGAATATACACTCAAGAAGTGAAGTGGGTGCCATCTTGACACAGTGAGAAAGGAATGTGGACAATCCTTGCCAACAAAACGGAAACCTTAGAAAGGCAGAACAACTACAGCTGATATCCACGCGCGGTTTTGTTTACTACACACATACTGAAGTGCCTGACGCTCGCGGTGTTTTCAGCATCTGCCGTCTCACTAAATGAGGACATAAATACATGAACAACATCTCCAGAAGTGCTCTGAGAGTTACTTCATGAGCATTTGACCGTTTCATTTGAGTAAAACTAGCATCATATCATATACATAGGCTACCTCATGGCAACACGTCAAAATAAAAGTTCCATTTAGCTACTACTACTACTATTACTACTACATCAATTATTACAACTTTTCTTTAAAAGAATAATCACACAATACTCTATTTTAACATCTTCCATGTTTTAATTTTAATAGTAAACCCCTTTGTTTGCCAAAAATAGAGTTTAACTCTCATTTGATTAAAAGATCATTTAAATTAATGTTTTATGCCTTCATTTGCACTGCACTGTAAATTAAAACTAATGGAAATTACTGTCACATAGGCCAAGATTAAGATACTGTCACGTAGGCTAAGATTAGGATGACAAATTTAGACATTTTAATAGGCTTTTGAACCAAGTTTGCCTAAAATAGGCTATTAGTGTTATAGTTTCATTAAAATAGTTGCGGTCTTCTTAACAACTTCTACAATGGCGCTATGAAGACAATTAAATTATTTACACTTATTATATACATTGTGCCTTTTTAAGTTAATCAATTGATGTGCATTAGATGATGTATTGAACAGTCACCTCTTGTAGGTTAGGATTTAGTCATCAGAAAAGAATCAATGAAGAATTATGAGAGGTTATGCTATTACTAGGGATGTGTGCGACGACTAATTTGACTGAAGTTTAAACGAAAGTTTTTATATCCGACTAGTCGACTAGTCTAAAAGCAAGAAACCCCCCCCAAAAAAACCCCTCTGTGCGTGCGTGTAGCATATATAATAGCCTATATTTGAAATACTTAATCTATGAATCACACTGTCAAATCCCTCAATGAATTCCGTTTGCTCGCACACTTGCCTCGCGTCATCATCATTTCATTTTAGGCGGTTGTTAAAAAGAAAAAAAAACAAGAAGAGCATACACTCAACGTCGGCCAAAGCATAGCTTATTTATTCAAATCAGCTGGGGAAATGCAGAACAATGGAAAATCAATCAATAGCCTGACAGAATTCTTAATCTTCATATAAGGTTAGCCAACATATTAAAACAAGTCAAAAACAATGGGTAAAAACAATTTATCAAGAAATCGCATTAAAACAGCTTTTAAAACGTACTTAGTGTAGGCTATATCGTCTAAAAACAAAATGCAACAATGCCCATTTTACTTACTCAGACCATGCGTTATTTGTTCAGTGAAATTATCAACGTGGTCTGGTGAAAGACAGGACCTGAGGCGATTAACAAGAAAATTCCTGCACTTGAAAAAAATGCGCTCGGCAGGAACTGAAGACGCAGGCACGTAGAGATAATGAAAAGCAAGCCGATAAGAGTTTCAGAAAGCGCCTGGACA
>NW_015505393.1:789183-790660 GCF_001515645.1 Sinocyclocheilus grahami | reverse complement strand
GCTTGCCGCACACTTGCCTCGCGTTATCATCATTTCATTTTAGGCAGTCGTAAAAAATAAAAAAAAGTATAGTATTGAGTATACACTCAATGTTGGCCAAAGCATAGCTTATTTATTCAAATCAGCTGGGGAAATGCAGAACAATGGAAAATCAATCAATAGCCTGACAGAATTCTTAATCTTCATATAAGGTTAGCCAACATATTAAAACAAGTCAAAAACAATGGGTAAAAACAATTTATCAAGAAATCGCATTAAAACAGCTTTTAAAACGTACTTAGTGTAGGCTATATCGTCTAAAAACAAAATGCAACAATGCCCATTTTACTTACTCAGACCATGCGTTATTTGTTCAGTGAAATTATCAACGTGGTCTGGTGAAAGACAGGACCTGAGGCGATTAACAAGAAAATTCCTGCACTTGAAAAAAATGCGCTCGGCAGGAACTGAAGACGCAGGCACGTAGAGATAATGAAAAGCAAGCCGATAAGAGTTTCAGAAAGCGCCTGGACACCGAAGTGGGTCTTCGTTAGAGGAATAAATGGCGCGGTTGGGATCGCAGCGGCTGCGGGCTGTAGTGAAAGACGTGATTGACACATTTGCTGGCTTTAGCCAGCCTCTAAGCTAATGCCTACGTGCCTGTATTGAATATGATTACGCATCGCTCCAGTAGAGTTATTGTAAGACAATTTGACATTACACAGTTTACACAAAACTTTTCCGTTTCCTTCTAATTCAAAATAATCCCACACCTTCTCGTCTTTCGCATGGTCATTTTTGAACTCGCCGCAACTGACACGAAGAAAAAAGTAAAAATCGGCCCTGAAAAACACGCATCGGTCAACCCCTAGTCACAATATTGGTAAAAATGCAAGACATGAATGTAAGCATGACTCATTTTTAGATTGACTCTCTAAATCAGGGGTCTCCAACCTTTTTTACACCACGGACCGGTTACGTTTGGAAAGTATTCTCGCGGACCGGCTGGACAGGGGGGATGATATATATATATATATATTAGGGTATTATAATAGCATTATATAGTGGTTCAACGCATTATATTGTGTTTTTGTTATTTTTTCTGATAAGCAAGAAAAAAATATTTTAAAGCACAGAGAATGACAATGCCGTGATGGGTTTTTGACAGGCTAGTTTAATGTGTCTGAAACAAATCTCTATGCTTGTGCGTGCTTTGATTGTGTGCGAGAACCGTGCGTGAGTAACGAATTGAGCTCTCTTTCGTTTCTTCTTCTTGTGGTTTAAAATTGCTTGTACGCGTAAATTGGCAAATTACTCTGCGAATCACGTGCATGCTGAACTGTAGGGTCTCATTCATACGTATTACGGATCAACTGCGATCCGTGTAACTCCTAATATGTGACAGATCAGACTCAGAGCAATTTTTCATTTACTTATTTAACATGAAATTGTCTAATTGCTACTCCATATCAATCACATACAAAGAAAATACAGAATA
>NW_015505393.1:778101-789113 GCF_001515645.1 Sinocyclocheilus grahami | reverse complement strand
TATACTGCAATATTTCCTCTCTCAATCAGTAGAAAATATGGTTAACACCCGGTCATGCATGAAAAAAATAATTTTGAAAAATACCATTATATAAATTTTTGGTCATACCGCCCAGCACTAGTATGTATACGCAACTCGGTATTTCCGCGCTGTCTGAAACACATCTCTATGCTTGTGTGCGCTTTGATTGTGTGCGAGAACAGCGCGTGAGTAAAGAATTTAGTTTCTTCTTCTTGTGGTTTAAAATTGCTTGTACGTGTAAATTGGCAAATTAATCTGCGAATCACGTGCGTGCTGAACGGTAGGGTCTCATCCGTACGTATTACGGATCAACTGCGATCCGTTTAACTCCTAATATGTGACAGATCAGAGCAATCTTTCATTTACTTATTTAACATGAAATTGTCTAATTGCTACTCCATATCAATCACATACAAAGAAAATACAGAATAGTTAGAACAATCATTAACATAAATAAATAACAGTGTCATATCTACACATATTTCCCGAGAACGTTTTTGTGACCCGGTAGCAATTTAAAAAAAGACAGAACTCAGGAGACTGTAGTTGACACTGTGTGGCAGTGGAAGTGTTTTGGTCATTCGTGCTGTTGAAGGGCAGCTGAATTAACAGCTCAAGACGTGCAACAAACAATTAGTACTGACAAAGTGCTATTTTTACAACAATTTAACAAAGCAACTAAATAAGTAAAGGTAGATCTAAAAATGTAATACTTCATTTAAACTTGATCAGTAACAGCAACAGCAGTGTTGTCACAGTACCAAAATGTCAGTAGTAAGTACCAATACAAGTAAAATACAAGTAAAAGAATTTAATAATAAATAATACAATTAGTTTATTAATAATTATGAGCATAATTTAACTAATTATGGAAGTCAATGGGAACCAAAACTGTTTGGATACCAACATTCTTCAAAATATCTTCTTTCATGTTTCACAGAAGAAAGTCAGTCAAACAAGTTTGGAAAAACATTAGTAAACTATGACAGAACTGTCATTTTTGGTGGACTATTCTTTTCAACACAAACAGCCTATTGTTTTTAATCAATGCATACAGTGAAACATTTACAGAATTTGACAGGCAGGCGTTCTTGGCACAGACTGCAAATTTTTGTATGATACCTACTATGAAATACAATTTCTTTGGTCCGATCAAGCACGAGTCAATTGGATGAAATGCTAACAGCACAGACAAATGGATGCTTTAATGTTGTGTTTGCCAAGCAGGTCTTGATGATTCAACGTAAGTTTCAGATTCTGAAAGCAAACCATTGAAGCTCTGCTAGTAGGTTTAGAGTGGCTGTTCAGCACCAACAGACTTCATTAGATGCCTCTTCATAAAGGGAAGCATTAATAGAACATAATTGCAGGAAGAAGACAAGACAGAGTAGAGATACAGAATATACAGAAACAAAGAAAAGGCAAAATTAGGAAGAAATCAACAAACAAACTGGATTTCAAAAGGTTTGAAATCTCAGGCAAAAGAACATTTACATAAAATTTGCTGAAACAGAATATAAAACAGCACAGATGGAATCTGCTAAAGCATCCAAATTCTGCAGAAATTTATAGAGCTTTCCGTGTGCACAATTTTTTTATTGACAAAAGTGAATCTCTGGCCCTAACTGGTGACTTCTAGACTATAGGATGACACTTCATATGACTAAACACTAAGATCAATATAAAGACCAGGATCAATGCTTGAGATCTTTAGAACCCTGATTCTAAAATTAAATGCATGCACACGTAAAGAAACTAACAGAATAATGCAGCCATTTTCTTGTATTGTATATAAATGCAGGGTCAGATTAAGATGCTTTCCAATTAATAATCTGACTAATGAACAGCATGCCGTATTTTTAGATGGTTAGTTAGAATGTGCTTTTTAAAAGTTAATGTCAATGTGATAACAAAATTGAAATACACTGGCAAATATGGTGTCATAAAAGCATATGGTAAGAGAAGAAATGACATCCACCCTAACCCTGTGCTTATATAGTCAACATGAAAAATGTGAGGATTTATACAATTACGCATGCACAATTAATTCAGATTAAAACTAGGTGGTTATATATCAGTGGGAGGAAAATGATTTTGAACCCTATTCACTGAACGTGAACAATGATGATCATGTCTTAACACGATTTCAAGCTCATAACCATATCTTTTCTCATTTTCCTACACAAAAACAAACATTGGCACATGATGAGCTATTATTTATGGTAAGAGAAGAAATGACATCCACCCTAACCCTGTGCTTATATAGTCAACATGAAAAATGTGAGGATTTATACAATTACGCATGTACAATTAATTCAGATTAAAACTAGGTGGTTATATATCAGTGGGAGGAAAATGATTTTGAACCCTATTCACTGAACGTGAACAATGATGATCATGTCTTAACATGATTTCAAGCTCATAACCATATCTTTTCTCATTTTCCTACACAAAAACAAACATTGGCACATGATGAGCTATTATGATGTCATACAAGCACATAGGTCTATTCAGAGGACGGAAACACTCATTCAGTAAGACTGACAAAAGCACAAGGCCACAAAGATGGGTTACATAAAAAGATAGCGCCATTTCCCCCTCAATTTAGTTAAGCAATACATCCGTAGACAAAAGCACAGGCTGCTCTGTTCATGCTCAAGCAGTGGAACAACACATCTAATGCAGTGGCACTAAAAAGAGAAATGGCCGAATTCAGAGCACCTTTGTGGGATGTTGTTCAGTTGTGAAGTATGCAGCAAATTAAAAATAAAACACATTAAAATAAAACATACATTTGTTTAAGTATATGCAACTGGAACAAACAGGAAAAAGTCCTGTGTTTAAATCAACAGGTTAATATCTGAAGAAGGCCTTTGACTGAAATCTTTAATAAAAACAATGCAAAATACAGTTTCATGGATGCCAAGAAATATTCATGGTCAGGAAATTGGATTAACTGATAAGAATTGATCCAGTTTAATCAATTCAATACTGGCAATTATGGAATAAAGTTAATTTTGGACCTTGACTAAACGCAGATAAAAGGCCAGGCAGAGGTGTACTAAACTATCCGATTATTTTAGCAATAAATATTTGAAAGTTTAAAAGCTCTGGGAGTTTGAGGAGAGAGGAGAAGGGAGGGCAACAGCTGGGCAGAGAGACAGAGGTGGAACGTTGCCAACTAAATCAGAGCCTCAATAAAAACAATGCAAAATACAGTTTCATGGATGCCAAGAAATATTCATGGTCAGGAAATTGGATTAACTGATAAGAATTGATCCAGTTTAATCAATTCAATACTGGCAATTATGGAATAAAGTTAATTTTGGACCTTGACTAAAACGCAGATAAAAGGCCAGGCAGAGGTGTACTAAACTATCCGATTATTTTAGCAATAAATATTTGAGAGTTTAAAAGCTCTGGGAGTTTGAGGAGAGAGGAGAAGGGAGGGCAACAGCTGGGCAGAGAGACAGAGGTGGAACGTTGCCAACTAAATCAGAGCCTTGTCTTCCGAAAGCTTTAGTAGCTTAAGAGACAGACTACAGCAGCCGCTCTGTGCATGCAATCATTCCCTCACTGTACTCTGGCATCACCCCCTGCGTCAACACCATCATGGCGCTCTCCTGCCGCCAGCCTGGCTCCATGAACATCACACACACTGTTCAGTGACAGGCAAGTGGGCCGCACGTGCTAGCTATCACACTGCAGTGAGGGAGGGAAAAAAATTATAAAAATGACTCCCAGCTGAGGACTGAAGAGTCGGCAGTGCTGTGGTGTTCAAAAAGAGAGTATGGAGTGATGGAGTAAAGTGAGGAGACACAGAGACAGAGACTATGGGAGCTTGAATAATATAAACTGACAGGACAAGAAAAGCATGAAAAAACAGGAAGAAACCCATGAGAACAGATGAAAGAGACGGTGAAGATGATTATCCATTGGATGTACTACCATTTAATTAAACTGAATGTACTGCTGATCTTCACTATGATGACACATGTTTATTTTATTATATTTTTTTAATTTAGAGCAGGGGTGCTGATGGTGACTTTAAGGTAAATATAATGCAATTTAAAGGGATAGTTCACCTAAAAATAACGTGGGTGAGTAAATGATAGAATTTTCATTTTTGGGTCAACAAACCATTTAATGAATGCAAATAAAATGTACATAAAATTGCTCAAATGAAATGCACACTTATACTACGACTCAAATGTTTGGGGTCGGCAAGTATTTGAAAGAAATCTTTTTTGCTCACCAAAGCTGCATTTATTTGATTAAAAAAAAAATTTAAATAACTGTTTTCTATTTGATGATTTTGACTGATTTCTATTTTAAAATGTAATTCATTCCTGTAGTGGCAAAGTTGAATTTTTAGCAGCCATTACTCCAGTCTTCAGTGTCACCTGATCCTTCAGAAATCATAATATGCTGATGTGGTGATGTGGTTTAGTTTAATTATCAATGTTGAAATAGCTGTGAAATTTTGTGGAAACCATGATACTTTTTATTCAGAATTCTTTGATGAATAGAACATTCAAGAGAACTTTTATTGGAAATAATTTTGTTACAATGTTAAAGGCTTTACTGTCTCCTTTCATCAATTTAATGCATCCTTACTGAACAAAAGTTTTAATTCCTTAAAATCTTACTGACTGGCAAGTATCTTACACAATAGCTAATTAAATCATTATCAACGACGATAATGTCAAAATGGTCAAATATCATTAGACTGGCCACATATCAGTGTAATGCTATATATGAAAATAATCAAAGAAAAATATTTTAACCATTCAATTCTTGTCCTACATTAAAACATTTCTGAATGCACTCCTGCACAACCTGAAGCATGACGACATAACATGCAGGGTCCACATGTACCTCCTACCAAACATAGGATGACTTCACCATTCTCAACTCAACATTCCAGCACATGCTGACTAAACAAACATCAGAAGAGGTTATGCAGCCTACTAAACTTGAGCCTTGCTCAAATGACAACAGCAACATACTCCACTGCACTGGCTGAAAACAAGAAATTATGCTTAATAAATGTTTAACTAGCATGGACATATTGTCAACACATGGCAAAGCTAGTTAAATGGTTTTCTGTCAGTTTACTATGTTTTTCTTATTCCTGTATAATATTAGAGACTATTATAAGAAAGCCAGTTGCAGGATTACTTCCCAAAAAGCATAAACATCATGGCACTTTCAAAAGCATTAGTTTTTCCTGTTTCACTAGAGGCACAGAAGTTACTTACAACTCATTTTAATTCTATTATGTGACATTTCAGAATGAAAGGGATATTGAATGTAAGGATGCAGGGTGGGACTTTTTAATCTGCTGGGAATTGATTTAATCGGGAAAAGTGGTTTCTATAGTTTTCCTCTGGAATAATGTACAGTGATGAATCATTCACGATAAGACCAAGGGCTGCATTTCCCAAAAGTATCATAAGCCTTGCTGAGTTTAAAAGCTCTGGGAGTTTGAGGAGAGAGGAGAAGGGAGGGCAACAGCTGGGCAGAGAGACAGAGGTGGAACGTTGCCAACTAAATCAGAGCCTTGTCTTCCGAAAGCTTTAGTAGCTTAAGAGACAGACTACAGCAGCCGCTCTGTGCATGCAATCATTCCCTCACTGTACTCTGGCATCCCATCACCCCCTGCGTCAACACCATCATGGCGCTCTCCACAGAGACACAGAGACAGAGACTATGGGAGCTTGAATGATGTAATGATGACATAACATGCAGGGTCCACATGTACCTCCTACAAAACATAGGATGACTTCACCATTCTCAACTCAACATTCCAGCACACGCTGACTAAACAAACATCAGAAGAGGTTATGCAGCCTACTAAACTTGAGCCTTGCTCAAATGACAACAGCAACATACTCCACTGCACTGGCTGAAAACAAGAAATGGTGCTTAATAAATGTTTAACTAGCATGGACATATTGTCAACACATGGCAAAGCTAGTTAAATGGTTTTCTGTCAGTTTACTATGTTTTTCTTATTCCTGTATAATATTAGAGACTATTATAAGAAAGGCAGTTGCAGGATTACTTCCCAAAAAGCATAAACATCATGGCACTTTCAAAAGCATTAGTTTTTCCTGTTTCACTAGAGGCACAGAAGTTACTTACAACTCATTTTAATTCTATTATGTGACATTTCAGAATGAAAGGGATATTGAATGAGTAAGAATGCAGGGTGGGACTTTTTAATCTGCTGGGAATTGATTTAATCGGGAAAAGTGGTTTCTATAGTTTTCCTCTGGAATAATGTACAGTGATGAATCATTCACGATAAGACCAGGGCTGCATTTCCCAAAAGTATCATAAGCCTTGCTGATAGAAACCATTTACATTAATGTCTCTACGATCAACTGAAGCTCACAATGCTTCTGGGAAATGTAGGCAATGGCATATGTATGAAGTAAATTTGGTCAATTTCCTAAAGTTTTTAGGGTCTAGGCTACTTTTCTACCACAGATTTGTTTTTTTTCCAATTTAAAACTGAAATAAGGTGGCAATAGCTATTATGCCAAAAAGCTTGTGTCCAGTGCCAAATGTCTTTTATTTCAGGAATATGTAAAACAGTAAAAAGATAGAAAAATATTAAATGTTTTTGTTCAACTTTGCACATATCGTCTGTAAGCAGCTTAAAGACAGAATATTCTGCTGCTCAAATAATTGACTCACTAATTTTAAAAACTGCAGGATGCTTGGGTTAAGATGAACAGACAATTGATTTATAGGCAACATCTAGAGGCTTAGTCCTACTACATGTACTTGCCAAAACAAATTCATCTAGATCCTGCATGGTAAAGAGTGTTGACAGCATTTTGTCCTTCACTGGCTAAACAGGTCCTTTGGATTGAAAGGCTAGACAGCATTCATGATCATATAAACAACACTGTGGTGCAAACATGCCAGTACATGATTTACTGTTTGATGGAGTACAAAAGACTTTATTAACCAGTTTTAAGCTCTACAACAACACCATTAGAATAGAGATAACCACAAATGCTTTTAATTCAGGTTAACCTATCACTTATCAGAAATCACCACAACCAACAGGACAAAAACTATTTTATAGTGTTAACGTACGGTTAAATTTTTTCCCGTGAACCGTTCCACCCCTAACCAGCACCATGTTGAAGACAAGGCTTTCAAGCAAGGCTGTCAAAGCTTGTAGAGTAAATGAGTCAGCATTACTTCAAAGGCCAAACTGTCTTCTGATATGGACACATCACACATGAAGGGCCAACCTCACCCAAACCCTGCCCGAATACTTTCCACATTACTCCCAACATCAATTGCTGTCTCTGTCAAGGCTGGTGCTTGTAAATAAAATGTGGCGTGAGCGAATTCATTTGTTCTCAGGCAGTTGCAAGTGAGCACTTACTGACATTCAACAAAACCTGATGTTAAAAAACACTTTCCAGAAATAATCCTCCTAGCATTAAAACTATTAGGGTTGGGCAATATATATCAAACAAACACAAATTCACAATGATTTTGCTGACAACATTAAATGAAGAAATGTGAATATTGTAATGATTTTCATGCGCTTTTAATTTGGCCATTAAGTTACTATAACTCTAGATGTACAATCCTTCCTTGTCTCATGACTTGCAAGAATAAGAAAAATGTTTAATTAGCATCTCTGATTTAAACCTGACTAGTAAAATTATATTTGTTACACTTTATTCATTATTAATCAGTTCAAACAGCTACAATGAATCAATTCAAAACTGATTCAGCAATTAATTTGCATCACCACTCAAAAACAAAACTGTTAACTTGGATTAATTTAGTGGAAAACATGCCTTTATTATTAAACTGGGGTATAATTTTTTTTATTCTTTACATTTGCAATTTGAATGTACTTTGAATATTTTTTAATCTACTTTGTTATAGTGTATGTTTGGTTAAAATTAAGGTTTCTCTGAGTGGGGAAAAATAATTAAGAAAAAATACAAAAATATTAAATTACATCAATAGATAAATATTGAATAATTACATCAAAAGGATGATAAACGGAGATAACATTTCAGATATCACCAAGTCCTAATGGCTGTAATGAAATATTATCCATTCATGGTATCACACAGCAACTGGCTAAAACATGAGAGTTTATGAAAGAATCATCCATCAGATGGGTTCGAATGAGGTCGTTCATGAAAAATGCGATGATGTTAAATCTAATGTTCAAATCATGTGACTTCAAAACCTTGAGCCACAGCTGAATTGTGACCCTCAGCACTGGGCTTCTCACAAAGAGAATTCACACTACATTCATGAAGTTGCAGCATTAAAATGAAAACAAAACACAGCAGAGCTGAGCTGAGCTTCATGTTGCTAACTGCTTGACGTAATTGCTACTCTATGTTTACAAGCTGCTCGAGGAAGTGACATCAAAGATAATCAGGCTCTGAACACTGTCAAAATAATATCAATCAACAAAACCTATGCAGAACAAAAAAAAAACTGACGATGGCTCTGACTCAGCACTGCAATGCTATAAGGTCAAGGAGAAATATCTGATACAAATCTCTTGTGGTTGTTTCTTAAGAGGATTTTTGGCTTGGGTCCCGTTAAACATTTTATCTCCATTAATTGCCAGTGTTATAGTTTGATATTCTAGGACATGGGACCAGTAATTGAGTATAAGCCATCTTATTTCACCCTACACAGCCTTCTTAAATGTCTACTGTAGAAAGCATTCAATATAAGATGCCTATTGCATAAATAATCATGTATAAAAATAATAATAACATTAAGGTCAATCATGTAATTCAATATTGGCCTGAATCTTTAGAGCAAAAGACCAGAAAAAAAATGAATATCAACAATTAGCCTGTCATATACATCTTTAAAGGCCTAGTTCACCAAAAAAGTGAATTATCCAATCTTCACTACAACCCAAAAGGACTTCCTTACTTCCATGAGGAACTCTGAAAACCTTTTCTTTTGCTGTAACTACATGGAAAACAACCACATGGACATTTAACTAAACTATGATTTTGTGTTCAACAAAAGAAAGTCATTAGTGGTCGACCGATATATCGGCCGATATTTGCCATTTTTCAAATATCGGCATTGGCCGATAAGTTTTTCTGTTTGGCCGATGCGTTTGAGGACTTTTATTTTGATGGCGCTGAGTGCCTCAGGCTCAGTGCCTGAGCACATAGTGCTCACATGCTCCTTGTTCACTGTCATCGTTCAGTTCTGTCTAATACGGATAGAAGTCAGTCTAGTAATCTGATAGAACTGTTAAACAAAGGAATTAAAATGTATACAAAAATAATTATAACGATTCTATTACTAATTATATATTATTAGTAATAGAAAGGCAAACATTATAATACTTTCTCGTTTGCCGTCAGCCTTCAGCACATACTCATTTACATAACTTGGGTCCCGTTAAACATTTTATCTCCATTAATTGCCAGTGTTATAGTTTGATATTCTAGGACATGGAACCAGTAATTAAGTATAAGCCATCTTATTTCACCCTACACAGCCTTCTTAAATGTCTACTGTAGAAAGCATTCAATATAAGATGCCTATTGCATAAATAATCATGTATAAAAATAATAATAACATTAAGGTCAATCATGTAATTCAATATTGGCCTGAATCTTTAGAGCAAAAGACCAGAAAAAAATGAATATCAACAATTAGCCTGTCATCTACATCTTTAAAGGCCTAGTTCACCAAAAAAGTGAATTATCCAATCTTCACTACAACCAAAAAGGACTTCCTTACTTCCATGAGGAACTCTGAAAACCTTTTCTTTTGCTGTAACTACATGGAAAACAACCACATGGACATTTAACTAAACTATGATTTTGTGTTCAACAAAAGAAAGTCATTAGTGGTCGACCGATGTATCGCCAAGGCCGATATATCGGCCGATATTTGCCATTTTTCAAATATCGGCATTGGCCGATAAGTTTTTCTGTTTGGCCGATGCGTTTGAGGACTTTTATTTTGATGGCGCTGAGTGCCTCAGGCTCAGTGCCTGAGCACATAGTGCTCACATTCTCCTTGTTCACTGTCATCGTTCAGTTCTGTCTAATACGGATAGAAGTCGGTCTAGTAATCTGATAGAACTGTTAAACAAAGGAATTAAAATGTATACAAAAATAATTATAACGATTGCTTTTATATTATTAGTAATAGAAAGGCAAACATTATAATACTTTTTCGTTTGCCGTCAGCATTCAGCACATACTCATTTACATCATTTAAACAAATCTTTGAATGGCTAATGAAAATTTAATTTCACAAACCTTGCAAACTTAGTCGAATCCAGTTGTGAGATCTTGTGAAGTGTGCATGTGACCTGCATGATCGCATGTTCTCTGCTTGACTTTCAGTCCGTGCAAATTGAATGCTTTAAACATAAATTCGTGATTTCAAATTACGCTGCACTTAACCACTGTCATATTCATGTCATTTTCACTCTGTGCTGTATGTATGATGTGTGTTGTAAGTGTTACCTTGGCTTTATTTGAAAAAATATGATTCCCAATGCACACAAACTTCCCAGAATACGGAGTGCTCTGTTGGTTACAGTTTACTTCCTTTTTAATTATAAAATTATAAAAAATATTTATTTGTGGAAAATACTTTGTCATCTATAGTATAAGTATGTGTATTTTACAAAATTATTTTTTAATCCATTTTCAAATGCTTTCAAATTTCTTAAATATTAATGAAAATAAATACAATTATATTGGCTTTCCAAGATATCGGCATCGGCTGTCAAAAAACCAGTATCAGTCGACCACTAAAAGTCATACAGTTTTGAAACAACATGATGATGAGTAAATGATGACTGAATTTTAATTTCTGGGTGAATGAATATTTAATCATCATCTAAAGATGTGGACACAAAGTGAAGTCTCTCATTGTGTTTGATCTTGAAACATGTCAACATGAAGGGCTGTAAATGTTCCAGTTGACCTCAAAAGCCT
>NW_015505393.1:764803-777990 GCF_001515645.1 Sinocyclocheilus grahami | reverse complement strand
TTTCAAATTTCTTAAATATTAATGAAAATAAATACAATTATATCGGCTTTCCAAGATATCGGCATCGGCTGTCAAAAAACCAGTATCAGTCGACCACTAAAAGTCATACAGTTTTGAAACAACATGATGATGAGTAAATGACGACTGAATTTTAATTTCTGGGTGAATGAATATTTAATCATCATCTAAAGATGTGGACACAAAGTGAAGTCTCTCATTGTGTTTGATCTTGAAACATGTCAACATGAAGGGCTGTAAATGACCTCAAAAGCCCGCTCTGTTTTGCTCAAGGGATCGATTCTATGCCATTAGACTTGTGCCGGTATTCGGTAATGCGATATATCACGGTAATGAATATGCACGATATTGTTATCGTGGACACTTCTAAATACCGTGAATAATTATATATTACAAATTATTCTGAATTTTGAATGCATTTTAAGAATACTTTTCCCATCAACTGGTCAAAATGCACAACACCGCTGTATGCTGCGTGAAAGACGCGTGCGCACTCTGATGTAAATAAGCATGGACGAGAAGCATATGGCGGAACATGTGAGAGATGCTCTGGATGAAAGCGCACTTTCACTCGGTGACAGCAGATGGCGCTAAACTGCATAAATAATAATAATAATTCATTTAAATGCAGCTGTTACCCCGGAAACCCTGTAAACAAATCAGCTGCACTACTTTCTGTTTCTAAATAGTTTTTAAATTATTTAAACAGCCATTCAGATTTGTGTATTTGCTATGATGTTCATCACAGAGCCAACTACTTAAATATTTAGACTTAATATGCTATTTATTTTCTAACTTTTTTTACATTTTAATCTGGACTACAACATGCCCTAGATATTGTTTGCAAGTGTTTTGAAACACGTTGTTGAAATCGAAAGTTGCAACTGTGTTATTTAATGAGCTAACATGAACTAAGACTTGTATTTTTTTTTAACAAAGATTAATAACTTCTGTAGCAAATGTAGCTATTGCTCATTGTGAATGTTAATGCATGAACTAAGGTTAACTAATGAGGTCTTATTGTAAAGTGATACCTATTGGTCTTTATAGTTCTTTTGCACTTTAATCCGTGTAAAACTTTTAACTTTATAAATTTTATTGCATTTAAATGTTCAGTTATTTTTGTTATAAGAAAAAAGTTATTAAACCTGTTATACTGTATTATGATAGCACTTTTTTTTAAATCTAAATTTCAACATTGTGATAATACCGTATACCGTGATAAAAGCATTAGCAATTAATCGCAACATGAAAATTTTATACCGGCATATCCCTATATGCCATACAACTGCCTGAAGGAGAATTCCAAAAGAAAAGCCCTTGCTTTAGAACCCACAATACCCAATCCAGTTGACACACCACCCTGCACCCTTTACTGTCACAAAATGTCCATCAAAACTTGCAGAAAATTACACTTAAGCATCTAAATGGTATAAAAAGCCTCTCACCTTGAAGTTGCTGGAGTTAACCCAAGAGGTGGCGATACCGTCCACCATTTTATCCAGCGCTGTCTGGTCACTCTCCAGGTCGTGACACTTGTCTGCATCTGTGATGTAGTCGATGAGCTCGGGACCCATCTGCAACCTGCGGGCCACATCCTTCTGTAGCACCTGGGTCAGACAGTACTCCATATTGGGCTCCATGGCCTATGATGTCCTGCCACCACCCGTGTGGCAGTGGAGAGGAAAAACTAAAAAAAAAAATAGACTTTTAGCGTGTGCAATCCAGGCAAAACAAATGCACACGCTTATTAATATCCTGTGTTGATGAACCACAGTGCCACAGGCTGGCAAGAAGCTGAGCGGTAGGGATGTCGACTCGGGAATGCAAACGATGCACCATATGTGACTAGACAACAGCTGATGAGGACTGCAAATTCTCCTTTTTGTCCCTTTAGGAGGCAGCCAAACCACTAGCAGCAGCAGAAGCGCTCTCGGCTGCAGTAGAGCAGCAGGAGTTGTGGTAACTAGAGCAGGACAAAGAGGGTCCAGCGGAGCATTGCTTCATAATTCAGAGGTCCTCCCTGCTCAGGATGAGAAAAGAGAGCTGTTAGCTGAGTACAACCTCTGGATATCAAATGCCAGTGCGGCTGGACCTGTATTTTTTTTCAGCTCAGATCAGCAGCCACTTATGAGAAAAGCAGAAAAGCCCTTTGATGGTGACATAACTCAAAGTCCGGCTTGCATTCTCTCAACTATTTATTTGCTGACCACACATCAGCTGCATGGCTTTGTGGGATGCAGCAAAATAGGAATTCCACTCATATTACAGGGGTAGTTAATGAAATGAACTGGTCTCCATGTAATTTTAAACCCATTTGATGTTAAAGGTACACGCCACTATTTTTGAAAATAGGCTCATTTTCCACTAGAGTTAAACAGTTGAGTTTTACCGTTTTCGAATTCATTCAGTCGATCTCCGGGTCTGGCGGTAGCACTTTTAGCTTAGCTTAGCATAGTTCATTGAATCTGATTAGATCGTTAGCATCTCACTCAAAAATGACCAAAGAGTTTATATATTTTTCCTATTTAAAACTTGACTCTTCTGTAGTTACATCGTGTACTAAGACCGACGGAAAATGAAGTTGCGATTTTCTAGGCCGATATGGCTAGGAACTATACTCTCATTCCGGCGTAATAATCAAGGAACTTTGCTGCCGTACCATGAGTGCAGCAGGCGCAATGATATTACATAGCACCTGAAAATAGGCTTATTGGAAGTTACCTAGCTGTGGACTATTTTCAGGCGCTGCGTAATAAGACTCAAGTTTTAAATAGGAAAAATATAGAAACTCTTTGGTCATTTTTGAGCGAGACGCTAACGGTCTAATCAGATTCAATGATCTATGCTAAGCTACAGTTAAAAGTGCTACCGCCAGACCCGGAGATCGGCTGAATGGATTCGAAAACGGTAAAACTCAACTGTTTAACTCTAGGGGAGTTGGAAAATGAGCCTATTTTCAAAAATAGTGGAGTGTTCCTTTAAACAAAAAGGACAAAAACATGATAAAAGCACCATAACAGCAGTCCATATTCCATACTGCCGTCACATTAGCTAAAGTTAAGCAACATTTTGCAAATAAAGGTTCATTGTCTTTTGTCAATATTGTAGCAAAGTCACTGTATAAGTGACATTCACTCAATAAATGAATTATTGATGTTAAACAACAATAATTTGAGGATCTGTAAATATACAGTAAAATTATTGTGCAGAAATTATTATGCACTAAGCAAACTGGAAACTACTAGGTAACGTAAAGTCTTGGCTGTGTTACACAACAGTAATGTCATCACTAGGATACTTGCCTCCCTACTGCATTGAGAAAAAATCTGCTAAGTCATCATGGGAATTATCTGGATGCAATCACATTTGGTCACCGCAAAGTGTATTACTCTGATAAGCAGATTACCTGATGCCCGGACTCCAATTTTTCTGAAAGACTTCATGAAATTAACAAAAGATGCACTGTTAATTGATCAGGGCAGAACAATAAAAATTAGGGCTGCACGATATATCGAAATTATCAAAATATCGCAAATGTGCATATTGCAAAATGCATATTGCAATGGTTTGCAATAAATAAGTGACATCAAATATTTCAAAAAGTCATGTATGGTCAAGGTTTTAGGTTGCTGCAGATAGTATAGCATCTGGGATGCGGATGTTAGTTGGGATATGTGTATGTGTGCATGATAGTGTGCCTGCTCTGACAAGACAATCAACAAGCCGCGATGCTTTCATAGTGAGCTAATCTGATAAGATGAGCCAGTCTAAAGGTGGGTCTCACACCAGACGAGAATCGCAACGCCGCGTCTAGGACAACTCACAGTAGGTATCGCACAATGGATGCGTCACGTTCAGTTCAAGACAACAGGCAGTTAATCTAATCACCAAACAGACAAATGTTCACTTCAAGAATGAACAAAACAGAGCATACCAAGTGAGTGGCGAGGCAGGATTTTTAACAGCGTCCTGAGCTGCCGCGGACAGTGTCTGAGTGGCGCTGCCAGTGTGATTACAACACTCATAGAAAACTACGTGTTAAAATTTTAGTCGCTTCTCGTCCGATGGGCAACCCCCTTAAGGCACCTGCAGCTGCTGCCAACAATTTAGTGCCAAAACAAAGATGCACCTCAAAAGGATTTTTCGGCAGAAAAATCTTCAAACACAGGTGAATTAACCCTCGTTCTCAAACATAAGCAACAATCCATAGCATAAGGCTTTAAAGGGGTCATATGATGCGATTTAAATTTTTCCTTTCTCTTTGAAGTGTTACAAGCTCTTGGTGCATAAAGAAGATCTGTAAAGTTGCAAAGACTAAAGTCTCAAATCCAAAGAGATTTTCTTTATAAAAGTTAAGAGTCAACCGCGCCTACCTAAAATGGCGTTCTAACACGCCCCCACATGTCTACGTCACGATGTGGGAAGATTTGCATAAAGCCGCTTAAATATTCACGCAAAGAAAGGCGGCGTAACTTTTAGTCTCGCTGTAGTATTGTTGCTGCCGCCATGTAGTGAAGGCACCGTGTTTTTTGTTGTGAAAGTGAAGCCGCTTAAATATTCACGCAAAGAAAGAAGGCGTAACTTTTAGTCTCGCTGTAGTATTGTTGCGGCCGTCATGTAGTGAAGGCACCGCGTCACTTTGTTTGGCCTTCCAAAAGAGGACGATATCCGCTTCGTCATGCCTAGAGCTGATCCGTGCTGGTCGCTGAGGAAATACTTCAACTTCATGCTGTGGATCACCGGATCGGCTTTCACCGTAGACGAAACGGAGTCCAGCCCGCGGTCGTCACATGTGGTTGCTGCAAGCCTGCCGACCGCTTCTTTGTCGAATCCCCCGGCCGCACCGTTCTCAAGCCTGCAGGCCTCCACTCAAGGCCGCCGTGTGTGACGCTGTGTTTCGTTGTGAAAGCGAAACTACTGCAAAGAGGAGAAACAATAATGTACAGTATGTGGAAAATAATGTGTTTTTTTTAACCTTAAACCGCATGAACACATTTCATTACACCAAATACACAAAATAATGTTCTTTTTAGCAACATCATATGACCCCTTCAATGCACGATTTGTTTTATGCAACAGTAAACATGGCTGTTCACTTTCAGAAGTTGTAGCGATGCTTTCTTTTCCCTGAAATAACATATGTTGGTTATGTAATTTTTTTAAAATATATTTAAATATAATTTAAATTGATTTTAGAAAAATAAATATCGTATCGCATATTGAATACCACATTTATTTATAATATTTAGCATGCTATCTCATATCGCTTTTTTTTTTTCAATAACGCACAGCCCTATTAAAAATTATGAATGTCCTGGTCACTGAGGTACATTAGTGTGTGTACAGTGGAGTACAAAAATACCGGTTTCAGGATCCCAAAATAATGTAAATACAATAATAATAATAAATTAATTTTAAAAATGAAGAAAAATTTCAATGTAAAATAAATAAGAAATATTTAAGATTCTGCACACAAATGCTCTTTATAACACTGTCAAATAAAATTGATCATTAGGTTTTGCACAAACTAGCTCATGCAGCTCATCTAATCAAATACAAACAAATTTAAACAAATCGAAAGAAATCTCTTTTAAATTAAACTTTTTCCATGCAAATTATTGTGCATATATTATGATAAAATTGAGAAAAACGTAAAATAGAATGATTCACCGTTGATCTCAGACATTTGGTCCTCACTGTATGTGTTTTCTCTGTCTTTACTGGCACAAGCTGTTTTGCTTTTGCTTAGTTTACACTACAAGTCTGTGCCTGTACTTCACGTATCTAAGCTACAGTACACAATGGTGGCAGGAGACCTTGCCTAGTCTCCTAATTCTCCATAGATCAGAATCACAGGAGTTCATCATTATTGAACTGTCATGTCACCTTAATGTAAAACACACACATTACATGATAATTCAGGTCAAGCATGATTTACCTGTGCCTCCCTCAAACCACACATCACAGGCCTCTGATCACAGATTAATTCATCTCTTTAGTGTTTAAGCATTAACACGTCAATCGGTTTTAAAACTAGATAACTAGTAAATAAACTAACCTGCTGGATCATGCAATAACCTAATTACTCACCAGTACTGGGTGGAAATCTGATTGCAATTCAAAGCAAAATCACCGTGTATATACAACAGAACGAAAGAAAATTAATAATCAAAACAATACTCAAACAGAACATCATTTCAAGTGAATGACAGATCCTACATGTGCATCAATGTAAATATATTTACACAGATGCACACGCAGTGACTGTCATTCACCCTAACGTAAATGAGAGGCTTTACTCCGGAGTCCAGGCTTTAAAATACCTCATTGTCTTTTATATACGTTAAAATTTCAAATATCAACCCTCTTATGATGAAATCCATATCCGTATTTCATAACTAAGTATTTTCAGATTATGTCTGGATGAATTTGTTTCTTTTTCATTGATCATCTAGCCAGTTATGCTAGCTCTCACTAGCTGACCGAATAAACTGTAAAAACTCCGGCGATTTACACAAAACCAGTACATGGAAACGACAAGCTTGGTTGAAATAATAGGTTATATACTCACTTTGCCGAATGTAGCGGTGGTTTCAGTGTGAAATGACACGGGTTAGGTTATTAAAGGTAAACGAGGTTTGTCTCTCTAGTGCTGCTCCTGTGGACACAATGATGGAGCCGGAATACGCATGCGCTAAACACCTCTGTTCTGTTACTGATTTAATGTAAAATCCGTTTACAGTTTTGGTACAAACTTTGCACCATGACAAAAAAAAATCATTTTATGCCATTATTATTGGTAGCCGTTGGAAAACAACGGCTAGCTTGTGGCCCTTTATTGTGTATGTACAGTATGCAAGTCATTTCTCTAACTATAAGCACCTTATTTTGTAATTACCAATTTTCTGCCCTTATATTTAGAATGTTATTCTACACCGTAGCCAACAGATATTTTGTTTACATCCGCATATTGGAAATCCTCTTGTTTCCCTGTCTCGCAGCCACATGGTAATTTTTCCTTGTGTAGCCTATCTAAAACAATGAACCTTCTTGGCAGGCCATTTTAACATTGATTCCTAAAAACTATCTACCATCAATTTGACACTAATGGTGCGTTCAAGTCATGCACATGAACACCACCACAAAGTCGTTATTACGAGTGGGAAACTCGAAATTTTCTTTAAAGGGGTCCTATTACAGGTGCATCTCAATAAATTAGAATGTCGTGGAAAAGTTCATTTATTTCAGTAATTCAACTCAAATTGTGAAACTTGTGTATTAAATTAACTCAGTGCACACAGACTGAAGTATTTTAAGTCTTTGGTTCTTTTAATTGTGATGATTTTGGCTTTTTTTTTTTCAATAACGCACAGCCCTATTAAAAATTATGAATGTCCTGGTCACTGAGGTACATTAGTGTGTGTACAGTGGAGTACAAAAATACCGGTTTCAGGATCCCAAAATAATGTAAATACAATAATAATAATAAATTAATTTTAAAAATGAAGAAAAATTTCAATGTAAAATAAATAAGAAATATTTAAGATTCTGCACACAAATGCTCTTTATAACACTGTCAAATAAAATTGATCATTAGGTTTTGCACAAACTAGCTCATGCAGCTCATCTAATCAAATACAAACAAATTTAAACAAATCGAAAGAAATCTCTTTTAAATTAAACTTTTTCCATGCAAATTATTGTGCATATATTATGATAGAATTGAGAAAAACGTAAAATAGAATGATTCACCGTTGATCTCAGATATTTGGTCCTTACTGTATGTGTGTTTTCTGTCTTTACTGGCACAAGCTGTTTTGCTTTTGCTTAGTTTACACTACAAGTCTGTGCCTGTACTTCACGTATCTAAGCTACAGTACACAATGGTGGCAGGAGACCTTGCCTAGTCTCCTAATTCTCCATAGATCAGAATCACAGGAGTTCATCATTATTGAACTGTCATGTCACCTTAATGTAAAACACACACATTACATGATAATTCAGGTCAAGCATGATTTACCTGTGCCTCCCTCAAACCACACATCACAGGCCTCTGATCACAGATTAATTCATCTCTTTAGTGTTTAAGCATTAACACGTCAATCGGTTTTAAAACTAGATAACTAGTAAATAAACTAACCTGCTGGATCATGCAATAACCTAATTACTCACCAGTACTGGGTGGAAATCTGATTGCAATTCAAAGCAAAATCACCGTGTATATACAACAGAACGAAAGAAAATTAATAATCAAAACAATACTCAAACAGAACATCATTTCAAGTGAATGACAGATCCTACATGTGCATCAATGTAAATATATTTACACAGATGCACACGCAGTGACTGTCATTCACCCTAACGTAAATGAGAGGCTTTACTCCGGAGTCCAGGCTTTAAAATACCTCATTGTCTTTTATATACGTTAAAATTTCAAATATCAACCCTCTTATGATGAAATCCATATCCGTATTTCATAACTAAGTATTTTCAGATTATGTCTGGATGAATTTGTTTCTTTTTCATTGATCATCTAGCCAGTTATGCTAGCTCTCACTAGCTGACCGAATAAACTGTAAAAACTCCGGCGATTTACACAAAACCAGTACATGGAAACGACAAGCTTGGTTGAAATAATAGGTTATATACTCACTTTGCCGAATGTAGCGGTGGTTTCAGTGTGAAATGACACGGGTTAGGTTATTAAAGGTAAACGAGGTTTGTCTCTCTAGTGCTGCTCCTGTGGACACAATGATGGAGCCGGAATACGCATGCGCTAAACACCTCTGTTCTGTTACTGATTTAATGTAAAATCCGTTTACAGTTTTGGTACAAACTTTGCACCATGACAAAAAAAAATCATTTTATGCCATTATTATTGGTAGCCGTTGGAAAACAACGGCTAGCTTGTGCCCCTTTATTGTGTATGTACAGTATGCAAGTCATTTCTCTAACTATAAGCACCTTATTTTGTAATTACCAATTTTCTGCCCTTATATTTAGAATGTTATTCTACACCGTAGCCAACAGATATTTTGTTTACATCCGCATATTGGAAATCCTCTTGTTTCCCTGTCTCGCAGCCACATGGTAATTTTTCCTTGTGTAGCCTATCTAAAACAATGAACCTTCTTGGCAGGCCATTTTAACATTGATTCCTAAAAACTATCTACCATCAATTTGACACTAATGGTGCGTTCAAGTCATGCACATGAACACCACCACAAAGTCGTTATTACGAGTGGGAAACTCGAAATTTTCTTTAAAGGGGTCCTATTACAGGTGCATCTCAATAAATTAGAATGTCGTGGAAAAGTTCATTTATTTCAGTAATTCAACTCAAATTGTGAAACTTGTGTATTAAATTAACTCAGTGCACACAGACTGAAGTATTTTAAGTCTTTGGTTCTTTTAATTGTGATGATTTTGGCTCACATTTAACAAAAACCCACCAATTCACTATCTCAACAAATTAGAATATGGTGACATGCCAATCAGCTAATCAACTCAAAACACCTACAAAGGTTTCCTGAGCCTTCAAAATGGTCTCTCAGTTTGGTTCACTAGGCTACACAATCATGGGGAAGACTGCTGACCCTTTTCAAGAACTACAACGAACGGCTTGTTTGGACTACAGCGTTTGTTTTCCGGGCTTTGTGATATCACAAAGCAGCTCATTGGAATATCATTACAAAGAATTCCCGCCTACAGAAATTCGAATGGTTGAGGGGTGGGGAGTGAGTGCATCAGATGAGACGAGGAAGAAGAAGTGCTGCTGCAGAGTTAGTGCATCAGAGAAAACGAAGAAGAGCTGCTGTGCTGTAGCTTAAAATTTTCGGCATGTCTAGAACAATTCTTACAAGTATAACACGACGTAGCTGGGCGCCGCCGGTAATGTATTTGAATTGACATTGAAAAGACATGGCTCGACGCTGCGCTTCTCGTCCGGTGCACGACCGCCTGAAATGCTGTTTTCGTTTGGGCTTCCTAAAGCAGATGATGTCAGGAAACAGTGGTTGCAATTTATTTTTAACTCTGTCCCTGAGCATTATAACCCCAATTTGCTATTGTGTGCTGTGCATTTTACTGAGGACAGCTTCCACAACACGAGGGAGTACAGTGCCGGATTCGCCCAAAAAGCTTTGTACTGAAACACCATCTAAGCTGTTTGCCAATCACAACACTGGGACAGCTAACCAATCACAACACATTTTGTTTTTCGGAAGGTTGACCTTCATCAAAGCCGGAACTAATCGAGGCGTTTGTGCCAGCCTGGGGAGAAACGTATTTTAATAATGTAAATTATGTGAAAAATAATGTGCTTTTCGAACCACCAAGCATGAGTGCATGTGTTAGTACACCTCCAAAACAAAATCAAGACTTTGTAAAAGAGCATAATAGGACCCCTTTAAGCCCAGAGTTTCCATGTTTTCCAAACATGCCAGAATCGATGGATGCAACGTCTGTAGTTGATGGTAAATTTTTGTTTAAATTGATAGTTTAGTTGTCCTATCCACCTTTTTCTTCAACGCGGAAGTAAGCCTATGGGTGAGACTTCCGGTTCATTAGCCGCTATAGGTAAATAACGAGGAGAATAACAACGTGCAGTAAACGGTAAAACTGTTTGCACTACAAACCAGTGTGTTCATAATTTCAGATAATACATTAAAATAATATGATAAGACACACCAACTTTCAATATCAAGCAGCAAAACGAACTGTTTTGCTCAGCTAAAAATAGCTGGACGGAGTGGACGCAGATGAAACCGGAAGCCATACCCATATATTTTCCAAATGGCCGCGCCCATTTTTACGACAAGAAAAAGGTGGATAAACTTAAATTGGTCATGTACTTGTTACGCAGCTGAAATTCAAGTAAAAAAAAATGCAGACCCTGTTGTATTTTCTTGTAATTTATTAAAAGGTACACCGCCATCTTGTGCCGGCTAAACTGACTTGAGCGCACCTGACGTCGTAATTACGACTTTTCAACTCGTAAGTACAAACGTCCCAGGAGGACTTGAACGCAGCATGATAGCCCATTTATTTTTAATAGCTAGCAAGTATTCCAATAGCAAATAGCATGTTTTTCGATTTTTTTTTAAAACTAGTTTAAGGGTTAGTTCACCCAAAAATAAAAATTCTGTCATTAATTGCTCACCCTCATTTTGTTTCAAACCCATAAGACCTTTGTTCATCTTCAGAACACAAATTAAGATATTTTTGGTGGACTATTATTAAACTATTCCTTTAACAGATATTAGTTATTAGAAATTATTCAAATATGTATTCAAGTTGATTCTGGTAACCATTTTTAATTTTCCTAATAAGACTTCTATATAAAATTGTCATTATCTAGAAGTCATTATGATTAGTCGTTACATATCACAAATTAAAAAGAAAAAAAATAGGGAGATACATACTTCTCTATATTGCACTATAAAAATTTGAAAAGGAATCAGCAACAGTACAAACTAAAAAGAATAGTTCAACTCATTTGGGCAATTTGACATTTGCCATTACCCACAAAATAGTTGAGATATATACAGGATAATAATACAGAACCTGTTTAACTAGTTTAAACAATTAATATTATTACTGAAATTAATATATTACTGTTGGTTCACTTAAAATAATAAAACACAGACATCAGTACATTTTAAGCAACACATTTTCAAGTGGCTTGCCATAACATTAAACCAACAGCAATGGAAAACGACTCCTGGCTCCATCTAATGGTTATTCTGATAAATGCATTTTCATTGATCTTTATTTCTTCCATGATACCTCTTAACTTATATGTAAGCTGACTAAGCTCTTCACCGCGACAATTTACACAAACCATTGTTCAGTTAAAATAGCTTTAAAAAGCAACAAAGAAGTTTATCTGATCCCCTTTTATGGGTTAAGCACATGTTTGACCAATATTGCGAAGCTGCATGTCTGAAGATAGTACTAGACAATACATAAAATAATGTGTCAGAAATACAATATCCATCCTACCATTTAATTTTCAAATTAACATTTTTTTTTAATGTAACATAACATATATACTTTGTGCATTACACAGTCAATTGGACTTTAGCAACCTCTCAAGAGACCAAATCCTACCCCATAAAGGTAATCGGTACATCTGCATAAAACACACCTCAAAATAGATGCCTGATAATCAGAATAACGTGTGATCCTCTTCTCCAGCCGCTGGGGAGGACTGAGAACTAACCATACAAATGGCTCTGAAAAAAGTGAGTCCGGTGTCCCTTCTAAAACAGGGATTTAAGTCTTTTGATTAGTCATTAAATTCTCATTTTAAGCCGTATGCTCCACTTCATCTTCACCTGACTCTTCCTCGCTGTTTTCTGAAACACACACACACACACACACACACACACACACACACACACGTTTTGTAGAGCACATTAGTGTCGAACAAGGATTCGTCAATCTAAATAACCCTAATGGCTATTAATGACAGCTAATTAAATGTCAACTTTAGCTGAAACTAATGTAAATGATGGTCAGGCTAAACTGGAGCCACATGGCCTCGCGTCATACCGTTTTAGGACGTTTCTTTACTTGCTGAACCTTCTTCTGAAACTCTGCATCTTCCTTTGGATTCAGAGCCAGCAGGTTTTTCGCCGGCTTCTCTGATGATTTGCCTTCTGTCATTATTAAATATAAAATTGTTAAAATAAATATAGCTATACGTTTTGGACGTGTGTTGTACTACCTCTCCTAAAACCACGTTGTTGCTCCTCTTCTTCTTCTTCTTCTAATAACGTTTTATGGTGGATGGCAAACCAACTTCTGGTGCATTTACCGCCACCAACTGGGCTGGAGTGTGGAGCACTAATAAGCAACTAATATATACATATTTATATTTATCTCTATTTTATATAATAATAAAAAAACACACACACATTCCTAAATTCTCCTGATTAATCCTATTTTTTAAATGTATTTAACAATAGCGCCATATATTTTACCTTGTTCTGCATGCTCTTTCAAGAGGTTTGACAAACTTCATAGGTGCATACCGCCACCTACTGTGATGGAGTGTGAAGAGAATGTACCATTTCTCACCTAAATCTTAAATTCTGTTCATTATTCCACAATTCTTAAGAAATCTCATGATTGCACTTATTTGTTTTCCTGCATTTGGACCA
>NW_015505393.1:726121-764292 GCF_001515645.1 Sinocyclocheilus grahami | reverse complement strand
TTCCCTTCTATTCTGCTGAGTGCAATATTTATACTTGGATCATCCATATTTAAGGATTCTTTAGCCATTTTATCTACCTCTTCATTACCTTGAATTCCCACATGTGCAGGTACCCATATAAACCCAGTAATTATCCCTATCTGTTTAATACTATACAGTGTAATCATGATTTCTGTTAAAATGTCTTTTCTATCTGATTGCCATGATTGTAAACTCATAAGAGCTGCCATTGTTAATATTAACTGTTTTCCTTCTATTCTGCTGAGTGCAATATTTATACTTGGATCATCCATATTTAAGGATTCTTTAGCCATTTTATCTACCTCTTCATTACCTTGAATTCCCACATGTGCAGGTACCCATATAAACCGAGTAATTATCCCTATCTGTTTAATACTATATAATGTAATCATGATTTCTGTTAAAATGTCTTTTCTATCTGATTGCCATGATTGTAAACTCATAATAGCTGCCATTGAGTCAGAGCATATTATTACTTTATCCGGTCTTACTTCATATACCCACTCTAATGCCATAAGGATAGCTACCATCTCTGCTGTATATACAGAAGTACCATCCGTATTTCTTCCAGCCTTCCTAACCTGAAATTCTGGAATGAAAAATGCTGCACCTGTCCTTCCAGTTTCTATGTTCTTTGATCCATCTGTGTAAATTTGGAGAAATGAATAATGCATATTTTTTATATATTCTTTAACGTATGCTTTTAAATTAAACCCCTCCCCCATTCCCTTAATTTCTTTATGTACATTTAAGTCAACTTCTGGTTGTTCTAATAACCAAGGTGCTATTGGAGGAGTTACTATTACCGATGCAAATTTATTTGATTCTATTCCAGTTTCATTGATCAATTTCTTAATTTTCCACGCAAATCCTTTACCTGGTTTATTTACTGTTTCCCAGCTTTCATTAAGTACTTCTCTTACAGGATTATCCTCTCTTTGGCCCTGAAGATTAATCCAATATGCCATGGCTAGTTTTTCTCTTCTTAAATGTAGAGGCATTTCTGAGGACTTCTCCTGTATTGCTGCAATTGAACCAATCTTAGTGCTTTAGCTTGCATAATATCTAGTTTCTTTAATAACATTGCAGATGCAGATTCATACACAATACATCCATAATCGAGAACTGATCTCATGAGTCCAATATATATATACACTTTAATGATTGCTTACCTGCAACCCCTCTCATTAAATTTAATACTTTACTACATTTCTTTATAATATAATCTATGTGGACTTTCCAAATTAATTTATCATCAAACCACATTCCCAAATATTTAAAATTAGATACTTTTTCTAATGCAGACCCATACAGTTTAAGCTGCTTATTTTCTTTCATTTTGTTGCGCTTCTTTCAGGAAACTGCAAAGGTTCAAGAAGACAATACAAAATAAATGTCCGCTATATCTACAGCATTTAAAAAAATAATTTCTTACTTATTCATTTCTCTTTTCCCATTGTTCTTAATATATAGGTTGCTGTTTTATAGTAATGTTTTAATGAATTAATATTTTTCACATACATGAATAAAAATACTTACTAAATAACACTGAAACTTTATTATGGTTAACACACTTGCCTGACTACCAGTGTGGTTTTACTGTATTCGCTTGTTCATGCTTGTTCTGAACTGCAAAAAATGCACCGATTTAAAATGTGAAAGAAAAAAAAACATTATTTACACTAGTTGTTAACAAGGACTAGATTAATTTAAAATACATGAAAAATTAAATCAGGTCAAATAAATAAATCAAGATAAATTTAAGGAAACATTTGCTTGTATCCATATGAACAGAAATACAGAGCAGGGATGAGGATGAAGGGGGTGGACCCCACAGAGATGGTTTAAAAACGGGGCGGGGTTTTGAATGAATGATAGGCTGAATCTCTGATGTAACACTGTACACATCGATCAGCAAAGGTGAGGGTGCAACAGATTATTATTACCTGTCATGGCATCTAAAATAATTTATTTTACCGTGAGTGGAAGACCAGAACAAGCTGAGTTTCCCATTGACTGTCCTGCACAAGATGTTAAAGGTAAGGATTGTCTCAAATATATTTCTCCTAGTCTAACTAGAATTTAATGAATTTATTATTATTGTTATTATTATTCGCTCAACAGTTCAACATTAATCTCATTTCAATAAACTACAAGACTTTGGGTTATATTTCTGTGTGTGCCTCAAAGGACAGCACACCAAAAACATTTTTATAAAAACAATGTTATACATTTTATTTAAAAAGTATTAAATTAACATAAATGATTCAATATATAAAATGTTATTATTATATAGTAATTATTTTTATATCATACAGATCATCAGATAAAAAGTGGTTTGTAAAAGCAGTCTTGCTCTATGAATGACAGCAGCTTTAATTCGTGTATCAACATCAAATAGAATTTCTTATATGAAAGTATATTAAAATATTCTTATATTAAAAGGAGTTTTTGTTATGACCAAATTGGCTCTCTGCCCTCATTAGCTTTTATTCTGCTGAAAACAAGCTTGAGGACTCTTCTCATTCTCAAGGGCAGTGACAAAAGCCAGGCTTCTTTAATCAGGTCCTCTCAATTACAGCGAGCCCATATGAAGAGCTATTCTGTTGACCTGGACAGCTAATACAACATAAGGGATGCTCAGATGATGATCTTATTTTTTAATCTTTCTTTTTTATATGAGACTCCAATCCTCTAGAGAACTATCAGACTGCTAATTCACTTTTTATCTTCCATATTGACTCATGGGCGCATTAGTGAATTTGTAGTCACAGATTGTGAGTCAGAAACAAATCAGCTGTCATACTTCAGTTTGCCAGCTTGAGTCACAGGTGGTGCAGACAGTCAGTCAGTCTTCAAGTGCCAAGCAGTGCCCTAATGGAAACATATGGCATATTCAATACAAGTCACACATTATAAAGTGCTTTAATCGCATGACTTGAGGAAATTTCCGTGTACCTCAGTTACGAAAATGAGAAATGTGATGATGAATTATATCTGCCACATTAATGAAAATGTGTGTGTGTGTGTGTGTGTGTGTGTTTGCATCACAGATCTTTTCCGAGCAGCAGCTGAGGCAGGACCTCATGACATCCTAAAACTCTACAATACTAAAGGCAATATCATTAATATTTCCCCTCAGCTGGCCCCAAATAGTCCTCACTCCTGCTATAAACTGGAAGTGGTCGCTGCAGACTGTAACAGTGAGCTGTTAGGTATTCTCCACCTTAGCACTAGAGAGCTATTGTACTGATAAACCTATGAATAAACATAATGTGATAGATGCTACACATAACCTCTTGGATCATGTTGAACTCTATCTTCTAGGCTCAGATCTGGTTGTTGCTCTGGGATTTGAGCTCTCTTCTATGGAGAAAAGGTAAGGTTGGGAGATATTTGAAAGGCACACTCTCTGTATGACAAATTACTTAGAGTGACAGAATTTTAATTTTTGGTAATATTTAATAGCCATAAAAGTAGCATGCATGCATAAAACACCTATACTACCTTACAGAAATCACAGCATAAGAAATCACACCTGTCTGTGATGGTAGCATAAGAAGAGTCATGGTGGCCTGTGGCTTTTAGCAGTCAGAAAACTAGCCAATCAGAGAGATCCTCTGCCTGTCAATCATTTTGCACATTCATTATTACTGAACTGGTTGGCTGATGTGTCTTTAAGGATGGGGTTTTGATGAGAGAGCAGGGTTTTGAGGTTCGCAAAATTGCTTGTAGGACATTTTATATGTGCCACAAAGTTTGGCTCATATTTTATCCCAAAATACATGATAATAATGATCCAATCAAATTATTTTTAAACAGGTTACAGAGCCTGGAGAAAAGAATCCTAACTGAAGCAGCAGAGACCCCTGTCATTGTGTATGAGATGAAGAGACAGGTGGAGTCATTCAGAGAGAAACTGGAGGTATGAACGCTGAACTACTGTGTCTGAGATTTTCCATCTGCACCATTAAGGGAATTTAATGGATTCCATCTATAGCTTAATATTTTTGTTGAAGCAAGGATGGACTCAAATGATCAAAATTGACAGTAAAAACATATTTAAACAGCATGTGCATATATCTATATATCTATATCTATATCTATCTATATCTATATCTATCTATATATATATATATATATATATATATATATATAAACTTTCTATTCATCAAAGAATAGAGTATGATTAGAGAACAGTTTCTACAAAAATATTAAGCAGCCAAAATTGTTTTCAACATTGATAATAATAAGAACCGTTGTTAATATTTGAGCACCAATAATAATTTATAATAATTGAGCACCAAATCAGTATATTAGAATGATTTCTGAAGGATCATGTGACACTGAAGACTGTAGTAATGGCTGCTGAAAATTCAGCTTTGCCGTCACAGAAATAAATTACATTTGACCATATATTAAAATAGAAAATAATAATTAAAAGTTTTTAATAACATTTCACAATATTACAGTTTTTAGTGTATTTTTGATCAAATAAATGCAGCCTTTGTGAGCATAAGAGATTTCTTTAAAAATCATTTAAAAAAATTTAATTATTCCAAACGTTTGGATTTTGGTCTTACCATCTTCTTGTTTTTTTTTTTCTTTGACCAGTAAATATATTAAATAAAATAAAAATTAATATGTCAAGCCCTATATATAACATGATGTCTTTCTCTGTAGAGTGTTGAGCACCTGAGCTGGTTGGGATTGTTTAAGGACATGTCAGAAGGCACCCACAAGCCCTCCCCTTTCTACCATAAAAGAACCCTGCGCAAGACCCGTGAGGAGTGTGAGCACGTCAGGGAAAAGTTCCTCCAAATGAGGTGACATTCCCGTCTCTTATGTGTAAGGGTGTAATATGTAATTGCATTTTTTAAAGAATCAAACATGCACAAAAGAAATAAAAGAATTGCTTCTGATTTACTTTCTGTAGTCCTCTGGAGGTTTCTGAAGAGGTGAGACAGTATCTTAAAACACCAACCTTTGATAACTGGTAAGTTTTTAATATATCTCTCACACACTTTCTTTTCCTTCTTATGTTCACCACACAGAATACTTCTGGCAATTCCCTATAATTATTTAAAGGGGTCATATGATGCGATTTCAAGTTTTCCTTTCTCTTTGGAGTGTTACAAGCTGATTGTGCATAGATAAGATCCCTGAAGTTGCAAAGACTAAAGTCTCAAAACCAAAGAGATATTCTTTATCAAAGTTAAGACTCTGCCACGCCGCCCTAAAATGGCTCGTTCTAACACGCCCCCACATATCTACCTCACTATGTGGAAATATTTGCATAATGCACCCAAATGTGCACGCAAAGAAAGAAGGCGTGGTTTCAGGCGCAAAACCCGAGAAGAGTGTGAGCACGTCAGGCAAAAGTTCCTCCAAATGAGGTGACATTCCCAAAATTCATTATTTAAAATCTAATGTGAAAAAAATTAAATTAAATTAAAAAATTGAGGGGGGTGGGGTGGGGGGGAAACTATTTTTTCATGATTCTCCTGTATCTGTATCCTGTTATTATTGTAAAAGTTCAATAAACAGATTTAATAATAAAAAAATATATTTAAAATTGCTTCTGATTTATTTTATCTAGTTCTCTGGAGGTTTCTGAAGAGGTGAGACAGTATCTTAAAACACCAACCTTTGATAACTGGTAAGTTTTTAATATATCTCTCACACACTTTCTTTTCCTTCTTATGTTCACCACACAGAATACTTCTGGCAATTCCCTCAACATATTCTGTTACACCAAATACACAAAATATGACCCCTTTAACCTGGATATGACTTGTTTTTGTAAATAAACGAAAAACCAGGAGTCTCCCCAGTGGCTGCAGCCACATCAAAGTCCTGCACCTGTCATACATGAATAGGAAATTGTTAGTGAAGCAAAGCACAGCACTTCTAAATTAAGCATAAAGAACAAGGCGGAGATCATGCCTTTCATCTGCCCAAAGGGCCTCATATTAATATAAATGGTCCTGTTTGTGGTTTGCAAATCAAAAGCACTTCTTATGAGAGCAAAGGGCTGGATTTCCGTGTTCATTAATGCAATAGTCTTCCAAGTGGACTTGGTGAAACCAGGCTTTAGCTTCAGGTTAACACAACAAGATATGATTCCTTCTAAGGGGTAACAGGAAGATAAAGATTTTGTGCTGTTGTAGGCAATGGGAGGACGCTGAGATCATGGTGCTGCTCCAGGTGATGTACACAGATCTGGACTTCATCTCCACCTTCAACATTGAGCTGGACGTGCTGCAGCAGTTCCTTTATGAAGTGTACCGACGCTACAATAACATCCCCTTCCACAACTTCAAACACTGCTTCTGCGTCACTCAGATGGTAGCCTCAGCTTCAGGATTTCTTCCAATCACTCCAATTGTCCACTTCTCCATCTGCTTGATTAATAAATGTCATGCCCCAGACAGCCATCATTTCACTCATAGCACAGCTGCCAAACGTTAATTGTAATTTTACTGGAATCAGCTGTCTGTTTTCCTTAAGTGTCCCATTAAGTCTCTATCCAATGGGTGATTGTTGTAGAGAAAGAGAAAATTATAGTGTGTGTGTAATTCATGTTTTTGAAGGTCAGTGAAGGTTGAAAGTCAGTCATCTGTCCATCCATCCATCCTCGTGGGCCACATATATACACATTATATTACCATATATAAATAATTAAACACATTATAATATATAAATTCATAAATGTTAATACATATAATAGATTAATTAAATAATAAACAATTCACATTTTGAATTTGTATTTGTATTTTTAAAATGATTTTGGGTTTCGTCAACTGGCCCAACAGGAAAAGTCCTGGCCACTAATATCTGTGTCCATCTGTTTGTCAGATGTATGGACTGATATGGCTAACAGATCTCAGAAGCAAGATGGATAGTATTGACCTCCTCATCATGCTAACCTCAGCCATCTGTCACGATCTAGATCACACCAGCTGTCTGTTTTCCTTAAGTGTCCCATTAAGTCTCTATCCAATGGGTGATTGTTGTAGAGAAAGAGAAAATTATAGTGTGTGTGTAATTCATGTTTTTGAAGGTCAGTGAAGGTTGAAAGTCAGTCATCTGTCCATCCATCCATCCTCGTGGGCCACATATATACACATTATATTACCATATATAAATAATTAAACACATTATAATATATAAATTCATAAATGTTAATACATATAATAGATTAATTAAATAATAAACAATTCACATTTTGAATTTGTATTTGTATTTTTAAAATGATTTTGGGTTTCGTCAACTGGCCCAACAGGAAAAGTCCTGGCCACTAATATCTGTGTCCATCTGTTTGTCAGATGTATGGACTGATATGGCTAACAGATCTCAGAAGCAAGATGGACAGTATTGACCTCCTCATCATGCTAACCTCAGCCGTCTGTCACGATCTAGATCACACCGGCTACAACAATGCATACCAGGTGGGATAGCTGTTGTCTCAAGATTTGCTGCTTTTCAGTACACAGCATAAACTGATGGAAGTATGTCCTGTTTCAGATTAATGCACGCACTGAGCTCGCCTTGAGGTACAATGACATCTCCCCACTGGAAAATCACCACTGCGCTGTAGCTTTTGAAATCTTGGAAAAGGTCAAAAACTTTTACAACCAAAAAACTAAAGTTTTAGTAAGCTTTATATTTTGAATGTTTAAGCTTATGGTAGAGAAATGAACATTCAATTCACGGGCAACAGCTCTGCTGGACATTCCTGCAGTCAGCATGCCAATTGCACGCTCCCTCAAAACTTGCGACACCTGTGGCATTGTGCTGTGTGATAAAACTGCACATTTTAGAGTGGCCTTTTATTGTGGCCAGCCTAAGGCACACCTGTACAATAATCATGCTGTCTAATCAGCATCTTGATATGCCACACCTGTGAGTTGGATGGATTATCTCGGCAAAGGAGAAGTGCTCACTAACACAGATTTAGACAGATTTGTGAACAATATTTGAGAGAAATAGGCCTTTTGTGTACGTAGAAAAAGTCTTAGATCTTTGAGTTCAGCTCATGAAAAATGGGGGCAAAAACAAAAGTGTTGCGTTTATAATTTTGTTCAGTGTAATTCTGTACTATGGATTATGTATGTATTGTATGCTCATTTTCTATATGCATGAAATACTAACATGAATTATTTTTCAGACTGAAAGCAACATTTTCCGAAACTTGTCGCCAGAGCAATTCAAAAGAATAAGAGAGGGCATAATTAAGTATATCATTTACTCTTCTATCATCTCAACAACCATATCAAACCAGAAACTAGGTCAAAACTGACCAGCTTCTCATCACTGCAGGTGTATTCTTGCCACTGATATGACCAGACATACTGAGATCCTCAACAAGTTCAAAGCCATTCTCCCTGTGTTTGACTTCAGCAACAAAGATCACAGAGATGTGGTAAGGACAGTGAAATTCATAATGGTCAATCAATGATCAAACCAAGAAAACCCTAGCGACACCCTAACAACCACACATTTCACCCTAGCATCATGGTGGCCAGTTAAAAGCACTTGACGATGATCCACTTCCTGTCTGGCTGCTTCTTTCACAGTTGATGATGATCATGATTAAAGTAAGTGACATCTCCAATGAGGCGAGACCCATGGATGTGGCAGAACCGTGGCTGGACTGTCTGCTGCAGGAGTTCTTTAATCAGGTAAATATGGCTAACTTTGTTTAATAATCAAACATCTCCCAGTGTCCCGTTGGGAGTACAATTTTTATTTTAAACAACAGTACTTTGTGCTTTTATGTTATCTAATGCAAAAAAAAGAGTGACATGGAGAAGTTGGAGGGTCTTCCTGTCACTCCGTTCATGGATCGAGACAAAGTGACTAAACCGTCTTCTCAGACTGGATTCATTCGATTCGTTCTCTTTCCTCTCTTCATTGAACTGGCCAATCTGTTCCCCTGTCTGGAGGTGAGGAAGTTCCCAGAGGAAAATCTTTGTGACATTCACTAAACATTAATAAGTTAGGAGAACTCAAACAATTTGAGGAAATTTAAAGGCAAGATACTATAAGCAAAACCACTATGTTTTCAGGCACTAGTCAGTTTTGATATTTTGACCAATTTTGCTTCCATAACATGCCTTCTTTCAGATTAGTGGAAAGAAAACATCCAAAATACACATTTAAGTGTTTATTTTATTACACGTCATATATTTGCATCTGTAGATTTCAGTTACCATGCAAAGGATTTGAAGGCTGCTTTCTCAAAGTGAGCCTGAAATCTTCAGTAGCTCTTACATATTCCAAAGTTTACGGTTTTATTATATATTCTGAAGGTTTTTCACAGGGCCTTATTCATATAACATCCGCCTGACTTTTTATTCAAAACATTTTATTCCAAAAAAACATGTTGGATTTTTTCACCCCCCTGAATGTTTGTCAGTATTGTCTGATTTATAGAGTGATAAAAAGAGATATACTAAATCCCCTTTGTAAAAAAAAACGTTAACTCTATGATGTAAACAAAATGAAACAAGAATTTTTGAACCTGGCTTCATCTGATGTTCAGATTTCTGTTCTTGAAATGTATGCAAGTTAGTGCATATTAAAAATATGCCTCATTTGCATTTCCAAGCACACAGTTACAGAAAACATGCTATACAAAATGTAATGTCTTAAGGTACTGTAATTATAACAGTTTAAAAAAGAAGTTAATTTCACCTGCCTTAAGTTAATAAACTTTAAGATTTAGATTTTTTTCTATGCGAGTATGTTAAATAGCACTGAACTTGAAATGTTAATTAATCTAATTCATGCAGTTTGATTAACTGAGATCTGCCATGCTGTCTAGAAATAATTGAGATTATACAGAGATATAATATTGAAATAATTTTAGTTTTTTTAAGTGGTCGAGCACTACTTTTGTCTAATGTTGCTTTTAATCGCGAACAACAGTTGAAAATATGAATATTCCTTTATGCAATTCTTTGGCTCATTTTCCAGGTGTTCTCAGAACAAACATTTCTAGCTCTTACTTCTGACTTTACAGCAACACATCATTGACCCTGTGCAGAAAGCCCTGGATTATTACACAGAGATGGAGAAAGCTCTGGAGAGGGAGAAACAGAACTGGGCCCAGAGTGAGAAGATGGTCAAGCCCAGCAACTTAAAAGAGCCAGAAGCTCATCCAGAACCTGGTGGGATGACAAAACCAGTCAACTTATAATCTAACCTCACACTGTTAAATGTTCATACTTATAATCAGAATGCAAGTTGAGTTTCAGAATTGTGCTTTAAGGCTTAAAGTGAACTTATGTATGCTACTTTTACTAAATGTGTATATATTCAAACAAGGGATGAATAGTTTCACTAAATATATACAAAGTGATAATTACAAATAATTACAAAGTGATTCATTAACTTACATTTAGCCTTTTTCTAATTTAATTAAACATTTTTCATTACAGGTTATCAACATAAAAAGTTGAGTGAAAATGGAAAAATTTGAATGAATATCAGAATGTCGTATCTCACGCTTTTGCATTAATGACAGCATCTGAAATAAAACTACTTACTAAAAATACTAAAATCACAATGTCTGCTGAGAATAGTTTTTCTTTGTCAAGATAGTCTTGAAAATGAATGTAATTAACATGCAGTTACCCCAGAAGATGGCGCTACTAGAAGCTACAATTTCATAGGCATGAGAGAGGAGGCTATAAATGGAACTGTACTGTTAAATTATGAAAATAAGCGATTGTCACTGCTAATTACAGTATAGGAATTGTTATAAATATTGAGTGAGGTTAGTCTCGGATTCTACTGTGCAACTGAAAATGTGCTATTGAAGAGTTGAGTGTCAAAAACAGAATTCATCACAGCACTCTTTTACATTCAAATTTATTTTACAAAAGAAAACTTCATTTTACACATATATTTCCCAAAAACCATATAGTGTCTCTTTAATTTGACGATGCAAATGGAATATTATGCATGCAGTTTTGCATTTCTCTCAAATACCGTCCTGCACAAGTAATACCCACAATTCCATTTGAACTCCATTTGAAGCCATTAAGTTGCAGAGGCAGGTAAAGCATTAGCATGCAGCACTGTACACATTTGCATAGTAAATGGCTTTCACTTATTTTGGATTAATTTCTCATCGTCCCTTACCAACATGCCATTGCATGAAACAGAACTTTCACTGAGGAAAAAAAATCATCTATTATTCTCAGGAAGGAAGGAAGGGGAAAATGGTTTTATCGGGGCAGTGGTGTAATATAGGAAGTACATTGTTCGTTTTTTTACAAAATGAATGAATTCTGATGAGTTGTTGACAATTTCCCACAAACAATCTAAATATAGGATGAAAATGCTTAACACACCTTTAACTGAATTGAGTTCACAGAGCTCTTAAAAAGAGGCATCGAAAGAAACCTTCTGTTTGCAAAAGTTGAAAAAAAAATCAAGCATGTACCTTATTAAAAAGTTAAGGCATAAAGTTACTGGCAGGGAATGTGTTGACTGAAATTGAAAAAATAGTAATATGAGTAATTAATAATAATAACAGCAATGGTGGTCCTGAGTGTTGGCTACAGTACTGACACCAAAAGTGACCAAAGGACCTTGAGATATAAGTTATGGAACACACACCAAAATCTGGGGGAAAATGTATATATACAGTATATACTGTGTATATATATATATATATATATATATACATAAACTATTAGTTACATTGAGGATGTCCACAAATAGAAGGTTACATAAGGACACTAACTAATGTCTAGATTAACTTCTAAAAATGCTGAAAGTGTTTTTAATAGTCAATAGTAATAATAATCATGAATATTATTTCAGAACAATACTGTCAACTGGTTCCTAATTAGCTCTTTATACATTTATAGTGTGAATCCTCACATTCTATATGCTTCTGAGAATGTTACTGAACCTGCTTTAAACAAGACAACAGAATGTTATGTTTTTTTTCTTTTATGGTTTATGAAATATTGCACATGGATAATGGCGTGGGCAGGAGAAACGGGAGTGGCAGTGATCAGGGAATAAGGACACTTTACCCAAACTACATCGACTTCTACTGGCCCCTCAACTGCAGCAAGAAACTTAAAAAAAATTTACTGAATGCTTTCTAATGCTACAAACGGTTTATACTGAAAATAGCTCGGACAGAGTTTCTTTCCTACTGGTTCTGCACACGGCAAATCCAGTAGTTTATTACTAAAACTACCTCTTCAGAACTGCTCACACGTAGAACATACAGCAGAATGGAAACGGAATAAATCGAATCATTTCCACACCAAACATATAGTATTAACACTCAGATATGATTCAATCTAAACTATATGAAGCCACTGAAGGATATGGACCATATGCTTTTTGCAACACAGAAAGTATAAAACTGAATCGACACTGTTTTTGTTCCATCTCTGAGCATTACAAACACACAGCGATCTCTGTGAGAGGAAACACTGTACAACACAACACAATTAAGGTAATCAAATCAGATTGCAGAACTGTTGTGATTTGCAGTACCAGGAAACGAGTCGAGAAAAATGCAAATGTCAAGATCCGGACAACATTTAAATAACTGTGCTAACATCAATTACAAGCATTGTCTGGAGCTGTTTATGAAACATATTTAGCATTTTTCATTGAATAAATGACATTGAAATGGAGACATATCTAACACACTACAAAACAAAATCTGATGTTTTTTGTCAAAATCACAAAAGCCATCAGCATAACCAAGTAGTTCTGCACATGTGAAGGCAGGAATGACACCCGATTTGTTCATCTGAGCACTTCAGTGTGTGTGAACAGCTTTTGCAAACAGGCCTGATGAAAACAACTAAAGAAAAACATTTACAGATAAAGCTATCAAGCAAAACAAAAAATAAAAAAAGCATTTCCTTTTATAGTTTTTATGTTGTATCTTAGTCTAAAGTCTAATTTTAATTCCAATACTAAGTGTACCTGCTATGGCAACCAGTAACTATACTATAGGTCAGGCACGCACTAAATAGTTCAAGACTAGTAGCAGTCGTAATAATCGATGACTTGTTTCATAAAGCTTAATAGAACAGAGAAACTTTATGGTGATCCACAGACCTGACTCTGGGTACGTTTACACGACAACAATGTACTAAAAACAGAAAAGTTTTGCGTATAGATGACAACATTATCAAAACGATCCCCGCTCACATTGATACTAAAACGCTGTATTATTCATGCCAGAACAGTAGTTGGCAATGTCACTTTGTAAAGAAACTCTACGCAAACACGTAATATGCTTGCGCATCACCGTTATCAGAAATTTTTGTAGTTTACACAGAGGCGATAATGGTATCGTTTTCAAAAACTTGCACTTTGATTTCAAAAGTTTGCGTTTTCAGGCCCCCCAAAAGGCCATTGTCATGTAAATGAACATTTTAAGGTGTCTTTGTTACAGTGTAATTATACATTTAAGTACTGAGTAATATTAATTAACAACATGTACTTACTATATGGTTAGGTTTAGGATTAGTGTTTGGCTTAGGGCTACTTGCATGTACTTATGCATAATTAATTGTTATTGTAATAGTAAGTACATGTAACATGTGTAACAAGGCCACCTTAAAATAAAGTGTTACCAAAACATTTTCCATTTTTAGTTGAAAATGGTGTTGAGTAAAAGCTGCCACATATTTTAATGACACAGGCTACTGTGCTGTTTCAGTCAGAAAACAAGAGTGTGATATGAGCTCAACAAAACGCCTGAGAATCTCACAAAACATGCTCAGGCCACATTTCACCAAAAATAAATAAATAAATAAAACCTTATATATAGCATAAAGAAAAAATGTATTATAATATTTGAATGATAATTAAGCACATTTTACTCTCAAATTCTTATTCATTACCATAATATGTATAGTATTTTTTTAACCATTATTTTGAAATGAAAGGCAATACAACAAATACTATCATGATGCATAATTCTTTACAATGTAAACAAAACAAATCTGTTTTCACAAAATCATGAGCTTAATTTTCATGAAAAAATGTCACAATGCAAGTTTTGATGGTCCTAAAACACACTTCATTGTATTAATATTGTTTATTCTTATATTTATTTTTAAATTTAGATGATTTTTTTCTTTCTAGATGATTTCCATAATCTGGAAATCTTGTAAGGTTTCATGAGATTCGTTCTTTTACTATTACATTTACAACCAAGTATTAAAATAATTTAAAATAATAAAATCTACCTGATACTGGTACTCTGGCATACTTTTTTGCAACAACATCCCACTTGTAGGCCTGGGCAAAGCGCTGAGTGAACTACAGGCATTATGGTGTATGTAAAAAGGGATAATTTGTTGCTATCTTTTGTGTTTTGCTCAGAAAAGTGTGTTGATACTATCTGCAGATATCATTACGAAAATAGACCGCGGGAAAAGAAACCTCTTGGGAGTTTGGCACCTATGAAGAATTCCTGCTTCGTACCTGAGGCTGCTTGGGCAAAAGAAGAGAGATCTAAGATAAATACTAAGACAGGAAGAAACAAAACAGCAAATGCATTCCATTGGCTACTGAAATCTTGCAAAAAGGCTCTGATTGGCTCTTGGCACTGTTGAGCATTTCTGCATGCCGGCACTAGTTCAGGGTAAAAATGAGCATGACACCAAGAAACGTCCTGCAAATATAGACAGTGCAGGGCTTTGGTTGGCAATTAGACGCAGGGCTTAGGCCTCTACTAGGAGAAATTGGATAGACCAGATGGTACTATAGCTGTCACTCCTCCAGGAGAGCATCTTAACTCAACCATTGCAGATAAAATCAGCTCCTCCAACTGCCTGACAAGAGATGCGCAAGGGCTGCAAACAACTGCCTTACATAGACGGAACGGGTGCTCGGATTTTGCTTTTAGTTAAGATGGCCCATAGATGGGGGCCTGTGTCAGAGTGAACGCAATGCACTGCATTTACAGAAAGGGTTTACATAATTACATGAGGTTTATCTCATAGCTCTGGCTGTAGTGGTTTGGACGTTCAGAGTCTGTGCCGTGATTCGTTACTGTAGCCCCCAGGGGAGCCCTGGTTGCGGTGAGGTTTGTACGCGTCTTGATAGGGATCATGGTAGTCCTCCTCTACCAGAGGGTAGTGGTCTCGACTTTGCTGGGAGCTGGAGGACAGGCGGTTATGACTCTTCTTTTGCCGCTCGTTGTTGTGGTAGTTCTCATCGGAGGTCATCAAGCTGCGCCGCTCCATTGGAGAGTTGTCACTGATATGATTGCTGTTTTTATTTATTTGGCTCTGTTGAAAGGTTACCGATATTAGCAGTGAAACCAATATAGTACAATTCAAAATAAATCCACACAGTATTAGGCATTTACTTTCAATCATGTTACTACATACAGTAAGTTAACAATATCTGTAGATACATTTTGGTAAAAAAGTCAAATAAAATAAACTTCATTCAAGCACCCATAAACATAATATTTGGTAACACTTTATTTTAAGGTGTCCTTGTTACACGTTACATGTACTTACTATTATAATAACAATTAATTATGCATTATTACATGCAAGATACCCTAAGCCAAACCAATCCTTACCTTAACCATATAGTAAGTACATGTAGTTAATTAATATTACGCAGTACTTATATGTATAATTACACTGTAACAAGGACACCTTAAAATAAAGTGTAACCTAATATTTCAATTTACTTAATTTATACCATTCTATGAGCATTTTTTTGTTCCTGAAATTTCATGCAAATCTCAAGTAATCTCTGAAATCTCCAGTTCATTCCTATGGTTCGTTCTATAAAGCTTGTGATGGCAACAGTAACCAAGGGGGCGGAGCTTAGCAAGGAGTTTCCACACATTTTAATCAACATATTTTGGAATATTTAAAACTGAGTCCCAAGTGTCCACTCACCTGTAGTCCAGAGACGGCTGTGGGGTACGGTGAGAGCACAGTGGATCCCAAGTTGCGGCCCAGTAGAGGGTTCAGAGGAGTGCTGAGGGAAGTGTGAGTTGCACGCCAATATGCCTCCATATACTCAGCTAGATGTTCACATGCATCCTCGAGCTGGTTCTCATCCAAAATTACATCAAACATTTCCTGGAACAGGGCAGGAACAGCAATGTAGTCAGTGTTTTTTATGTCACATCCTTTATTTTCAATGTCTTCCATTCAACCACCTCGCTCTATTTTGACACATAACTTTTTACAGCCCAGTCCAACCTCGATGAATAAAAATCACATTTTTGTTTTACTGAATATCCTGTGTTACTCTGAATCTGACAAAAAGTCTGGAGTCTTTTTGTTTGTTTTTTGAAAGAATACCTTTCTTCAGCAAGGACACATTAAATTGATCAATGAAGATATTTATAAAATTACTAAATATTTCTATTTCAAATAAATGCTGTTAATTTGAACTTTATATTTATCAAAGAATCCTGAAAAAAAAGATGCTTCCACCACAAAAAGTACTAAGCAGCACAACTGTTTTCAACATTGATAATAAGAAAAGTTTCATGAGCAGCAAATCAGCATATTAGAATGATTTCTGAAGGATCACATGACTGGAGTAATGTCTGCTGAAAATTCAGCTTTACCATCACAGAAATAAATTACATTTAAAAAAATATTCAAATAGAAAATAGTTATTTTAAATTGTAATAATATTTCACAATATTACGGTTTTTACAGTTCTTTTAATCAAATAATATCAGCCTTGGAGAGCATAAAAGGCTTCTTTCAAAAGCATCTTACTGACCCTAAACTGCTGAGGGATAGTGTATTTCAGATTATGAGAGTAAAATGGGTTGCAAACACTTTAAAACAGAAGAATCGGTCTGTTATGTTATTCTGGATACTCACTGGAGGACACTGAGCTAATTTGTCTGCTGCCACCAGTTGTACATTTAAATGCTTGCTTTGAGACTTCCCTCGTGATTTGATCAGCCGTTGCAATACCTGTAAGCACGCACATGCAATAACTATTGACAATTTAACATCATTTAACTAACAGATATTGTTAATACATTGTTACATAATACATTGCTAATAAAGGAATGCAACCTTGTTACCTTGGGAGAAGACACTTTGACATGGACAGTAATGGGAGCTAAAGAAGTCTTGATGAGCTGGGCTGGATGGTTGATCGTGTCGGCATCCAGCACAATCAGCTGAAGGGATCTGGCCAATTCAAAGATTCGCTCGATCTCACTCTGAACCTCCGCTGTCAGAAAGAGGAACCATTCAGCATGATGTCAACATGCTGATTTAGAAGCAGTAAACATGTCCAACATTAATTAATTAACTTGAATTCAGTTCGAAATGCTCAGTGGCAAATAAATATTAGCTGACATACCCAGGTTGGATCTGGTGTTGGATCTCTCAATGATAGCTCTCTTACTAGGGTTATTCAGCACAGATCTTTTGGCCAAAGAGATGTCTGCGGTTACTCTTGTGATTGATATCCTGGAATTAGGAAATAAATGTAGTGAAATCTACCACATGTACAGCAAAGTTATTTCAAATCCACAACAGATTAAAAGCTGTTCCTCACCTGCCTTCAAACCTGTGTTTCAGGAAGTCAAAGAGTGCTTTCTGCATCATATCTGTCACCTGTGTTCAAACCCATGGGGACAGGAGAGTAAACACAATTATGAGCAAAAAGGAGATTTTTATTTGAAAGATTCATTGGAAAAACTGAGGAATATATCTACTTTACTTCAACAGCATCCAGCCAGGAAATAACAAATAAGTGCAGTCTGTCTTAAAGTAGTTCACCCAAAAAAGAAAATTTGGTGAAAATTTGGTTTACTCATTCCATACCATTCAAGATGTAGATGAGTTTGTTTCTTCATCAGAACAGAATTGGAGAAATGTAGCATTACCTCACTTGCTCAACAATGGATCCTCTGCAGTGAATGGGTGCCGCCAGAATTAGAGTCCAAACAGCTGAAAAAAACATCATAATATTCGACAAGTAATCCACACCACTCCAGTCCATCAGTTAACGTCTTGTGAAGTAAAAAGCTGCATGTATGTAAGAAATAAATCCATCAATAAGGCACACAAAATATAGTCCATAATCCATAATAATAACAACGCTTCCTCCTGTTGTCCTCTCACATCAAAATCACAATTTTAAGAACTGTTTTGAACTGTTTTCGCTTGCAAACGGTGACGGATCTGTGCCTATTTCTCACTTGATTCAGACAAGACGACTTTTCACTGGAGAAAGCAATATTATAGATAGAGGACTCATATTTTAGCTGTAAGCAATGCTTTGAAGAAGAAAAAAAAAAGGATCTTGATGGATTTGTTTATTACAAACATGCAGATGTTCGCTTAACAAGACATTAATTGATGAACTGGAGTTATTACTGGAGATTACTTGTGCATTATTGTGATGCTTTTATCAGCTGTTTGGACTCTCATTCTGACGGCACCCATTCACTACAGAGGATCCACTGGTAAGCAAGTGATGTAAAGTCAAATTTCTCCAAATCTGTTCTGATGAAGAAACAAACTCATCTTGGGAGAACTAATCTTTTAAATAATTTTTGTAACAGAGCAGATGACATATATTCTTGAATAATGAGCTGAAATGATCAAACACAGCTGTTTATCTTTCACAAATCAATCATGATATACGCTCCAAGGTGCATGACTAGAGATTTAGTCTAATATTCAGATGGTTCATGTTAACACACTTGTCACGCTGATTTCAGGGATGGTGGTTATGTTTTTTCCCCCCCTGTTTCTAATTTCAAACCATGTTCCATTTTTGAGACTGGCATGTTGTACCCAGAAGGTTGTTGCCTTGGCAACTCTGATGATGACTGCTATTCAGTGACAAACCGACATCCCCTCTCGCTTGCTGCTTAAGGAGTGATGCCCTGGTTACCATGTCTAAATATACACACGCATACACTATAGGGATTGGGGGAGGCCTACCTCATATCCCTTAAGTGATGGCCCAACTAAGACCACCGGCCTCATGGATGGGACCACATCGTATGGAGGAATGTGCTCGGCCTGCAATATAACAGCGATTTAGATGTGAAACAATATGCTGTTTATTTGCAACAGCCCCATGAACACTGCAATAGTTCGAAACTGCAGTTTATTACAATAGTAGGGCTATTTTATAGAATATATAGAACTGACAAATAAAATACAGTTAACTCACCACTTTCTGTTTCTGTTTACCTGTGATGATGGAAAAGAGGAATTTTAAAAAGTAGAATAAAACAAGCCACAAAAACAATACATCAAAATCAGATGCATCTTTTCTCTATTTAAAATTAAATAAAATAATAAAATAAAATTCAGAAATTCTCAGTGCCTAGCACCTAGGCCTGTATGCTATTTAATAGTATACTAAATGTCACTGGGCAACGCAGCTTCTACAGATTGTGTTTCTCAGCCATATTTGTTTTGTGTCAAGAGGTAATAACAATTTTGACACTTCATATCTTACAAGAACAGCCTTAAAAAGGACAGACAAGTTTTTCCCTCAGTTGCATCTGGAAAATGTCCATTCATTCCTTAATTTATGTGAACATTTTATAAAACCAGCCTATAAATTAGAAGTGAACTGGAACCCTTCACTAAGTCTGAAGAATGAAGCTGACCTGCAGAAGCAGGGTTGGGCTTGAAGGTGCCTGACACCATCTCACCCAGGCTGGAAGAGGAGTTCCCACCGGACTTCCTATAGGAATAAAGAACAGGGAATGGTGTTAATTAAGGACTGTGTTCAGAATGGAATATTTTAGGACACTCAAAAGGGATCACAGATGACAAATAGCTAAGAAACACCGTGGCAGGTGTCGATTTAAAAGTATGCACATTTCCTACCTTATTTGTAAATGAAATTCATCTTCAATTAAGTAGTTCTATCGTTTCAAGTTTATCCATTATTAAAATGCAAGAAAAATATAGCTGGTTTTCCCAGTAAAAACCACCAAATAACGTTTACACGTAATTACGTTATGATACATAATCAGAGGGTGGGGAGATGGGGGGATTCCCCCAGTCTATATGTGTCTCTGCATCAGCTAAATAATTTTTTTATTCCCAGTGAATAGGAGTTAAAACTCCCACCCGGGTGACACTACTCCAATAACAGACCATGCAAAATACCCCAAAATATTTAAAGGGGTCATATGATGCTATTTTAAAGAACATTATTTTGTGTATTTGGTGTAACAGAATATGTTGAGATGCTTTAATGTTCAAAAAACACATTATTTTTCAAATACTGTACATTATTGTAGGTCCTCTATGCCCCGCCTCTCTCAAACACATAGTTTTCAACAAAGCCCCCTCCTTCGAAAAGCGGTTAAGACAGCTGACATGCTATGATTTCTGACAGGCAGTTCACTCTCCTATGATGTGACTCTGTTCCCCTCACACACACACACACACGACGCGTTACTCTGCGCTGCGCAAAACTCTGCATTTGAACAGTCAATAGCAAATACTTAAACTAATAACAAAACATACTTACAGTCGCTGATTCAGAAGCGCTAGATTGTCATAGCAAAGTCGGAATTGACCCTTTTTAAATTAAAAAAAAAAAAAATAGCCTTTGTGCACAGCCAGCTTTGTACTCTTCTAGATTAAAAAAACTGTCGTCCATAAAATGCGTTGCACAAATTCGAACATCTGGGTTGTGCTGTTCTGTTGTAAATAAATCTTAACCAGTGATTCCTAATTGCATCTACTTCCGGAAAGCCAAATAAAGTGTTTTTGCTTTCGCACTGAAACACAGCATCTCCCTGACATGGCCGCATCAACACGACTGCTGTTCCTGAAACCACGCCTTCTTCCTTTGCGTGCACATTTGGGCTGCATTATGCTAATATTTCCACATAGTGACGTAGATATGTGGGGGCGTGTTAGAACGAGCCGTTTTAGGTAGGCGTGGCTGACTCAACTTTTATAAAGAATATCTCTTTGGATTTGAGACTTTAGTCTTTGCAACTTTACAGATCTTCTTTATGCACCAAGAGCTTGTAACACTCCAAAGAGAAAGGAAAAATTTAAATCGCATCATATGACCCCTTTAAAATATTCCAAAGTAACGTTGTAACCTTGCAAACAATAATAAAATCAGAGAAGGACTTTAACTGTAAGCGACAGTTACCCTTTTTTGCGAGCATACGCAAAAAAGGGGAACAATATTGTTTGTTATTATTAAAATTTTATATAGACCATGTTTTTATAAAAAAATTTTTTTTTATTTCACCGCTTAGGCAATAACGTTGACAATAATGTATATTCAACTTCAACATACGTTGTTTGTCTATGGCCAAAAATATAAGAGGATATGTTTTCAGTGGACTTTTAAAATTTGCTTTGCTTGAGAAAACATAAAAATTGAGAAAAAAAAATAAATACAGTTACAGTGTTTTTTTTCTTTTGATTTAGTCAAGTTGGTTTTGCATCAAACACAATGTGATTTTCGGCAATCGAGATCTGGCAGCAACAGCACATTTTTCCGCTTGGGCGAGCGCTTCGCGAACAGCTTACCTTGCACATGAAATCAGCCGCAGACCAGCAAATCACTGAGAACGCGCTATAATCCTGACGAGTCATAGCAACAGAGCGGAGGCGAGAAAGCTGCAGAGCAACTGCAACTGACGTAGATTTAAAGAAAATTACTGCCGTTTGGCAAATAAATCATTGTACGTACTTATTCCTAACTCTTTAAGCTTTAAGTTACATTTCAAATGACAAAGGATCAACTTATAATCATGTTTATATGAATTATCCCATGAACTCCCCACCCCTCAACCATTCGAATTTCTGTAGGCAGGAATTATTTGTAATGATATTCCAATGAGCCGCTTTGTGATATCACAAAGCCCGGAAAACAAACGCTGTAGTCCAAACGAGCCGTTCGTTGTAGTTCTTGAAAAGGGATTTTTAAAAAACGAAATATCTCCCTTTGGAGTGGACTTTGAGATTTGTAACTTTCTAGATCTTTTTTATGCCCAAACATACACACTACACACTGACTAAAATTAAAAAAGTGAAAAAGCATAATAGGACCCCTTTAAGGAAAGAACAGAAAAGTGCAAATGCCTTTGTCCTTCAAATCCAAACATTTTATCTGAGAGTGGTGAGGTATGACTACTGCGTGACTGATCACTGATGCAGTATCTCATTCAAAGCATTTGTGTGTCAATTCTTTCAATAAACACCTACAACTATGACTGATCATGCTCGGTATATAAAAGGACATAGCACCAACTCCAAAATTAGTTGTCCCATGAATAAACACACGTCCTGTGTTCTAAATAGAACAATGCTACAACGAACAATGAGGTACAAGGGCATTTGTAATCATCTTGAAATTTGGTTTTTGAAATGTAAACAGTAGCATTCAAAACTGTTTTGTAAGGTTCAGTGTTCACCCATTCCTCATATATTCTCATCTTACCCATGGAAGCGGCCCCTTTTTTGCTCCTGCTGTAAGCGAATGTTCTCTAGTTTTAAGGGACTGGGGATGAAACCGATATCACAACCTTCCTTCACCAGTCGCCCAATCCACCAGTCATTGTTGTACTTCTGTGGAAATACACAGAGGACAAAGGAATTTGTTTAAAGTCCATTTATAAATGGATACAGCTAGACAGGCTCTCATTAAATAAATGCCCTCTTCACCTCCTTGATATGAAGGAAGTCTTTAGCATCAAAGGAAATGGCAGTGCCAGCAACAGGAACATCCTCATCCAGGGCACCACAGTAGCTGACGTTTGTCTTCACGGCAAAGGCCACTGCTTTGGCCTGAGCACATATTGATGAACAGTAAATCAGCGTAGTTTTAATTACCATTTGTGCTTGAGCAACTTGATAATAGAAACTAAATAGTTTCTACAATTTGCTATTTTAGAAATTAAGAAATGGCATAGGTACAGTACAGGTAGCTCTGGCTAAGACAGTCTGACCTTTGCCCTCTCCAGCTGAATGGTATATTATACTAATATATATATATATTTGAGGATGCTGCAGCTAAATCTCTCTCATAAAAGGTTCAGGGTAACGTTCATTCCTACAGCCACCATATGGAGGTGTTTATTTTTTTATGAGTGGTCTATCTCCTCTTCCTTAAACTGTCTATGATCTGGTCCTGTCTTGCAGAAGACAGGTTGAACAGATTGCAATTCCAAACCTCTGAGCAGATTGCAATTCCATTTTGTGCTGCTAGCACAGAAATTACGCACTTAAGCACACAAATTTTAAGAAGTGTGTGTTAAAGAAGACAATTCATCTGCTATACTGGCAAAAATTCAAAGAACCTTAAACAAGGGACCCAAAGAAAGATAAAGGGCTGAAGGAAGAACAAAGACTAGAGACACGGCAGTTCAGTGAAACCCAGATGCCAACACACAAGCACACACACACACACACACACAGAGATGCCTCATCATAGAGAATCTGATTCTATTCCTGGTATCTCCTCAAAGGTAAAGAGATATTCATTGTGTCTAGTCTAACTGTCTGATATCATCACTTCTGCACTTTGCCATGATAGATGTCTCTAGCACTGTGGAAGATGAAGGAAGTGGATGAAAGGTGGACAAAATGTGTTATTCTTTTTTAAAGTAACTTAGCAACTAAGGATGAAGCAATTGCTGTAATGCTAAAAGGCCAGTTTAGACCAGCTCAGAATTGGTTCTGGTCTACCTAGTGGACTAGCATAGCCATCAGTATCTCTAGATCTCCATCTCTGTTCACTTGATGACTAGACATCATTAGACACTTCAGTTTTTAAGCTCACAACCCTGGCCAGCACAATGCCCTCACTACTGGCCATCACACTAGATCATGGACCTCCATGGGCAGGAAAGTCATGTGACCAGTGTTACATAAGGCAATGTGCCCTGATGCGAGTAAAGTGACAGGAGCTGCATCTGCTCTTGATGACATCAAAGCCCCTGTGATTCATCCTCGCAGCACCTCTTTCCATCTTCTCATTCTCCAGCACTCATTAGGACCACTGGAGCATCAAACTATTCGGTTTAATTCTGCAACACAAACAGTCTGAATCTTTAAACTGAGCTGATGCACAATGACTTTTATGAGTCAACAAACACTCATATATTATGGCCCCCATCATAACATATGAATGAGTTGCTGTATTATCAAGTTCAGTGGATCTCAACTGGTGGGTCACGAGGGTCTGATCTAAAAAAACAACAATGCTAAATGCAAATATAATGCAACTGATCATATAAACACGCAGTTAATATAGCAAAAAGTAAAGCTTCTAAAGGATAATACACTCAAAAAGAAAAATTATGTCACTATTTACTCCCTGTAATGTCGTTATGTCATTCCAAACCTGTATGACTTTGTTTCTTTTGTGGAACACAAAAGAAAATATTTAGAAGAATGTTGGTATACAAATTGTTTCGGGTCCCATTTGGATACCATGTTGGTATCCAAATGATTTTGGGATTTACAGAATCTGCAGTCAGGCAATCACTTCACTTTGGAACACATTACACCCCGTGGCCAGCTGGTTTGCTTCCTCTATGCTGCTGACTCAGCGATACTGATGGTTGGATGGAGAGAGATGGCAGGGTGCAGGACGGGAACATTTCCCCAGCAGATGATAGCACAGTTCCTCTTTCACAGGCTGCCAGCACACTTCAACCTGAGGTCAAATATTTCACTTTCAAGCAATGAATGGTTCAACTGTTAAATGGTTATAATTTTTTTACATATCGAGGGGTGAGAACCAGAAGGGCGTAAGTGACATTTTGGGTGAAATTGAGATATATATATATATCAAATGAAAGCTCTTGATGAGCTATTTCTACTGCCAAAAGGACACAAGTGAATTCTTAATAATTTTGGAGTTATTCGTTAGAAACCAAAAGACTTAACTCTGAACATACTAAACCTGTTGGTTTTTGTGTTGGCCCTCCTGTAAAGTTGGTGAAATGTCACTTATGCTCTTCTGGTTCTCACCCCTCGATATAGTCTTGTATAAATTATTAAATTTGAAAATATTAAAATATTTTAATATTTTATATGAAAGACAATTCAATTTTAAATAAATTTTTGATATTTAAAATGATCTATGAATATTGCGAAGGTGTCACCATATTTGCCATATAATGTTTGGCATGACACATTGATGAGAGGGTCATAAATACATTTCTAATTCATACAGTTCCTGAAGGCATGATGCCTCTGCCTTCAATCCCATAAGAGAGCTTCCAAGAAAGGACTACTGAGTAAATTTGACTAATTGTGTGCTGCTGAGTCAAATTAAAATTAAAACTCAAATTAAAATATTCAGTACATGCACTTTACAAGTTTTTTAGTTTTCTTTTTTTCCATGTACAACTGTACCTGTCTGATTTTTAGGAAGTCGGACTAACATTAGTCAATTGAAGCTCTTCTTCACTGAGCACTTATACAGACTTTTATACTTACTCATTCAGACACATGAAGACTGTAGGTCAACTTGGACATTTTTTTATAATTATACTTCCCATAACAGTAGTTATAGGTAAATAAAGTTGAAAATGTATACTGATCTCAAACTTGATACATCAGAATGAAACAAATCAATCTCTTTCAAACAGGCTATTTGGGATACACATGCTTCAGGAGGAGATAAAAAACACCTTAATATGAGAATGTTCGAAGACACATTAGAATTTCTTACTCAAGCACTCGGTTTAGCATGAATACCCACGGAAATTATTTCTGTGCCTCGGCTATCACAACCTACTTAGCAGCAAGTTTTATAAATTATCCAACTGATGTTTATTTATTACCACAAAGCAAATTCGATTAACCTTCCAACTTCAGAAGGCGCCATGAATAAAACATAATAAGAAAAAGAAAAGGAAATGTATCTATAATATATGAATACTTCCCCAGTTATATTTATTTAAAGGGGCCATTTCATATTTATTTTTTCCCCTGAGAAAATCCCACCATTTTTACAATTTGGTGGATGTAAAATGGATTATCTCTTCGGATTGTGGAGAGTATTGAGTTCTGCAAGTCAATGTTTACTTAGTACTCTGTTATTATAATAAAACATAAAAATATATTTTTTCATGATATGACTCCTTGCTGGGGTCATAAATACATTTCTAATTCATACAGTTCCTGAAGGCATGATGCCTCTGCCTTCAATCCCATAAGAGAGCTTCCAAGAAAGGACTACTGAGTAAATTTGACTAATTGTGTGCTGCTGAGTCAAATTAAAATTAAAACTCAAATTAAAATAGTCAGTACATGCACTTTACAAGTTTTTTTGTTTTCTTTTTTTCCATGTACAACTGTACCTGTCTGATTTTTAGGAAGTCGGACTAACATTAGTCAATTGAAGCTCTTCTTCACTGAGCACTTATACAGACTTTTATACTTACTCATTCAGACACATGAAGACTGTAGGTCAACTTGGACATTTTTTTTATAATTATACTTCCCATAACAGTAGTTATAGGTAAATAAAGTTGAAAATGTATACTGATCTCAAACTTGATACATCAGAATGAAACAAATCAATCTCTTTCAAACAGGCTATTTGGGATACACATGCTTCAGGAGGAGATAAAAAACACCTTAATATGAGAATGTTCGAAGACACATTAGAATTTCTTACTCAAGCACTCGGTTTAGCATGAATACCCACGGAAATTATTTCTGTGCCTCGGCTATCACAACCTACTTAGCAGCAAGTTTTATAAATTATCCAACTGATGTTTATTTATTACCACAAAGCAAATTCGATTAACCTTCCAACTTCAGAAGGCGCCATGAATAAAACATAATAAGAAAAAGAAAAGGAAATGTATCTATAATATATGAATACTTCCCCAGTTATATTTATTTAAAGGGGCCATTTCATATTTATTTTTTTCCCTGAGAAAATCCCACCATTTTTACAATTTGGTGGATGTAAAATGGATTATCTCTTCGGATTGTGGAGAGTATTGAGTTCTGCAAGTCAATGTTTACTTAGTACTCTGTTATTATAATAAAACATAAAAATATATTTTTTCATGATATGACTCCTTGCTGTATATGCATATATATACATATATATATATATTTTGTATAAATTATTAAATTTGAAAATATTAAAATATTTTAATATTTTATATGAAAGACAATTCAATTTTAAATCAATTTTTGATATTTAAAATGATCTATGAATATTGCGAAGGTGTCACCATATTTGCCATATAATGTTTGGCATGACACATTGATGAGAGGGTCATAAATACATTTCTAATTCATACAGTTCCTGAAGGCATGATGCCTCTGCCTTCAATCCCATAAGAGAGCTTCCAAGAAAGGACTACTGAGTAAATTTGACTAATTGTGTGCTGCTGAGTCAAATTAAAATTAAAACTCAAATTAAAATATTCAGTACATGCACTTTACAAGTTTTTTAGTTTTCTTTTTTTCCATGTACAACTGTACCTGTCTGATTTTTAGGAAGTCGGACTAACATTAGTCAATTGAAGCTCTTCTTCACTGAGCACTTATACAGACTTTTATACTTACTCATTCAGACACATGAAGACTGTAGGTCAACTTGGACATTTTTTTTATAATTATACTTCCCATAACAGTAGTTATAGGTAAATAAAGTTGAAAATGTATACTGATCTCAAACTTGATACATCAGAATGAAACAAATCAATCTCTTTCAAACAGGCTATTTGGGATACACATGCTTCAGGAGGAGATAAAAAACACCTTAATATGAGAATGTTCGAAGACACATTAGAATTTCTTACTCAAGCACTCGGTTTAGCATGAATACCCACGGAAATTATTTCTGTGCCTCGGCTATCACAACCTACTTAGCAGCAAGTTTTATAAATTATCCAACTGATGTTTATTTATTACCACAAAGCAAATTCGATTAACCTTCCAACTTCAGAAGGCGCCATGAATAAAACATAATAAGAAAAAGAAAAGGAAATGTATCTATAATATATGAATACTTCCCCAGTTATATTTATTTAAAGGGGCCATTTCATATTTATTTTTTCCCCTGAGAAAATCCCACCATTTTTACAATTTGGTGGATGTAAAATGGATTATCTCTTCGGATTGTGGAGAGTATTGAGTTCTGCAAGTCAATGTTTACTTAGTACTCTGTTATTATAATAAAACATAAAAATATATTTTTTCATGATATGACTCCTTGCTGTATATGCATATATATACATATATATATATATTCACACACACACACACACAATACAAATAAAGAATTATAATATATTAGAATACATTTTTATATATTAAGAATTTACTTAAGAACTTCCTTTTTTCAGAAAGATTTAAGCTAACATCTGGAGACAACTTTGTCCCCAACTTAAAGTATAGACAAGTAAATCCACGCACACACAATGGCTGAACCAAATGCAGCTTTCATGTACTCTGCCTCAGTACGTATACCGTTATCTAACCACGTCCAGTGTGTGGGCTTGGGTTTGTCAAGCCACACATTCTGCTTATCTTCAGAGATTGCACGCAATGAACATTTTCCTGTGATGCCAGTGAGTCTGAGAGCACTCAAAATCCACTACGCTGGCAGCTCCTTGCCCTGTATTTCTTTGAAAACAAAAGCAGATAAATCGGTCCGTGAAAAAGCATCCTCCTGTGAGCAGATATGCAGATGAATCATGAGGGCTGAGGACCAATGCAGGCAAGAGCAGTGAGTAATTACAGATAAATCTCTCCACAACACAGCATGAGATCACTACCATTTAGGGCCACATCTGATGAAAGCAAATACTTAACCATAAAAAGAGATGATGATGATGAAAGCTTTGTGTCAGTACTTCTAATATCTGACTAAACTGATCTTTAAATCAGTTGCTTTCAAAATTGGAATTGAGTCCTTGAACTGTTACCTTGAAGACAGCATGTTCATGAATTGCTCAGTCTGATTTTTGGGAACTGGTTGCAAACTTCAAAGAATCACTTGCAGAAGCAGACATTACTAGTTCTAGATTTATAGAAAATGAATTTTCATTTTGAGGTGAACTATCGCTTTAACTGCTCTAATTCAGTCCAATTTAGTTAATAATTCACTGAAAAGAAATAGTTTAAAAGAGCAATCACTATCATCCATTCTTCTCAAAAACTTTTACCTTAAAACTATACTGAAAAACAATCACTTTGAACTGGTAGCTTGAAACGTATGCAGCTGCTTTTATTAGAAAGCAATTGCAAATATAACAGTGTGGATCAAGTTTGCACAATTAGACTAATAATAGTGGGACACCATCAATGTCATAAATATAAAAAACAGGATACACTAAAACAATTACACGCAATGAATAGTACCCGCGTGAACCCTCCATTACTTTTAATATTCATAAGCTGTAAGCGAAGAGGAGAAAAGAAAGGCAGACACAATTAGACCACAAGGCTATATTAAGATCATTAGAGGCCACCAGATCTGAGCTACTTTGTCATTATTTCATTCTTACGACATAATTTCCATGATATTTCTGCACCATATAATTCCAGAGAAAATACTTGCTGCGGGGTATTAAATTGTCCTCAGCTTCTCAGTATTTTGTAGCAGAGAATAGATACTTTGTACTAGATAGATAGATAGATAGATCTGTTTATCAACACATATGACGGTACGTGTCAAATTCAGATTTTCTGTTCAATTGTTTTGTGAGGCTGTTAGACAGTCATTGATTGGTTTAAAGGTGACAAACCTACAGTAAATGGTAAATACACAACATATTCATCACAATTTTTATTTTTACTTTTTCAAATGTCACAAGATGACACATAATGAATTTATTTTAAATAAAAATAAATGAACCTTTCTGTTCAAAACTAAACTTAACCCATACATAATAATTAGTCATATAATATATTATGTTTCTCACTGAGGCTAAATCAAGCGATCAATTATGACAAATGTATTAATGATGAACAAAAACAAACAAATGTATGGACATAACACAGGAGGTGTTGGTCCTTACATCCACACAATTATGATTTGTGGTCAAGGTTTATGGAAAAAAAAGACTTCCTTTTCTCAGAACATCCTAGGTCTAATTAATAATACCAACATACACAGAAAACAAAAGGCTTTCCTTCAAACCAACTCACAATTCTGAACGGCTAACTTCCTATTATGAAAAGTGCAAAAGTGGTAGAGAGATGATCACCCAAAAAAGAGTTTTTCCTGTTCATGTTCTTCCAAAACTCAATGTAAGTCAATGGGCTCCAATGTCATTTGATTCCAAGCATTCTTCAAAATATCTTCTTTTGTGTTCCGAAAAAAGAAAAAAGACAGAATTTTAATTTTGGGTGGATCTTCTGAGGAATATAAGTGATATTTTGAGATTTGTTTCAATGGAAGTCAGTGGGCTCCAATGTCGTTTGGTTTGCAGAGTTCTTCAAAATATCTTTTCTGTTAGGTAAAGTCATATGGCCAAAAAATGATAAGATCATATTGATTCATTTTCCAGCTCTGACTTTTCTCAGTGGTAACACTAAGTGGAATGGGGATAGTTTGTGATACATGTTAACAAACAAGGCTGCATCACAAAGAGCAACAAGAACATCTCTTGTTGTAAAGTGATGAAACTTGTGACCAGTTAAATAAGGAGACTGGCCTTGATGTGGCTGTAACCAGTACACACATCACTGCTGAACATTACTGCTACTTCCATGGGACTCGTTTATATCTTATCTAATGATGCTAATTAAATGAGCCCTCCATTACAAGCAGAAACAAAGTGGCACTTTAAGCAAGCATTTCTTTTGAGTACAGATGAAAATCCGACAAAAACAACAATGCATGCAAGCTAAGAGGAACTAAACCAGCAAGCAGTGTGGCATTATTAGTGACAGCACAATGATACGGAATAACAGGCTACCACAACAGCTGACTGATGCTCTCCCCCGACTGCCTCTTCCACAATGCATCTGAGAAACAGAGCATGGTTTGGAGAAAGAGTGGAGGTGACAGTGAAACAAAACCCATACACATGCACACACACATACGGATCCTCTCCCCTCCCCCAAAACACTCACTGGGACCAGTAGCACCATCCACAAGTTGAATTCCTCCAGCCATCCTCAGAGCATTTGTGTGAGCATGCATTCATTCAAAAGACCGTGAAGATGCACATATAGACTCTTACTCACCGCCTCGGAATCTTCAAATCCATGCAGGTACAAATTGTCGTACATGGAGGTCTGATATTCCCAAGGGTTCACCTTAACGATCAAATGCAAATGTGGGATAAGGAAGCTCCAGTGAGAGTACGTCTAACAGGGCTCTCTTACAATCCCCTTACCCACAGAAAGACCACAGAAGGAGGAATGTCAAGCAGATGGCAGTTGCCCCTTTCGCTCCTGAAGCCAGCGTATTGTATTAATGAGGATGAAGCGTGATCGATCACATCATAGAGAAGTGGGGCTCTCCCCAGAGGCTGCAGAGACCTGGCATTTTATCAAGCTTCCACAAACAGAGCAGGAAAACTGAGCCTTCCTCAATCAGAAGCTGATGACAAAGCAGTGAGTCCGTCTTCTGATTGGCTGAGAGGAGCTCCAGTAAGAGCTCTCTTCTTTTGACCATCTTGGATCTCACCTCTTTCTATTTCATCTCTTTCTTTCATCCATGTTCACATATAGACTCAACAATTCATTTCACAATTCATGCATTAGTTCACATGCACTGTAAAAAATTAGACATTTGCTAAATTAAAATACGATGAAAATATGCCTTTTTAAATTTAATTTACTTGAGTGAATTTTAGATTTCTTAAGATTAAGTTAAAAAACTGTTTCCTTTGTTTATATTGTTCATTATATTATAAATAATTTATTATTATTATTATTATTAGTCAAATTTATAGTTTAGTAAAAAATAGTTAAATAAAATAAAACAAAACAGTAGAACATGGCACTAGCAATGCCAAGGTCATGGGTTCAATTTCCAGGGAAAGCTAGAGCTGATAAAACATGTACTTTGAATGTAAATCATATGTAGCTTTGGATAAAAACGTCTGTGATGTAAATTGATATTAATATTGTGTTTTATCTGTGAGAAAGTGCTTGCTGTCCTAAACTAGTGACAACATTTGATACATTGAGAAAAACATGTATTAAATACCTTAAAATGCCAAACACAAACATATGAAACACAATTGTAAACAACAACTAACTGAGCATTTAGAGTAGAAGAATAAATGCATTCTGACAACACAATACTAAATATGACACCCATCTCAAAGGTGCAAACAATTGCAACCATATTAATTATTCATGTTCTAGTGCACACTGCGAAAATGATAAATGGAGCCAAACCACAAACCATTTTTTCTAATGTAGGCCTAAGGCCTATTTGAGTTAAAAAGCTAACTGAGAAGCATTACTGGTGTTCCTGAACTTTAAAATTGAGAAATTAGAATAAAGTTCATCTTTATCTTTTACAGTAACATTTTTCAGCATTATTTAATGAAAAATGTGTAAGAAAAAGGAGCTAAAAGAATTTACCAGTATAATGCAATGCAAATATGTATACCATAATGGCATACAAATCAACAGTCATGCTAATCTTGCCCACTGCTCTTGAGCTTTTTGGGGGCCTATGGTCAATAAACACAGCAGGGAAGCAAAGAAATAAATGAATTACTAAAGAGTTTAGCCATGTGACCTATACCAGCAAGATTAATAATTTATACAAGCTCCCAATGATCAGGAATTTTAAATGCATTATTATAGGTAACTACAAAAACAGCTACAACTTCCAACGACTAGAGTTAACAAATCATTTTTAATCTCTCCACATCAAAATAGGATTGTTTCAGCCATAAATTCATGACAAGTTTTTACATACATTATTATTACCTGCAGTCTTGTCTTTAACCTTGATCTCAACAGGTTTTAACCACTCCCCTGGATTTTTTTCACCTCATTTGAGCAGATCTCTAAGACACATACATGTTTAGAAGCAAGACATTTCCTCTCAGCACCACCCTATGCTCTATCTTTGAAAATCACACTAAATATATATACAGTGGGTATATAAAAGAATCACCTCCCTTTACAATAATCAGATTTTGTTGCTTTGCAACCTGAAATGAAGACGGACAGTTTTTGTTTTATCCAGCTGCATTTACTCAGTGCAACTTATAAAAGTGAAAGATGTAACACCAACATGTCAGAAAAAAATAAAATAAAAAAACAGAATCGCCGAGTTGGAAAAAGGATCACTCCCTCCTAAAAATGACTTGGTGATCAGGTGTAGCTAATCACCTTCTCAAATGGCACACAAAGCCATTTGACTTTCAACTGTGATCAGCTGTGGTCATTTTGATTTGCTCAGCATGAAAAGAGCTTTCCTGGAGCATTTCAGTCCTTGGTAGTGCAACTGAAGTAAACAATCAACTATGGGTGACAAAGCACTGTCAAAAGAGCTCTGGGATAAAATTGTGGACAGGCACAAGTCAGGAGATGGATATAAAAAATTTCATTCTAGGCTTTATCAATGCCTAGAAGCACAGTGAAGTTTATTATTAAGAAGTGGAAGGTATTTGGTACATAACAGACCCTCCCTGGATCAGGATGTCACTCCAAACTGGATAAAATAGCCAAGAGGAAATTGGTCAGAGAGGTGACCAAGAGGCCTACAGCAACTCTGGAGCAGCTGCAGGAATTTATGACAACGAGCGATCATTGTGTGCATGTGACAACAATATCACACATTCTCCACAGATGTGGCTTGTATGGGAGGGGTGCAAGAAAAAAGCCACTCCTCAAGGAAACCCACATGCAGTCACGACTGAGCTTTGCCAAAACGCACCTTGAAGATTCCGAGGCAGATGAGGCTAAAATTGAATTATTTGCATGGCCTAGTCGGAGCCCAGACTTAAACCCCATTGAAAATCTGTGGAATGACTTGAAGACTGCACTCCACAATCGGTCACCATCAAATTTAACTGAACTTGAGCAGTTCTGCAAATATTGCAAATTCTAGATGTTCAAAGTTAGTAGAGACATATCCCAACAGACTGAAGGCTGTAAAAAAGCAAAAGGTGGTTCAACAAAATAATGACATAAGGGGGTGATCCTTTTTCCAACTCCGTGATTCTGTTTTTTATTTCTGACATGTTGGTGTTACATCTTTCACTTTTATAAGTTGCACTGAGTAATTACAGCTGGGTAAAACAAAAACTGTCTCAGTTTTCATTTCAGGCTGTAAAAGCAACTAAGGGGGGGAGGGGGTGATTCTTTTCTATACTGTGTAGAAAGAGAACTTTACAACTTGTACAAAGTACATATCTAAATGATTGTAGTATATTATGGAAGCTTGTTTCTGCCATGACAACAAAGGTAATTGCGACTTTTTATCTCACAATTCTGACTTTTTTTCCCTTGCAGTTCTGAGTTTATATCTGACAATTCTTACTGTTGTCTCACAATTCTTTTTTCCTTGCAATTCTGAAAAAAGGTCAGAACTGCAAGATGTTAAAATGTTAACTCGCAATTCTGAGAAGACCAAATTATTTTTTAAACTTGCATTTAAAAAAAAAAAAAAAGATTTGTTTTAATTTTTTTTCCCGTGGCGGAAATGGGCTCCATAGTGTAGAACTATGATCTGGCATTAAGGCTAGGGGTGCTCCGATTGATCGGCTACCGATCATTATCGGCCGATAATCATGTTGGGATGATTGATCGGCAGTCTCTAAAAGGCCGATCTCAAAAAAAAAAAAATCTCAAGCTGATGACGCTGTCGTGAGAGGTTTGGCACGACATGCAGCGGCACCGTCTCAGTCTCTGTCCAGCGTGGGTGAAATAATTATAATGCTGAAGCTGAGGAACTCACCTTCATATTTCTTCATTAAATAACTTGCAAAGTAATTTGAAAACCTTGTGCGAGACGTAATTTCACAAACAGCGTAAGTGAATCACCGCACGCGCGCTCTCTTTCTCCCTCAAAATACGCAAATGGCTTCAAATCACCACATCGCGTCTGTCTACAAGCGAGCTGCACGCTGCAGTTGACACAGGAATTGTCACTTGCACAATCGAGGCAGTCACATCGTCACTAAAGTTTATACAAGTAAAGTAAAGTTTTTGCATTACTTTTTAATTCTTGCCAGTGTTTAACCATCCAGCGCTTGCGTGCTCTCCTGGAGACCGTGCGCTCATGCACACTCGCAGTGCACACAAACAATGCCAGGTTCACATTACTCTGTTTGCAGTGCGTATGAGGTGCATATTTTTTCCGTGCTCATGTTAACGGATTAAAGCATTCACACTGCACACGGCAGTGTGTTCAGGAGGGGTGCGTCTGCAGCAGTGTAGAGATCGTTTCTGCACCGAGTCTATTTTTGCTGTGATGCATGCGCTGAATTAAAGTGACAGCGCATTGTTTGCAGTACATATGAAAACGAAAATGTTGCAGTTGCCCCATAAATGCATATAATTAAAGTATACTGTCTTTCACAGTCAACACATATGGCTTGTTGGCTAGTTTTAAAGGGGGCATATGATGTGATTTCAATTTTTCCTTTCTCTTTGGAGTGTTACAAGATCTTGGTGCATAAAGAAGATCTGTAAAGTTGCAAAGACTAAAGTCTCAAATCCAAAGAGATATTCTTTATAAAACTTCAGAGTCAGCCACACCTACCTAAAACGGCTGGTTCTAACACGCCCCCACATATCTACCTCACTATGTGGGAAGATTTGCATAACGCCGCCCAAATGTTCATGCAAAGAAAGAAGGCGTAACTTTTATTCTCACTGTAGTATTGTTGACGCTGCAGTCATGTCGTGAAGGCGCTGTGTGCTTTGTTGTGAAAGCTGTAAGGATAAAAGAAACTCAGATACTTTGATCTTCTGAGACAGACAATACACACACAGTGCATTAACATACAGACATCTGTTTCCGCATATCACTGAGAGAAAATGCGGGAAAACGTCTCTCACATATGCATTGGTTCCTCCTCATCCCCTTCCTTCCCCGCACCCATCCTTCTCTTCACCCAGCTCACTCACAATGGTAGAAAATAATGTTCTATATGAATGCAAATAAGATTTACAGTCATGTTTGGTGTCATTTGAATAGTCTCAGGGCGAGTGGTACAATGGTCTTAATCTTACAAAAGTAGACTAAAAGATAATACAGATCCTAAGAGTTAAGAGATACTTTGATTACTGTAGAGGGTCATTCCATGCAAATTACCTTCTGTTCCCATTGAGGTGCAAACCACCCAGGTCTGGGACCTGGGTTAATGTAAATTCCAATTGTTTGTACATGCCTCTACTTGGGGGATGTTTTATCTTGGTTTTGTATTTAAAGGATTGCAGCAAAAGGGTGGGGGCGATTCTGTAGCCAGAAAGCCCGTAGTATGGAATGTATCCACACACTCAATACTATGTATCTTCCTAAAATTCAGGTACGTATCTTACTCTTAGATTCGTCTTTGAGAATTTGATGACTTGTATTGATTTGATATCGTTGAATTGGCTATCTAATTGGCATAATACATATTTACCTGACTGATAATAAATTGTTACATTTGATTTATTCTGACTTACTCTGAAATTATTTTCTCAAATAGATTAAGTGAAGGCTTATGTTTCTGCAAAGCTGCGTCCAGGGTTAAGTGCATACTAAATCTCAGGTTAGATGGAGCATGGGCACATCAGGTGAGGTTATGGGTTTCTGACTAACCGCTTGACCTTAGTTTAAGTTGTACTCAGTTACGTTAACCATGCATATTGTTTCAGCGTTAATTAAGTTGTACGTAGTTATATTAACTATCGGGGGCTAGACAAAGGGTCTAGCAGAACCGCTGATTAATGTTTGAGCGTTAATTAAGTTGTACGTAGTTATATTTACTATTGGGGGCCAGACAAAGGGTCTAGCAGAACCGCTGATTAATGTTTTTGAGCATTACATGGGTAACTGTAGGGGGCTAAACTGATTAGTCATAAACCTCTGGCTAAGGGTCAAACTGGCAAGTTGGTAGCGGCCGCCGTGAGGCACCCTAAGCGACATAGATTCCTAATGAACGAGTAAATATAAAATCAAGAGTTAACTAGAATAATTGAATGTCAGAATAATTAGAGACCGACAAACAACCAATTTGCCTTTCAACCTAAATTCGAGGTCATACTAAAATGGAGTCAGATTAGTTAATAAAATGGAGTCAGATTTGAGTTAAATCTAACTCAAATAACTTTGCGCGCTGAAAAGACCGAACACGCAAGAAACCTTCATCCACCACTGGATACCTTCATTGGGCCAAGTGCGTGGACCTTACAAAGTGGTGACCCCCAACGTGATCACCCTACAAAGTGGTGACCGGCGACGTGATCTCCTAAACAGGCGAGTGACGTTTTTTTCAGCGGAATATGGATTTGCACAAGGGTTTGATCATCTCCTTCTCTTTCTCCAGCTGCTGTGGTAAGTCAATTCTTATTTGCCTTTTAGAAATATTGAGGGAAAGACAGACGCATCCCATATATACACATTTGTAGAATGAGTCAAAATATTTATATTGTTAGACCGGAGACCGGAGACCGGAGACTGGATCCGGTGGGTTTGAGAATTAGACGAAACCACGTACTTGTCAGGGACATGATAGCGGCAGCGTAGACGAGGAATGACATCCCTTGTTCTGAAATGGAAATATCTCTTTGTTTGCCTAAGCAACAAGAGATGAAACTTAAAAATTGGAATACCATCATCCAAATTATATTCTGGTACTCAACAGTGAGTCATAAACTAGAACCTAAAGTTTTAATCTGCAAACTGCCTTCTCTGTTGTTTTATTTGCTTCATTGCAACAAATGAGCAACATTTTAATGAGAATGAACAAACAGAATACAAATTCCAAATTAATAAAAAATTGGAAAACTTGTGATTGAATGAAAGGAAGACAATTTAAGTTGATACATTTATATGTGAAAAGTAAGTTGGGCAAAACAGAGTGATAAAATCACAACACAGATAAAAGAGCTTCAAAGAAAGCTTCATTGAGGACAAAATTATATCTCAGCTCTTGAGGACTAACTACTACAAACCAGAACTCCTCTTGACTTCAGTCAAACAATAGAGGATAAGCTTAAAAAATCTGAAACTGATACACAGAT
>NW_015505393.1:724134-725837 GCF_001515645.1 Sinocyclocheilus grahami | reverse complement strand
AAAGGGTTTGATCATCTCCTTCTCTTTCTCCAGCTGCTGTGGTAAGTCAATTCTTATTTGCCTTTTAGAAATATTGAGGGAAAGACAGATGCATCCCATATATACACATTTGTAGAATGAGTCGGTATACTCATATTGTTAGACCGGAGACCGGATCCGGTGGGTTTGAGAATTAGACGAAGCCACGTACTTGTCAGGGACATGATAGCGGCAGCGTAGACGAGGAATGACACCCTTGTTCTGAAATGGAAATATCTCTTTGTTTGCTTAAGCAACAAGAGATGAAAATTAAAAATTGGAATACCATCATCCAAAATTATATTCTGGTACTCAACTGAGAGTCATAAACTAGAACCTAAAGTTTTAATCTGCAAACTGCCTTCTCTGTTGTTTTATTTGCTTCATTGCAACAAATGAGCAACTTTTTAATGAGAATGAACAAAGAGAAGACAAATTCCAAATTAATAAAAAAAACTTGTGATTGAATGAAAGGAAGGCAATTTAAGTTGATACATTTATATGCATGACATTACATGGAGAAATGTGATTTGCTAACATCATTAGATTAGGCTTACAATTAGATTTCATTGGTCTGCTACCCAGTGCCCAAAAGGGAGGAGGTGTGTTTTCATTTCAATAGTGTGACACAAGCGATAGAGAACCAATGCATCCTTCGCTGATTAAAAATTTAATCTGATCAAAGAGAGTGGCTAACATTATTTGGAAATTGAAACATCCAAATTTCAATGCAGAATTCAGAAGCTCTGAATTTGCACCTAATCTTGCTCCTTAAAAAATAAAAATAAAAAACATTCATATGGAACTATTTTGAGCCAAATCTCACCTCATACTCGCATTCACTGGTTACCTGTTACAGCAACAGGACCAAATTTACATCGCAATTGTAAAACTTCCTTTCCTTTGTTTGGAGCATGACTGTATTCACACAAAGCCACAGTCGAATGCAGCCACACAACACCATTTGATCTTTTAAATTTACCTGAAAAATAATGAAAGGGGAATGTAAAATACTAAACATCAGACCAAAATACCAGATATCTTTATGTGTCACAGAGATCTGCATGTGTGAACAACACCATAAAACAACATTTGCCAAACAGACAACACCGAAACAGGTGAACACATTTCTGCCCACAGATCTGACTGTAATGAGAGCAACTGCAACTAAAGCCATGGACATTAGTCCATTGGAGTTCATGACAACATGGGTGATAAAAACACCAATTAATCTAGAAAATGTTCAGCAGAATTGTTAGACCATAACCTGAAACGCGGGAGATGGGTGCGAAGACACTTGAAGGGGCCAGTCACACCTCACAGCAGAACATTACTAAACAAATATCTATATGGCCTCCCGGATTAGCACCGGAACTAAAATTTTGCAACACAGATTGCTACAGATTAGACTCCGTCCATCTCCCAGACATGAGCACAGAACACACACCTTATCTAGACTTTTCAGTCTGAACACAACACATAACAGAAAACAATGATGGCTTAGATTACAAACGTGGTACTCCACTAAAGATCTATTGTCCATCTTCACACTGACAGAACCACATAGCCTCACACACATAGGACAATATATTAATCCCATGTTGACAGTCTAAAAGAGACACACAACATGTATACTATTTGCAACCATCTGCAAACTCATGGAACAACACTATAACACACATTTG
>NW_015505393.1:721595-723119 GCF_001515645.1 Sinocyclocheilus grahami | reverse complement strand
ATCAAATGTGAAGTGCCTGCACTTCATTTCTATCAATCAATCATAAAATGTACAATTCTACCAAACCATCAACTGTGACTTAGCCTGCATATCAGACACACACACACACACACACACACACCACACACACATCTGTTACAAGGAATTCAGGATTTCCATTCTAGAAGAATTCTAAATCATGTTCTAAGTCACTTCTTAGAAACCTTAGACCTACATAAGTGACTTGCTTTGGAAGATTCCTGAACGAACAGTGTGATTATTATACATACCTACATAATGATTGTGATTGAATATTATTATTATTGTCATTATATGGCTTGTTTATTGATGCATACCTCTACATTAATGTTCAAGTTATACTGACCTCTTGCTGCATTTCCTTTGAGTCATTCAGACCAAGAATACCTAAATTAATGCTGACATGGGACCACTTTACCATATGTGATCTTGAAAGACATTTAACACCAGAAGTACCACTCGCACGTGCTGTCATGAATTCATCAGGTTTCTCTTTTGTTTCATTGTTCTTATGTTAACTTATGACTTTTCTAGATTACTCCATGGGTGACAACGTTAAGAATTCAGTCATTGAATGGCCATTATGATGCTTTTCAGGTGTCTCACACAAAGTAGTGTGTAAGCAAGGGGAACACCTTCACCTGAAGTCTGCCCAGATAATCGCACCGCTGGAGGTGAGAGGATTCATGAAGATGGGTCAGACTATCATCCTAGAGAAGGTGCCACAAGGAGCAGAGGCTTCTCCATAAAGGAATGACACGTAAACAGAACAAGACATAAAGGCTCAGACTGACTCACTAAACTGTGCTCACATGCTGAGTTTAACCACAGGTAGAAACCCTGGACACATTCATCCACCTGCCAAACTTAAGCGACACACACCTGCTGAGACTGAATGTTCTGCAGATGAAAACAGCCCTCAGAAGGTTTCTACAGCTGCTAACATCACAAAGACAATTTTGAGTTAACATCTCAAGGATGAACAATCACCGAACAAGTGACCCCATCGGATTCATCTATATGTGTCCCATTGTGGTCAAATGGGCGACTGTAAGGATAAAAGAAACTCAGATACTTTGATCTTCTGAGACAGACAATACACACACAGTGCATTAACATACAGACATCTGTTCCCGCATCTCACTGAGAGAAAATGCGGGAAAACGTCTCTCACATATGCATTGGTTCTTCCTCATCCCCTTCCTTCCCCGCACCCATCCTTCTCTTCACCCAGCTCACTCACAATGGTCAAAGGTAGAATACAATATTCTATATGAGCTCACTCTAGCCCGGCCTCAGCTCACTCTATCCCGGCCTCAGCGCGCGCTAAGCCGGGGCTTCCCCTCACGCTAGGCCGCTGTGTTTTTCGTTGTGAAAGCGAAACTACTTTGTTTGGTCTTCCAAAAGAGGACACGACTACAAATCAGTGGTTAAGTTGTATTTACAACACTGTTCGTTTAACCCAAATATCCAGATGTGTGCAGCACATTTTATGGAGGACTGTTT
>NW_015505393.1:701725-720304 GCF_001515645.1 Sinocyclocheilus grahami | reverse complement strand
CCTCGCTTTTCAGACCGATGAGCTTTGTAAAAATCAACACGTTTCAGAAAGGCAGGGCATAGAGGAGAAACAATAATGTACAGTATGTGGAAAATAATGTGTTTTTTTAACTTTAAACTGCATGAATACATTTCATTACACCAAATACACAAAATAATGTTCTTTTTAGCAACATCATATGACCCCTTTAAAGGAAAAGAGCACTTTTAGATAAACAAGGCAATAATAGTTGGCACTCGTGGAGGTAGGAAAACAAAGTTCTTTATGAACCGCCATGTTTGCTTGTAATAAAGATTTCAATGCAAAAGGGAAGGCAGTAGAGCTGACTATTTCTGTCAATGGATCGGCCTCAAAAATCCTGATCGGAGCACCCCTAATTAAGGAGCTAAATTCAAAGATAGTTTCCACTGCAGTACAACATATAATGTGATTCAACATATGACACGTTTTGAACATATGAATTATGATGCAAAGATTCAAATGAGTCATCTGCAATGAGTAACAACCCTCCAAGTGGGAGCATGTTGTCTTCATTGGCAGATTTGAAAGAAATATGTATTATTATGGATAAATGAGAACTCGTTGGCCTCTATAAAAAATATTACTTAACCCAGTTTTGCGCATGGAAAGTGGATAGTCAATTATCCACTGAGAATATTAGTCACTGTTCAAAACTCTTCAAAATGTCCTACGCAGCGTGAGCTACCCTTAAAATGAAGTCTCGAACAAAAGAGTTCAATTCATTGCAATACAAAAGCGAGTGTGAGAGTCATATCACAAAATATTCAAATGAAGACATTATATTTCCATAATCTCCCCTCTCACCTGGCGAAGGATGAAGCTGGTCGATGTCGTACTGCCGTCGGATCTCTTAAGTCGACTGCGCCGCGAGTAGGTGCCTCTGTTCACCTACGACAAAAGAACAAGCTATTAATCTATTTCTCTTCTACCGGCAGAACAAGGACACATTAATACACACACATACACTCACAAAGCCCACTGCAACACGGTCAGAGGGGTCTCAATGGGGTCTGTTAACTATAGAACTTACTGTCAGGGTCAAATGAACCGGCAAAGCATTTCAACAATTCATCGCTTGCATTAATCATCGCTGTTTTGTGCTTCAGTATGAAACCTACAGCTAAATACAGCAGACATGAGGATCTTTGACCTATCCTGGGCGTTATGTGACTAAAAGCTTTACAGATAAGGAGGGTCTATTGAGATAGATGTCAAAGCGCATCACCACGAGGAAGCTTAACTCTGCAGAGCCACATAGACATCAATGCAATGTGTTGAGCAGGCGAAACTGCCCTTCAGTATGGCTGGCCGCAATGCAGTCCTACATCGAACCCCTTCTGAGTAGATCATGCGGTTGAAATATATAGCGGGTTGAGCTGAACGGATGTTTCCAGTAGTTTGTTGTGCAAGAAATGGTGAAATGTAAATGTTATGGCCATCTGCTGCATAAAAAGCACTGATGCTTACAAACTGGGTCAGGTTATGTGTCCTTTAGAGGGAAATCAATGAGAACATGAATTATTTAGCAGCCTAATTAAAAACCAATAGATCAAACTGACATCCATACATTTTTTGCACATTCGGGATTTGGTTTTAATGATCCTTTTAATTGTATAGTCAGCCAGTGTGGAGTAAAGTTCACCCCAAAAAGAAAATTCATTCTTCATTTACTCACCCATATGACTTTCTTGCTTCCGCAGAACACAAAAGGAAGTGACAGAATGACAGACTCACCATTTACTAACACTGTATGGTAAAAAATGCAATGAAAGTGAATGGTGACTGAGGCTGTCAGTCCCTAACATCTTTTTTCACAGAAAAAAAAAAAGTCATTCCAGTTTGGAACATCATGAAGGTTGAAATGATGACAATTTTTTTTTATTTTCAGGCATACTGTCCATTTAAGCTATTATTCCACATAATGCATAGGGTTTAAAACATAAAACACAGGAATGTTACTGTGACACTACCACGGTTTCTTGACTATTTACCATGTTAATAACAAATTTTTTTTGGACACGTATCATATTATTCCTTCATGTACCTTAGAGAACCATCCAAATACAGTATAAGAAAATTCCATCTGTAGCAACAATAAATGTAACAACATCAAGTCATCCATCATAAGTTAATGGAAATATTCTAAGACATTCAGAGACTTGTATTACAAATGGAAAAACTGAAACACAAACACAACATAACAATACGAGTGTTTGGTGCAGATTCACATCACAACCCTACCTGAGGTTACTCAATTTTTAGATTATACTGTAAAATTTATGCTAATGTAATGTGACCCATTTTAATAATGACTAATAATGTATCTCAGTGTCCTCCAAGGTATAGATGGATCAGAATAACAGATGAAAAACAAGAGAATTACTGAAGGGCATGTCTTTTTTTAGAGCTGATAAGGAGATGCTAAATTGCAGGGGGATTTATATCATACACAGCTGTAGCTGCTTTTCCAACAGATTCTATGAGGATTCACCCATGAGGTTGATAATTAGTAGCATATCAGCTGTGCAAGAAGATTTTGACAAAACATAACCAGATGTGATGCACAAATTATGCAAAATAGAAATGAATAATTAACATTCAGCATCTCCAAATCATGTGAGAGGAGATCAGTTTGGAACGCTGGGAAAGTATAGAAAAGCACATTTTGAAACACGTAGTTTTTATTTTCGGTAGACTATAAGAGTTCACTGCGTTACAAAAGGAATTTGAAAAATGAGCAGGCAGGATACAAAGAAATCTTGATGTTACAAAACATTGAGTCCATGAGTACAATACAGATTTCCCTCTAAATCTCTTAAACATACAGGTGTACAAATATCCAGCAGCTTTTGAAATAAAGTCTTTTGTATTGGTTTCTATGTTTATTCCATCTCGTGAAAGAACAAGGCATCTGGTGGTAAATAAATGTTTATAAAGTTAAGGTGCAATACAGACAAAGCCATATATTTAACAACTAATATACAATATCTTTTTTCGAGCTGTTTATGAAAAAAATAAAGACAATTTTCTTCTATTTTTAACTACATTAATCCCATTTTAACGAGAACAAAAGCGGTCTATATGTTAAAGGAATTATGCATTTTCCCATTTCAGTTAAGAAGAAAAGGGTGGGTATATCAGAAAAGCACATTTCTTCACATACATAAGAAGCAAAAAAACAATTGATTGATCATTTTCAGCTGAGGAGTCATAGGCTGTATGCAATTTTACATGCCTTAAATTAAATCAAACAACAGCAAATACCCACAATGCAAACACAAGCGGTACTTGCATATTATAAATATCATTATACAGTGAGACATGGATTGACCATAAAGGGATTGCATTCGTTAGTTCTAAAGCACAGTTTGCAAAAGAATTTATGAATATCACCATGTAGCCTATACCCAGCTGCCCCTACTAAATCGGTGCCATAATTCTAGAATCACTAACAGAAGGATGAACCTGAAACTGCTATTTTGATTGTAGGAGTTTATAGGAGTGCTCGGAGTATTGGCACATAAAATCATTGCAGATTTGGTGAACCATGTATAATCGTCTTCATACAATCGTTCTCTCTATAATGCATTAAAAAACCCACATTTGCTTTTAAAGGCAAGAAATGAAAGTTTAGGGTCAGTTAACCCAGAAATAAATGAAAATGGCAACAATTAATCATAATAATTGTCTCTTCAAATGAGGAACAGTATGCGTGTTTGTGCATTTTACCAAGACGACAAAAATGTTTATGGTTAGTGTGACTCATTCCATCAGCTCTAAACACCTGCCCTAAACTGCTTCATGGGTTAGTAAGTGGGAGAGAAAATGAAGTGCTTGCTTCCTATCGATTACATCTTTGTCCTGTGAAGACAAATGTCAGTCAATCTTTGCATGCCCCTTGACATCAATAGAGACGTGAGAGAAAAATACTCTCGACCTCATTTCACCATTTGGAATTCGCATTGAATATTAACGGCTGTGGAGTCAGACTTGCTGTGCAGCCTTACAGAAGGGGTTGCTGGTAGAAGGCTGCTTGTTGCTGCTGAGGTGCAGGTTGGGCTGGAGCTGACATTGGATAGGAGGTTGGAGGCAGACCAGGATTAGCGTTCTGATAGGCAGACATATCCATGCCCATGCCCATTTGTTGTGGGTAAGGGGCGGGGGCTCCGGGAGCTTGGTTTACGTATGGTGCATTCATGGGGCCGCTGCAAGAAATAAGCAATTTGCAGTTATCTAAGACTAGTTTTCCCAACACCACTATCAGAATGATACATTTTGAACAAAAGTATCTAAAAAAGGCTGTTTGCAAGTACACCACCCGGCATCATATGCTAAATCCAAAAATAGTGCCCGCTTTGCTCTAGCATGTCATACTTCCTCACAAAATATGATGTGCATTTTGTTAAATTTTTAAAGTGAAGAAGTCTAGTATTACCCCTTAATCACCAGAAAAACTGTGACTTCAGAGACACGATTACCATCTTCTTCTGAACCAGGATACAACTATTCGTTCAATTCTCAGCTGATTTTTGTATGAATGAATCTGAAGATATTATTTTATGCCTAATCTTAATTTCAATGTTTGACTATAGCCAGTGATAGAAGAAGATGCAAACACGACCCAGATGTTCTCACGATTCCAGTACATCAACTGACATCTTGTGAAGCAAAACGCTTTGTGTTTGTAGGAAACAAATCCATCAAGACATTAACTTCAAGCCATTGCTTTCAGCTAAAATCCTCAATCCATAATATTGCTTTCTAATTTTATTTTTGGGTAAACTATATTCCTTTAAACAAGAATAGTAAACTAATAAAGATGGAGAAAGGGAGCGCCCATGTGTTTGCACCTTTATACAGTCTATGGTTTGCACTCAGGCGCTGGTGTTCTCATCTTTGTCAAAATAAAAGTCCCCCTACTGACACTTATCACATAAACAGACAAATGTATCGGTCAATGTCGATAATTAAAAAAAAATGTATATCTTCCTTGGTGGGAAATCAGTGGACTAATAATACAGTTTTCTTCATTCACTGTTGATGTGGACAGGATTTGGCCGAAACGGCATATGTAGAAATTAGGGATGTACTGAAATGAAAATTCTGAGCTGAAACAGAAACCGAAAAATCTGGATGCACTTGGCCAAAATCCGAAACCGAAAATGCTTTTTAATAATTACTAAGTATTTTATTAAATAATATAAAATAATTGTATAATTAAAAGACTTTTTAATTTAACTCAATAATTTTAATGATACTGAATTTAAAAAATACAAGCCAATAAAATAACCACACTTTTATTGAAAGTAACAATAAATATGGACAGAAAATATATGAATATTAAATAACAATATATTATTTTTTATTCAGTTCTATGCAACAGAATCTAATTTAACTTAATTTTTTTAATTATCCAAATAATGTATAGTCCTTCAAAGCTATTATTATCAGAGCATGTGAGCAGAGCATAGCGTCACGAGAGGGTAGAGTCATTTTACCAGCGTTGCCCAGTATAGCTGTGCTACACCGAGTTACAGCACATTAGCGCAAACAGGAACAAGTATACTACATCAAAATCTACTGTCGGCGTGTTATTTGAGCGGTGCATGATTGTAAAGTGCTTTGGGTGTACAGCAATACACAATAAAACACTATATATATCCCTCATTCATTCATTCATTCATACATACATACATACATACATGAGTGGAGCGTTCGCATGGGCCATGAACAACTCAAAGGAATGCACATTCATAGAGCGGAATATTGAGCGGAGCATCATAATTATATAAATATTACAGCCGATAATTTTAGGTGGCCGAAATTTCGGTGCATCCCTAGTAGAAACATCCATATATATGCAAACAAGGCCAAAGTTGCTTCAAAATTAGAGGGACACTAACAAGATGCCTTTGGATTACCTGATGTAAGTAGGTTGTGCTGGCTGGCTGGTGGGCACTGAATTGACTGAAGCTGGAAGGGAACAGAGAGGGCCAGCTTGGTCCGTAAGACTATATCCCTGTGGAACACCAGAGGACATGTAGGCTCCAGATGGCTGATAACCCTGAGAGAAACAAGTAATGATATTCAGAAACAGAACAATGCAAAACAGAGCTGTTTGTGTCACAAAATACCATGGACTGAATTTGCACTAACTATCTATTAAAATGGCAAGGTCAACCTGCATCGTGAGAAGAGTAGGGGCTCCAGGGTAAGTGCCTTGGAGAGTCTGCATTTTGGAATATGCATTGTAAAGTGGAGCCTCATTCATTAGCTGGTTATACAGTTCCAGAGCCTCCAGCACTTTCACATTCAGCTCGGACAACTCTGAGTGCTTCCTGCAGGAATGAGAGAGAGATGTTTTTCCTCAAATGCAAAGACTGGAAAACAGCCAACCTAAATTTGGGATAAGTTTTGATTTCAACAAACCTGTCGATCTCTTGTAATTTCTCATCAATCATTGGGTTCATCTTTTCACAAGCATCTAAAAAAGAACAAAACAATAGATTCAATGATCTTTTGTACAATGTAACATTTGACAATAGAAATGTTTAAATGTGATAAAACACTGTGATGATGCGCTATTAACATCGTAAATCTAGCAAAGTTTTGTATATTTTCATTTTAAAAATGTAATTTACATTTATAACACTATACTTTGCATTTTATTACCATGGCAGTAAATTGCAGAAAACTGCATGCTGTGTGTGTATGTCGTTCTAACACAACGTATGAGGAAATGACAGCAAATTTGACATTTTTTTTCTTTTCTGACCAAAGTAATCAATCTCTCAAAATTGTTTTTCTCTTTTGGAAAGTCATAGAAATGCTATTGTGTTTTTTTTTCTTTTGCTACTGAAGCAACTGGGAATGCAAAACTATATTTCACCACTATAGAAGTTTATCCAACTATGACGAATTCTGCTTTTAGGAAGCCTGGAAACGTGAAAACGGTCCATAAGAACAAAGTATACTGTAGAGCCATGTAATGACGTGATATAAAATTACTTGTATTGTCTTTTTTTGTTCATATGTCCCTTTCTTACACATAAATGTAATCGACATTAAACATGAGCAACACATGAAGGGCTTTCCTGGTACCTTCTAATGTGACCAACTCTGGGCTGTCAGGTGAGGCATCTGCAGGGTCTGTGTTCTGGAGCAGGTACAAAGTTTTGTCCATCTTCTCCTATAGAGAACAGAGTCAATGATCAACATAAGACAAGAGAACTTCACCAAGAGCCCATTGATCATATCAATTACATTTCTCCAGATAAGTGGAGATGTGTGGCCAAAGATCAATCAGCACTCGCCTCATCTATATACACAGGCTCAGGCTCAGCTTTGACTTCAACAATGGGCTCCTCTGGAACTACTGTCTTCTCTACATACATCACTATAAGAAAAATAATTCAGGAGATCTGCATGTGCACTCTTAATATAAAAATGCAGTATTCCTGCACAAAAATCCAGGTTATAAAGTGTATTACCAGGGTCTGGTTCATCATTCAGTTTGGTGGTGACAAAGTTTGATGGAAAGAGGCCTACTCCTCGATGATTCTCTCCTTTCCACCAGTTTGGATCACTGTTGGATAACAGCAACATTATTTCTCAATGGACAACTGATATGGGTCATGGGAATTTTTTTTTAATGAAACACAAAATAGTTTAAACTTCAATATTGATTGTGAAATTGATCAAATTGATTAAAATAATGTCCTTCAACAATCAGTTTACCTGTCATCAAGAATGATCACAAGCTCTCCAGCCTTAAAAGTGAGCTCATTGTCTTCAGCCGCTTCAAAATCATAGAGGGCGCGCACTTTACGTGACTCTTTTCCTCCATTGGTGTTGTAGGGTGGATCAGCTATCATGGTAAGAGGTCGTGTCTCTGCCTGCTGTTTCTGCTCCTGTAAGGACAGCTCAATGGCTGCAACAAGCAAAATAAAAACACTTATTGTCTAGGTAAAGAGGACTATAGTTACAGTGACTCCACAGTTAGAGTGTCAAATAATTTTTTATGATGCTTCGGCAGGACCCCAAAAACATTTATCCGATATAAATAAACCATAACAACAAATAATGATATGAAAGTATGTTAGCATGAAGAGCCTTCACCTTTGGCCAGATCATCATCATCAACGGTTTTGCTGGTGGCAGAAGTGCTGTTGGGCTTTGTGCTGGAGCTCTGCAATTAGAGATCACATAATAACACATCAGAACTGATTTGCAAAAAAGTCATTTTATCTATATAAATTCTATATATAAAATCAATCGATCAATTAAATTCAATTTTACATACATAAATATATATATATATATATATATATATATATATATATATATATATTTATTTAAGAACACAGAACTATAACGCCATCTATGGGTGTGCTATATATTTAAAAAAAATAGCAGCAAAAACACTGATACCAATCAGATAGAGTTAACCACTGACTCCGTCCCACAAACCATTTACATAAGTAAGTTTTTGAGAAAACATGTATATGATGACCTTTGAGTGACACAGTAAAGTCTTGTGACCTATTTTATGTTGTCGGTACTCAACAGCTACAGAAATGTTTACATGCACTTGTCCTTTAGTCAAACAAAATGGTGTGACAACGATATAATAAAGAATAAGTGAATAAATGAAGAACGAAGAAGAATTGAAATCTTATGGTCCGTGAGGGCAGTATGGCAAATATGTGACAGGAAATTCCATTCTGTCTCAAGTTTACACCTATGGTTTACACACATGCTTTAGCATTCCAGATGCACTCGGCTGATTTATTCGCCTCTAACCTAAATGGCTAAAGTGTTGTCAGATATGTCATTTGAGAAACAGTGGTCACGTTTAGTCACATGATTAATTCATAAACCATCTCTCATACAGAGGTGGCTGACTATTGTTTATTAACTTTTAATGTTAAAAGTTTAAATAATTAAAAACAACACATGGCCTTTTTCAAAGATTGACCAAACAAAACAGTAAAAATAATTTAAAGTTATTAAGAGTAATATTGTTAAATATTATTACAGTTTAAAAGAACCGTTTTCTATTTTACAAAGTATTTTTTTTCAGTGATGGCAAAGCTGATTTAGCTGGAGATATTACTCCAGTTTTCAGTCTCACGTGATCCTTCAGAAATCGTTCTAATATGCCAATTTCTTGATATGTGCTTATTATTAATGTTGAAAACAGCTACGTAATATTTCGTGAAAACGGTGATACTTTTTTTTCAGGATTCTTTGATGAATAGAAAGTTCAAAAAACAGCATTTATTTCAAATAGAAATCTTTGGTAATATTATACATGTCACTATTAATTAAATGAATGTCCTTGCCGAATAAAATGATTAATATCCCTCCAAAAAATAATTACAATAATAATAACAATAATGAAATCTTAATGACCCCAAACTTTTGAATGGAATTGCAACTGTACGATATACAGTTATTATACATTAATTCATAAATTAAACCAACTACAACAAACATACATGTACAAAAATATTTTCCTCCATTTTAAAATGCAAACATTTGACAATATTAAGCACAGAAACTCTAAAAGAACATTGCAGTGACCTACACTGCAGACATGGCATGACAAGGAGGTGACACAGATACATCTGTCACAGATTTCTGTGACCTACTAATACAGGAAATACAAACAGAATAACTAATGATCTACACAAAATTAGGATGTAAAAAGTTATCGCTATGAAGGTAAACCCAGCCAAATTACACGGTCACATACAGTATCTTGGCCAAGTACCAACGGCTGCTGTCTGTTCATCAGCATTTGTGTTTATGGACAGTTGACATCACACCGTGAGATCCAACAGGATCACGTTATTAGTTGATAGTAGAAATACCTGGGGGTTTGCGGTGGGAAAGGACACTCCGTCTTCTTTGAGGGACTTGATGGTGGCACTGATGAGACTCAGTTGCGGGTCTTTCTGGAACTCTTCGGCCCACTCCACCATCAGAGCCTTGAGTTTCTCAGCAACCTTTGGGTGAGCCTGAGGAGAAGACAATGAGGATGGCAGACATTATCAACAGTATTTGCCTTACAGGGGTCATATGATGCGATTTCAATTTTTCCTTTCTCTTTGGAGTCTTACAAGCTCTTGGTGCATAATGAAGATCTGTAAAGTTGCAAAGACTAAAGTCTCAAATCCAAAGAGATATTCTTTATAAAAGTTAAGAGTCAGCCACGCCTACCTAAAATGGCTCGTTCTAACATGCCCCCACATATCTACCTCACTATGTGGAAATATTAGCATAATGCTGCCCAAATATGCACGCAAAGAAAGAAGGCGTGGTTTCAGGAACACCAGTAGTGTTGATGCAGCCATGTCAGGGAGACGCTGTTTCTGGCGCTTCTGAATCAGCGACTGTATGTATGTTTTGTTATTAGTTTAAGTATTTACTATTGACTGTACAAATGCGGAGTGTTGTGCAGCGCAGAGTAACGCGTCGTGTGTGTGTGTGTGTGTGTGTGTGTGTGAGGGGAACAGGGTCACATCACAGGAGAGTGAACTGCCTGTCAGAAATCATAGCACGTCAGCTGTCTTAACCGCGGCTTGTGTACTGCATCATCACTGTGTCTGTCACGCGACTCTGTTGCCCTTTCGCTTGAACTGATGGTAAAACTAACGACATTATTAACTGTCTTTACTTTGAAAGCTGAAGCTCGCGATTATGGTAAGGGGCGTTACATTTCCGACACGTGCTTGTGGTGTTCGGCAAATCACAATGCACTGGGTCAGCTGGCCAATCAGAGCAGACTCCGCTTGTCAAAGGAGGGGGCTTTGTTGAAAACGGCGTGTTTGAGAGAGGCGGGGCATAGAGGACCTACAATAATGTGCAGTATTTGAAAAATAATATGTTTTTTGAACATTAAAGCATGTCAACATATTCTGTTACACCAAATACACAAAATAATGATCTTTAAAAAAAGCATCATATGACCCCTTTAATGTATGCAATTACAATATAATTTATACAGTGAGCTGAAGTTCCTTACCCTGTTTAACACACTACGAACTTCACTGGCAAACTCCCGTGAGCAGATTTCTAGGTGAAAGATTTTTCCACTGTTTGAAACGCAGGCACCCAACAACTAAACAGGGAAAATACAGCAATATTTCAGCAACCATTATTTGCACAAAAAAACCTTTCATGATCAATAAATTTCCAAGACCTTTCCTGTTAATTGTAAATTGTGGATATGTTTAAAAAATTTTTTGATTCAGACTGATTTGCTAATCCATGAACAGGTAAATTCAAATGTATATTGAATAAAAGATATTTCCATGACTTTTCCAAGCTAAGACAATTGTATTTAAAATCTTCCTGATACTTCCAGGATTTCTATGACAATTTAAGAACAATTTTCTACACAAACAGTGATTGCACACCTGTAACAATTCTATAACTGTTTGTTTATACTTCAAATGTGTGTAAATGAAATGTAGATACAAAATAAAGATTAATAATAATTACAATAAAAACATTATTATTGTTATTGTCATTACTGAACGCTTGCAACATTTCTATTTCTATTAGATTATCTGTACAATTATTATTATTACAACATATTCACCAATTTAAAAAAAAGAGCATATCTACCCAGTTTATTTCCTTGTAATAGCCATGTAATACATTTTTGTAAAGATACAGCCAGATGAGAAAGAAGGTATCTAAAAATAGAGCGAGACATCTTTGCAGGCTGAGATGTTGGTGAGTCAGAGTGGGAGCCCACAAAAATGCCTGTCACTTCCAGACGCGCTCTGGAGTTTTTAAAGCTTTTACAGCTTTAGTTTTTCTACCCCAGTTTAGTGCGCAGTGACTATTTGCATGCCATACACAGGTTATTTTTCCCAAGAACATTAACACTGTGATAACTAATATGATCATTTACTAAACTCTACAATGGGAACTGAAGATGAAGAGTGAAGAGCTCACCGTTAATGCATGCATGGCTACATGAGGGACCTTGTGGTTCACACGCTTCATGACTGACCTGAGACAATCCTTTGCACTATGACAGAAAAAAGGGAAAATGACAATAAGGGGCATGAAAATATTTATATTAGGGAGTGACGCACTGTTTTTTTTAGATAAAAATTAATAAAATAAAATAAAAATAAAATAATAGAAATAAATATCAAACAAAATGTATCTATATAAGAAGACAAAGAATGCATACAAGCAACATTAATGTTATTAATTGTTACTAAAATAAGCATTGAAAACATAGTTGGGAGAAACTCACCCATTGGGAGTTGTCCCGACCCGGTCACAGATATCCATAATGAGGCCCCAGTCCTCTGATGTGTTCGTTTCACTAGTTGCTTTCTCTGAAAATGCGAAGGAATGAGCATTCATACAAACAAATTCAAATGATACTCTCAAAACAATGATCTCAAACACACAATACTGAATAGAACAATTAGTATATATACAAATATATATATATAAAAAAAAACATAATAATAATAATAATTAGGGATGCACGATATATCGGCCACCATATCGGTATCGGCCGATAAATGTTCATTTTTTCTGTTATCGGTATCGGCCAAAATTTTCATATCGGTGCATCCCTAATAATAATAATAATAAAAATGAAACAAGTGTGAATATGATCAGATTTACATCCAAGGTATTATTTTAATAAATATTTAGTAAGCAAGAGGCTTATATGCATGCTCTTAAACAGACAAAGTTGCCTGTTTTGCCTGTTATTTTGCATATCCAGCTTGTCTCAACATGCACAACAAGCATTTCTATGATAACCCACTAGTATAGATTATTTGACCCCTCCTTCAAGAATAAAACAACTGGGTGCATTTGAATGACTAACTCTTAATGACGACAGGGAAATTTGCATTGCAACATCCAGCAAAGTACAGCTTGAAATAAAATGACCAATACTCGAGTGCTTTAAACTCCTCCACAGAGGAACACACAGTGTCACAAGTTCATACACACTAAGCTCTCAAAGGACAAAACTATGAAAAGAACACTGTACATGCTATTGTGTGTTACTTTTGACAAATGAACTCCCGATACTCACTCATGCTTACTGGAAAATTGATAAAAAAAAAAATTAAAAAAAGTATTTATTTATTGTGGAAATTTTTAAAGCTGAGCATTTTGATATAACATTGTATTAGGAAGGTAATATACTATTTCATGTATAGACGTAGATTTACGTTTTTTTTAAATTACATTACGTTTTGTTAATTAAATATATTTATTGTATTATACTATGTTATATGAATTATATTATATGGTATTGTATTGTAATTATACTATATTATTAGTAGTTAAAAGCCTATTTAAATATCACGGCATATATATAAGAAATATCTTCGAGTTAAAAAGCTTTATTTATTGAAATAATAAACATTTTGATATTGTAGTATGATGAACTCTGTACAAACAGCTCAAAAAAGTTCTTTTTGACAGACTGGAAATGTTCAGTGTTCATCTAAAAAGTTCCAGAAATGTAGAACAATATTTCAAGTATGGTGTCCGTTCTGCTTATTACGTCGGACAGCTTTAATAGTTAAATCCCGAAACATAAGACATATAAGGGATCAGACTAATAAGAGGAAATAAACACCCAAAAACAAAGATCTCGAGGATCTGACACCGAGCAGTGCGCTGCTGAATCGGCCCTGACTTGTCAATATCACATCACTTCGACAAAAACAACACTGTCAAACTCACCCACATCCTGATCGAACGGGTTTTGGCCAAATAAAGGCATTTTGAGACCTTTTCCCTATCTATTAAAGGTTCAATTCAAGCGTATTATCTACGTAAAACGATGATTTGTCGTTCTCTCATCCATTAAACTGCGTCCACTTCCACCAGTTGCTCTTCCGCAAACTTAGTACGCAAACGCAATGCCTGTCAGAAATCGCTGACGCGTCACACTAGTCAAACGATTCTAGATGTTAAGTTATATTTAGAATTTATACGAATACTACAAAAACAACCATCGAAATGATTTCATTGTTTTTTAAAAATAAATCTATATTTCCGAAAGGCATGAACGTTGAGTCATTTTAAAGACCAGTGCGTTCTGAGCACTGCCATCTAGCGACTGGAATGGATGTTTCTGAAATTTCAACTCAAATATGATCATTTATGTTTATCATGAATACAAATCGTTTTGTTGTTATTGTTAAACATGTCCGTGAATAAGCGAATCTAAACTGTAAACAGAGTAACACACAAGGCGTAATTTACACCCTGTACTCGCCAGGGGGCGCTCCATTCATAAGCGCCTTCTATGCATGTCAAGCAAGGCCACACGCCTTTATTCACCGGGGGACCATTTGGATGATCCAGTCTTTCTAATGGTAGTTCAGTCATGTCGGCACCTGCCATGGGGACCAGCAAAACAGCGCACACTGATTCCAGTAACAAGAAGAAAAAGGGACCCGGAACGCTGGCCATCGCGTATCTGGTTATTTACAACGTGGTTATGACAGCAGGGTATGAAGAAAATCAAATGCTCTTCCGTGCTCTCTGTGTTCGAGCGTGGGACCGAATGAATGGTTCGATTTCATTCATCTAACCATTAAGTTAGATTAATGAAATATTTTGAGTTTATATTGCATGATTTAACACCCTTTGTTTGAAATGAAAATAAATAAATAATAATTTGTTCCGAATATTTTGCTAATGCAATGCAACATAAATCCTATTAACGCCTGTTAAATACGCCATAAACTCTTCTGGGCTGCTGGTTGACTGCTGCATGAATGCATTGTTCATATTTGACATTTAGATGACATTAGTGGACGTACGAGTGAATTTATTGTCTTTGTTAGTTTAAATGTAGCAATAGTTCAATAGGCAGAAGCTGATGTGGTTAGACTGTGAATAGAAGTGCACTGCCCTTCCTAACCCCGAAACTCTTGCACAATTATGTCCGTTTCTGGAACGAATCGATTCGGTTAGAACCTATTCGTGTCTTAATCACTCTGGGTTTTGAGAAGGGATGTTGAAACAAATACAACATTTGGAAAAAACCCCCATATAGATTAATTTAAATAGTGATAAATGGCTATATTTGAGTAAAAACCGAGCTAGTAAAAGATTTGAGATTATTTTTGCTCTCTGTGAATTCTTTTCTGGAAAGCAATTTGTAAACATTGTTTTAAAAGATGCTAACTTATTAAAATCGATTTTTCTGCACACTGGAAACGTAAAACAAATCCTCCTAAAATCGCTTGAATAATGATTCAAATCTAAGTCCCTACTGAAGAACACAAGGCAATTATTAATAATAATCTACAATGATTGTAGATTTCAGTCCTTGTTTTCTGTTATTGAATCAGAATCAGAATGAGCTTTATTGCCAGGTATGTTTACACATACGAGGAATTTGTTTTCGTGACAGAAGCTCCACAGTGCAACAGAATGACAGTGACAGAACAAAAAAACACAGATAATAAAAAATAGAACAAGTAAAATAAGGAATAAAAATATACAAATCGACAATTGTATGTACAGGTATATAACAATAGACAGTTGTATGTACAGGTATATTATGTGCTAATTGAAATGTAGACTGAGTATGAGTGTTAGATAAATAAGTGTATGAGTGAATAAATAGTGTGTTCCACAGTTATTGTCAAGTGTTCATGAGATGGATGGCCTGAGGGAAGAAACTGTTCCTGTGTCTGGCCGTTCTGGTGCTCAGTGCTCTGTAGCGTCGACCAGATGGCAACAGTTCAAAGAGGGAGTGTGCTGGATGTGAGGGGTCCAGAGTGATTTTGCCAGCCCTTTTGCTCACTCTGGATGAGTACAGTTCTTGGAGAGAAGGGAGGGTTGTACCAATGATTCGCTCAGCAGTCCGGACTACCCTCTGAAGTCTTCTGAGGTCAGATTTGGTAGCTGAGCTGAACCAGACAGTTATTGAAGTGCAGAGGATGGATTCAATGATAGCAGAGTAGAACTGTTTCAGCAGCTCCTGTGGCAGGTTGGACTTCCTCAGCTGGCGAAGCACGTACAACCTCAATGTGAGTCAATGTGAGTGTCCCACTTCAGGTCCTGAGAGATGGTGGTGCCCAGGAACCTGAATGACTCCACTGCAGTCACAGTGCTGTCCATGATGGTGAGCAGGGGGGTTTCTCCTGAAGTCCACGGTCATCTCCACCGTTTTGCGCGTGTTGAGCTCCAGGTTGTTGAGACTGCACCAGACAGCCAGCTCTTTAACCTCCTGACTGTAAGCAGACTCGTCACCGTCCTGAATGAGGCCGATGAGTGTGGTGTCGTCTGCAAACTTCAGGAGCTTGACAGAGGGGTCTTTAGAGGTGCAGTCGTTGGTGTACAGGGAGAAGAGCAGTGGGGAGAGGACGCAGCGAGTGCTGATTATACAGTTGCTGGATGTGTATTTTCCCAGCCTCACTAGCTGCTGCCTGTCTGTCAGGAAGCTGTTGATCCACTGACAGACGGAGGTGGGCACGGAGAGTTGAGTTAGTTTGGGCAGGAGGAGGTTTGGGATGATAGTGTTAAAGGCCGAGCTGAAGTCCACGAACAGGATCCTCACATAAGTCCCTGGTCTGTCCAGATGTTGCAGAACATAATGCAGTCCCATGTTTACTGCATCGTCCACAGCCGTATTGTATTGCACTCAAACAAAGCAGATTTAATCGATTCAAATATTTTTGAGCCGAGTATGACTAGAAAAAAAAATCACTACAGACGTTTACATAACTTTTAAGACTTCATACCCTTGCTTTCCAGGCCTGGGGATGGGAGTCGTTCTTCTGCAATTGTGCTTTTTTTTTTTTTGCAATTCGGTTGACTGTAAGTGAGGAACCTGCTTTTAACCGGTTTATTAACTCGAGCTTTTCGAACCAACTGATTTACTCAAATGATTTGAGAGAGAGCAAGCACAAGAATGATTTGAACTTCTCAATGCGGCATCTGCAGTAACCAAACCGGGTTTGCTACATTTTCTCAATGTTTTGAAATATCAAAGTTCTGTTCAGAACTTTTTTTTAAATGAAAAATAAATGCTCAATAATAGAAGAATAGTTTTAACGTGGATTATTGAAACACTACAATTAGCTCAAGTCTATATTAAATGATTGTTTAACTTACTTTGTCTGTGCAGCGTCTCTCTACCATGGCGAAGCTGAGGGTTGTACTTAAGAAACAGAAACAATATGCTGTAACTTTTATGTTTTTAAGCTGATAAATCACAGGACAGCGATTACAATAATTTTCTGCACTCCTGAATGTTTCTATGTGCGCGTGATCTGTGCGAGCTTGTGTGTTGTGTGCACGTGTGCAACAATGTAGCAGCACATTAGTTTAGAGCAGAGCTTAATTACCTGTACAATAACCTGTTTAAAATGTGAATTCACCCAGTCAATATTGAGTATCCACATGCTTCAATCAAACCTGTTTGAGATATACCATCCATCGCTGTCATTATAACCTTCACCTGCTTTCTGATTTGAGTGACCGACATATCTGTTTAGCTAGCTAATGATGTTTAATGCGTGAATTTTTGATAAAATGCCGTTATATTATGGGATGTTGGCATTAATTGTGCTTGTGATGGTCCAGACTGCAATCAGGAATAGTTTGATGATGCAATTCAGTCGTTGCTTTTCAGTTAAATGTGCATTATTTGCAATTCGAAATTACAGTACAGTCCTGTGTCTTATGCGGTTTCATTTCTTGGCTTTGCTTCACTTAATTCAGTCTGATTTTAAAATACTTGCTGTTTGTTTTTGGTGATATTTATTCAGATAAAGATGATGTGCTTCTGTTAGTAACATGGTATTGATGCTCTTCTATCTTGTCTTCATTTTATACCAAGAGCTGCACATAAATGACTATGACAGATAAAATAAGTTAAAACAGAAAAGTACATATTTTGAGAAACTGGAGTGTATTCACAAGCTCTTGAATACGTTTTGCATCAGTACATGTATACAATGCACAATATATGTGCTGTAATAATAAATGCACTGTATGTATTTGAATGAAACTGTTAAAAGCCACTATTTGCCGTTAAATGCTGTGTTGTAAGAGATTTGCATGCAGTTCCACCCCTGTGTGCATTGCAGAAATGCCCTCGTCTCTCAAAGCAAGGACGCGTGGCACTACAGAGTTACTCTACGAATCTTTCCTATCTAGATGGCTGGTCATTGCTGTTGGTCTGGTTCGAGCATACCTTGCCAGAGGAAGCTACCATGGTCTTTATTACTCGATAGAGAAGCCCCTAAAATTCTTTCAGACTGGTGCCCTCCTTGAGGTGAGAGTTATGGGAGCTATATTCATGTAAATTAATTCATAATTATGAAATTATCTACTTTAAATTGTAAAATTTAGCTCACGTATTACTGTTTTTATTGTATTTTTTATCAAATAAATGTAGCCTTGATGAGCATATGAGACTTAAACTTTAAAAATATTTTGAAAAATCTTACCGTCCCATAACTTTTGAATGGTAGTGTATAAAAATAAAAACAATTATATATATATATATATATATATATATATATATATATA
>NW_015505393.1:686668-701647 GCF_001515645.1 Sinocyclocheilus grahami | reverse complement strand
TATATATATAAAATTTTAATTCCAAATCCAAACAAAAATTTGGGCATTTTCTTTGTCTGATTTCACATTTTTGAAATGTATGTTATTTTCTCACCCTACAGAGTTGTATTTGATTATTTTTATGCTAAAAATGATAATTCCTCGAGGCTGAGTGCACCTTATAATATTTGTTCTTTGCTCTCTTCACAGATATTACATTGTGCCGTGGGTAAGTGCACCCTGCTGCTAATAACAGTCTCTTATTAATTTCTACTATAAATATGCACTAGGTGAAGTATATAGATCAGATTGGCTATACACAGGAAGCTTTTTTTTAACCCAGCAGTGCCTTCGTCAGCGAGGGTGCTGGTTTCTCTGCCAGCCTGACAGTGATAATGTGATAAAGAGTCTCACTGCACCCGTGGAGCGTAGAGTTCACAGTCCACACCTCATTATCTGAGACTTGAAGCTTAATGTGACCTTTCCCAGTGCAAACAACCAGTCCTGCAGCACTGTCTGTTACATCATAACCATCCTTACTCTCTTAAATTATTTTATTCTAATGATTCAAATTCTATATTATGTCTCTCTCTCATAATGTTTAGTGTAATGGATTAAGATTATTTTTATGCTTGCATTATCGCAACTCATAGTTTATTCTGATTAAACCCACGTTGGAAAAATACAAAGGATTAATCTCTTTACTCAACATTTTAAATGTTTTGAAGGAATTGTTCCCTCCTCGGTGGTCCTGACTGGGTTCCAGGTGATGTCACGAGTGTTCCTTACATGGGCAGTGACGCACAGCGTTAGAGAAGTAAGTATATGTTTAAAGAGATAGTTCACTCAAAAATGAAAATTCTGTCATCATTTACTCACCCTCAAGTTGTCTTTTCTTTTTAACACAAAAGAAGATATTTTGAAGAAACCAAACAGTTGCTAGTAGCCATCAGCTAGTATGGAAAAATGTAGTTGTTACCAGCAACTGTTTGGTGCAACATGAGGGTGAGTAAATGATTTTTGAGAGAATACAATTTTTTTTCATTTTTGGGTGAATTTTTTTTTTTTTTACTTGCATATGTTACAGTGTTATTTTATAATTATTTATAGACTATTATAGTATTTATTAATATTTCAAATTAGCTGTGTTATTTATTAGTTTAATTTTAAAACGTTTAAATGATTTATTTTGTGTTTAGTCATTTTTACATTTAGTTATTATTTCAATTTCTATATTATTTTTAAGTTTTATTCATTTTAATACTTTAACTTTTATTTTATTTCACTTAGTTTTCATGTAATAATAAAAAAAAAGATCTAATATTTATATATTTATTTGATTTCAGCTTTATTTCAATTAGCAAAAACTATTTTTAATAGTTTTATTTTGGTTTTAGTTAAGAGCATCACAGATGTTTTACTTGTTACTTGAATATTAGTAATAATGATGATGTCAGGAATTCTCATGGTTAAAAACCTGGATATGAAAATCCAGTATCATTATGCCATCAATCGCTCAAATTTCTCTTCATCATTAATGTTCCCTATAACACTATGAGCAATATTTCTATATAGTTCGTCTCATTGACTCTTGTCTACTGCCATCTAGTGGATTTCAAGTTGGTTTAATATTTCAGTGCTCATCAAAAGCCAAAATCCTGCATTAGTAGAATTTTAGTGTGAAGAAAACAATGTTATTTATTTTACGTTCTTTGAAACTAAGAATCAAGTTCTGATTGTCTATCCCAGAGAAAGACGTCTGAGCTGAAGTGTATAGTTCTGTAAGTTATTCCTGCGAGAAACCTGCCTGAACCAAAACTGGGAAGTAATACTAACATGTAACATGTGTGCCTGTGTATGCTTCTGTTGCTAAAATAACCTCCTTTCAAGCCTGTATGCGTGTAGAGGCGAAATTGGAGCCTTTGACGGGCCTGAATGCTTTTTGAAGTGCTTCCGTTTACGATCATCTCAGTAGTCCATCTTTGTGTGTCGAGTGGCTTCAGTGAATTGTGCATAACTGCATGGTTCTCGACTAAATTTGGCTGCTTGCTAAGCAGTTCTGTCTCTTCCCTGTGTGACTTACAGTTTCTCTCATTTTAGGTCCAAAGTGAAGACAGTGTTCTCCTCTTTGTGGTGGCCTGGACGGTCACGGAGATCATCCGTTACTCTTTCTACACCTTCAGCCTGCTCAACCACCTGCCTTACCTCATCAAATGGGCAAGGTGAAGCTTCTCAGTTAATTTTTTTTGGTAGAAAAGTATATTTTATATACTTTGCTCTTCAAATTTTCACAGGTACACATTTTTTGTTGTGCTGTACCCCATGGGAGTGGCAGGGGAACTTTTGACGATTTATGCCGCGCTGCCATACGTGCAGAAAACAGGGCTCTACTCCATCACCTTGCCTAACAACTACAACTTCTCCTTTGACTACCACACCTTCCTCATCCTCGTCATGATCTCCTACATCCCCTGTACGTTTTAATTCCTGGACAAAGAGATTATGCATCATGTTTTCTCAAAATGCTTTGCTTTGATATATTCCATCTGTAAATAATCCGATTCCTCAGTTGATCTTGTATAGCTTCAAAATCTCTTGAAGCTCATTCTTGTCTTGTCAATGAACTGCTCTGTTCCTGTTAATGACCTTCTTTGTCCGTGTTCCTCAGTATTCCCGCAGCTCTACTTCCACATGATACGCCAGAGGAAGAAAGTTCTGGGTCACGTGGAGGAGTACAGCAAAGTGGAATAACTCGCCCTGCCATTGCCGCACACAGCAGACTGATCGCAGCGAAAACGGAAACAAGCGGATAACCTTTAAAAGCCACACTATAGATTTTTTATTTAAAAAAAAGAAGACAAGGCGTTCTTGTCAGTTAGACAGGCCAGATATGCAGAATGATTGTTAATGATACTATTTTGGTCAAGAACTGTTGCAGTTGGTGATTTTAGGGATCCTGTTTCAACACAAATGGCTCTTCCTCAGTTTAGAGGGAGAGGAATGTCTGTAGCATACTAATGCATCAGCTACTGTGTGACAACATTTTAATATTTCATTCTAAATGTAGAATTACAGACCAAATATTGTAGCAAATATCATTCAGATAAAGGGCAAAAATACAGTTAGCTGCATCTGGTGGCTTTAACCAGAAAAAAAGTCTCATAGTTTTCCTGTGTGGTGTGTTTTGTACATTGTATTTCAGACATTTGAATCTAATTGACTTAAATCTCTGTTTCTCACTCAGCTCATTTCTTTTCTTTATATTTGTGTATAATTCATAACTTTTTGACTTTCACACTACTTGTGTGTCTACTGATTCCCATCATGATTACGGTTAGTATTTTCTTTTTGTTTTGTGTTGTGTTTCTTAAAGGATCAATGTTAATCGGTTGTTTTGTTCAGTATTGGGTATATATTGTTGGTTTGTGGCCGTTTGCTGAAAAAAAAGAGGTGTAACACCCAAAGAAATTGGCTGAGTTGCTGGGTCGGACCTCGTAGTCAATACTACTAATGTACTAGATGTGCATTTCTGTCGTAGAAAGAGACACAGCTGACACTTTTGGAGCTTTTATGGCTGGCGATGTGGAAGTGTTTGGCTAAGAGAGACTCGCACGCCGAGCAGAAGAGAGCACAAGCCTCGGCTAACGGGGGCCAATTGGATTTGAGTGCCTCCAGTCATGCTTTGCCAATGAGTCAAATCCAATAATGTGGAGGGAAAGCTGGGAGTCAAGACTAACTTAACGCTTCATTGCCCGTCTGCCTAATTGTGAACAGTCAACTTCAGTCCTCCCAATGCAAATGAATCTCTCTCGTATTGAAGTGTGAGCCACACTATTGCACAGATAAGAGTCTTTGCAAACTAAGTGGTAAGCCTGTTTCCCTTATCAAGCCTATTCAGGAAAAGATTGGCATGGGATGAATGGAGTGCAACTTTGAATAACACTGCATGTAAAAGTGGTGTGGCTAAACCTTGGTTAATAGAAGCATGACCCTTAACTCAAATAAAAATGCCAACATTGTCAAGCTTTTGATATTCAAGTTCTGCATGGGACCAGCAAACTTTGTATGAATAGTAATACGATTATATATATTTACAATAAACCATAACATGGGAAGCAAAGCCCGTTTGTTTTTATTCTATAAACTTAATTGCTTTATCTTTCTCATATTAGTATTTAACCTGCAGAGTAATTAAAAGTATTGTGTCTTATATATATTTCACTTTATTTCAATATACAATTAAACACATATTAGGTTTTATAGACTTGTACAGTATTTTAGTAAAGGGGACTATTCATTCTTCCTTCACATGATGGCAGTAGAGATCTATGTCTAATATATTTTAACTGAACACGTTCTGTGAGGTCAATTGTCAGAAATTAACCTTTTTATTAAGGGGCAATGTTTGCTTCCTGGGATTTGATTTTAGCCATTTAAAAACAATGCATCTCCCTTTTATGCTAAATCCACATATATATTATTTCACTAAATATACATGCTTATTTCACTAAAGTAACCGTTCCCTTTGAATAATTAACTTGACTTAGAATAAGAATTAAGAAATGCATCTAGTGGTTAAAAGACTAGGAGCCAATTTTTGCTTTTGCTTTTTGAATTTCACCCTAATCCTACACTATTTTTTTTACCCTGATGTGCTTTAATTGTTATTTAGAAAAGTTTGTAAAGCCGGATGGGCACAATTAGCAATAAAGCAGCTTGTCCAATACATACGCACAGTTTGAAATCATAGGGCCCTTTTACACCTGGTCACTTCATGCGTTTTCTCTAATTGGATAGCTATCTGATTTGTTAAATTAAGCTAATTTTTACAATCCTTGCTCTATGATTTAAAAAAATAAACTGTTATTCGATTATATTTGAGTTTTCTTAAAGCCTGAAAAGCATTCTTTTGTTCAGAAATAAAGTGGGACAAAATAGTTTAAAAGCAGTTTTCCGTAGGGTTTGTTTTTGCATCTCTTCTGTTTAAAGGATGGGAGTCATGAGACCTATGAAAAAAAACTAAACCGAGGAAGCATGACTCTGTTGCAAACAACAAGATCTTCTGTCTTCTCGAGCTGACACAGAAAAGTTTAATGCTCTTCACACAGCTATTTCCAATTGACGGAATCCTGCATTTTGAAATGGAAAAAGTGTCAGCACACTGGGACGATAAACAACTGACACAACTTATCCCATGTTAGGGTATTGTCTGTTGAATCACTGATGAAAAAGTGAAATCACGGAATAAAAATGAAATCACTGAATGATTTCATTTTTAAAAAGTAAAAAAGAAAAGTATAACCATGAGAAAAACAACATTCCCATGCACATTATTCATATTTAGGCTACATAAAACATCCAGGAAAAGGCTTAACATTCAGAATATTTGAATGTAGTTAACTGGTTTAATAAAAAATATACTTTTATACTTGAAATGCGATTTGACATAAAAAAAAAATTATCTCCCATGTTTATTTATTTATATAAAACCCCTACTTTATTAGCATAACAAACAAACAATTTCCCCCCACTCTCCCTTACGTACAGCTGTGCGGGTATCCCGCCCACTTATCCAAATCACTGTGTACTGACACACAAGTTGACCAATAAAAAAAAAATATTGGCAACTTGTGCAACCAGCTATCCAATAGGATCGCACGTAAGGCGGGGCCTAAAGATCAAACTTGGTTGAATGGCAATACAAAGACAAGAAGCACCAAAACGGAGGATAACGCTTAATCAATTCTGCGTGCTTCGGGTCTTGAGAATCTGCAGGGAAAGGACGTGCAGCTCGTCCGGCACACAGTCATTACGCAGCTCAGCTCGAGCAGAGCGGATACGACGTTCCTCTGGCGTGACAATTCATCTTCTCATCTAGACGCCAGCGCTGGTGATGCTGTAGCTAGTGCACCAAGAGCATTGGAGATCCCTATCTGCACAGCACGGATGAAGACTCCTTCACTAAAAGACACTTGTGAGGTCATCTTGGGAAGACGCAACTTCTCGTGCAGGCGCGTTGGAAAGCTCAGGTTTTCACAGCAATCGTGATCATGTAATCTAGTGGGCTGCGACCACATATTCACAGGTGTACAGCTTGCGTGGATCAGTGCGTAACATTACGCACCATGGAGTCGTGCTCTGCACTTCTAGCTCAAACCAAGCCACACTTTTGCGGACACTGCTTGTTCTGTCATGAAAACGTGGAGATCAAGCGTGATGGACGTAGGGTCAGTTCTCATTGATTTGGACTAAATAACGCGATTTTAAGCAGTGTGCGACTTATACAGTGACTTAAGGGGGGGGGGAAACTTGACTATTTTTAAACGAATTTTGCATTTTTGGAGAAAGAAATCTGGTAAATGATTCTATAAATAACTCTATAATAAAGTGATGCTTTAGTTTTTGTAATGCTTAAGTAATTAATTGCAATGGAAAGCTCGCGAGCAGCGTACTGTTGTTATGGTTACCTCATCTGGCGAACGCGACTAATGTTTGTTCGCTTCCGTTTGGCGACAGGTGAGAATACGCGCTCTGACTAACTTATCTAACTTTTATTCGTGCTGAAACGTTCGAAACCTATATACAGGCCTACTTGCTTTTATACACTGTTGTGTGGTTTTAGTACTTTCACAACATTTAGATTTTATTTCCTCTGGGAGGTCCAAGGGGGTCGAAACCCCTTCGTGCGTGATTTGCACCCAGAGGAGGTTTGTATATTAGCATCTATGAATTGAAATGGGGCGCACAATTACTCCCTCTGCTGTTTACCTCCTCTAATGCCCAAGCCACCTGAGGATGTGTCTCAAACGACTACTTTGTATATTTAATTAATTATTTAAAGTCCTCTGTGTTTATAATGATGTAAAAAACTGCAAAATGTATTCCTCTCATTATGGCTGACTACAACAGCTGTACTCACTTTACATTGGTCCTATTTTATAAAAGCAGTATACAAAATGCTGCTTTCTAAATACAAAATGGACCAATTTGACTAGTTTTCAATTGGGTGCACATGACTCTCTCACACACAATTTTGGTTTACTTTTTTGTTTTAAATCACCATCTAACTGCAACGTTGTCTTAAATTGGCAAAACGACTTTAATATAGACGATGTTCCCCAAAGTAATGACTGAAACATCCCCTCTTTAGTGGAAAAACTATATACTTGGGATCATATACATGATTGATAAGTTTAATATTTATATTGATGCAGTGTGAGAATAATTCAATTTCCGTTAAATCAATATTGGAAAAAAAATCTCAGTAACGTTAATCTGTTTTGGGTAGTTTCCCGTAACCCATTTCTCTTACACAACAACAAAACGCTAACGTCTTTATTATATATTTGTGGCATGTACCTATAGTAACTTGATAAATAATAACAGCCGTTTCTATCGAACGATGCATAACTACTGTTAAGCAGCTGTTGCTGTGGTTTCCTCAAGCAAAGGTATACTTTAGCGCACTCTGACTAACTTGCGTGACTACTGAAATATTTGTTATTTGAAAGTATTGCAACACGTAGCCTATATTATGTTTGTAAGTAAAAACAAAACTTGTAAGACCTACGACCTTTTTCTTTGACCTCCCTCGGAGAGTTAATTAGGACGTCTAACTCCCTATAATTCGCACCCTGAAGTCATATATTGCATGTAGTAATCGAGATCATGTCCAGATCTAACAGCGTGAGCCCACCCGGCGCTGGCGCTCCTGGACTGAGGGGAGGGACGGAGCACAGATCCGCCTGGGGCGAGTCTGAGTCTGTGGCGAACGGATGTCCATACTCGGCCAGATCCTCCTGCAAAACGCTCATACGGTCCAACAGTCGGTGGAGAGAGGACGATGACTTCGAGCGACAACCGGGCCGAGCCACGACCACCGTCAGCCGGGTTAGTTTCAGATCCAAGTCTGCCTGGCAAGAACACGGGGAGGAGAGTCGCAACAATAACAGATCTTCCCCGAGGTACCGTGATGGAGAAGTGAGACCCAAGTCCGTGGAGTTGGGTTTGGAGGACAGAAGAACCAAGTCCAAACCAGAGGAGGAGCCCATGCCAGAAGTGAACTTTTCCATGAGCGCGTGCTGCAACGGCCTGATGCAGATTTTCAAATCTAAGAAGTTCCAGTCGGAGAAGTTAGAGAGGCTTTACCAGCGCTACTTCTTCCGACTTAACCAGAGCAGCTTGACGATGCTCATGGCCGTTCTGGTGCTGGTGTGCGCGGTGATGCTGGGGTTCCACTGCGCTGGAGGAGTGTATCGGCTCACTTACGTGGTGGTTTTCTCCACGGCAATCTTACTCATTCTTACGCTGATGGTCGTGTGCAACAGGAACGGCTTCCATCAGGATCACATGTGGATAGTTTGCTATGTGCTCATTTTGGTGGTGCTGGCTGTACAGGTGATCGGTGTGCTGCTCGTGGAGCCGCGCAGCGCGTCTGAAGGCATCTGGTGGACCGTGTTTTTCATCCATGTCATTTACACACTTCTGCCGGTGCGGATGAGAGCAGCGGTCATCACTGGAATTATACTGTCTACCATACATGTGCTGGTCTCGTGGAAGTTAAACGAAATGGACGTCTTTTTGTGGAAACAGGTGAGTACAGTGCATATATGCTTTATTGCTTGATATCTGTCTATCTATCACTCAAGACTGTCAACATGGTAATTTGACCATAGGTAGCCTACAGTACGTCACGTGGCTGCGATTAGTCTATTTGGTTATGTGCACAATTCCATGAGATACTACAGCAGTTAATAATGAGAAAGTGTGTTTAGTTCATATACATTTTTCCTCTGCCAGATAAAATTCCAAAAGAAGCCAAAGCATCAAACTTGGCTTTAATCAACGCTGGGATTGACAGCTAGTCTGGATCGGAGCGACAGACATTTATACCATCACCTATTCCGGTGGTTCCCAATCCTGGTCCTGGAGAACCCCCAACACTGCACATTTTAGATGACTCCCTATTCCAACACACCTGATTCAACTCCTCAGCTCATTAGTGAAGACTCCAAGACCTCAAATGTGTGTGTCGGATAAGAGAGACACCAAAACCGTGCAGTGTTGGGGGTTCTCCAGGACTAGGATTGGGAACCACTGACCTATTCAAAGTGTTCCGTAATCACTCCGCTCCAACTCCTCTCCGTGTTTTGTATTTTCCTTTCCTGTGTTTAGCTAGTGCGTAGTGGAAATTCTCAAATGTGTTAGTTGCTTAAAAGCAATGTTCATAGATAATGTGCAATGGCCAAAAAGTTAACATTTTGAAAGGTATTTTAATTACAAAGTGCATTGGCAAAAGTGCTGTTGGTCACATGTCTGTCAGTGAAGTTTACTGTACTGTCTAGTTGCTGTAGTAATTTTTCAGTTCTGTAGTTTTTGCTTTAGTTCTGAGAATTTCAGTAGCCCTTTAGAAGAACTGCAAATCCCTTGTTACCGCAAACCTTTCAGCAAGAGTTTGTCTCAGTCAGCACTATAGGTCTGTTTTTGAAAAGCACTTAGATGTTCTGAAAGCGACAAAAGTTGATGATTCACCCTTTTGTTTCCTCAGCAAAGCCTTGGATTTAGTTGAACACACACTTTTAAATTATTTTATTAAATGGCTGTGTATGGATTTATCAGATGGTGAATGCTTCTGTTTTTGTTCACTTATGGGTGACTTGGTACCTTTTACTGGAAACTAATAACTGCTTTACAGATTTTAACTGCATGTATGTGTGCAAATAAGGTGCAATCTTGAGTTTGGATTATTTTTAATGATTACATTTATAAATATTAAACATTTCTGAACTAACCTTTTAAGACTTCATAGATTTATTACAAATAATTACATCTCTAATAATCGTCACAATGACTAACTCTACATGTAAGGTAACCTTTGATTATTTAAGTTTTAATTAGTCATTGAATATATACACTGTAAATTTCTCATCAGTGCCAGTATTTTTCATAAGCTTCGGAATGTGTTATGTATACTCTCTGCTGTCATTATACTTAACTGCTTCGCTCGGTTGAATTTCACAGTCTTTTGAATCCTCCAACTAATAAAACATTTTATAGTAAATGTGTTTTAAAATCCTTTGTCTTCAGATATAATTATGTTTTCATTAAAAACACAGACTCTTTGAATGGTGTGTGTGTGGGAACAGCCTGCTGTGTTTGTTGGTCTTTCCACACAATGCTGTTGTCTTTAGCATATCAGATCTCTCTGTTTACATGGGACCTAGCAGGACTCTCCAATAGTTCACTATTGTTTTATAAAGATCCTGGAATGAAGGATGTTTTAGGAGCGCTCTCATAGATGACTAGCTTTCATCAGGCTGTGATGAGTGGTGCTGCTTTTTATGAGAGGTTTTGGGGCTGGAGCAACGGCTAAGGTGAAATCCGGTCGCTCTTAGTGTTTAGATGAGATTTAAAGGACCGTTCCAGGTTCAGTACCAGGTTAGCCATCTTATTACACTTTTAGGATTTCTTTCTTTAATCATATGTGCAGGTACTCTCATATACTTTTTCCTAAAGTGAATGAATACAAAGGTGCTTTGCAGGATTGTCTTACAGATCATCAACAGTTCACAATCTTCAGCTACATTTCCCCTGTGTGCTTCATTAAAGCCAGAGGTGGGACCCAGTTGAGCTAGCATAGACGCTTCCCCTAGGGGGAAAATAGAGGAGGTGGACAGAGTCCTGCCTGGCACAATTGCCCCACTCTGTAACATGCAGAGTTTTGGAATTCAAAACCGATGTCCTCCATGTCCTTCTTGAAAGATCTGCTATTAATTTGCCTTTGAGAGTCAACCCCTATGGAAGCATTAACCTTCCCCCAGGCCAGGCTGACTACGTGCTCTGCAGAGCAGTACGCTGAAGAAAGCACCACCTCTTGGGACTAATGCTCACACAGACGATATTTTGATGCTCTGTCAACTTTTGCTCAACTTGTGCAGCACATTTACGTTGTCTGAGTGATCAATTTACATTATATCACGTTTCAGTTGTAGACTGATACCAGTGAAATTTTGCTACTAAACACGTCTTCCTTTTTTTTTTTTAAGTCTATTTCGGGTCACTTTTATTACTACTACTAATTATTATAATTATAAAAATAATAATGATTAAAATATGTGTGAAAACATTTCACCCCCCCCCACAAAACTAAACATCAGGATGCAGTGGAAAAATTTGGAGTAGAAACAATTTTCACTCAGAAATTGCTAGTAAATATCACACTTACAAATAAATGGCAACACATTGAATTGAATGTAAAATTTTAAAGGGGGTCGGTCATATGATGCAATTTCAAGTTTTTCTTCCTCTTTGGAGTGTTAAGCTGTTCGTGCATAGATAATATCCCTAAAGTTGCAAAGACTAAAGTCTCAAACCCAAAGAGATATTCTTTATAAAAGTTAAGATTCGTTTAAATGCCCCCTACATCTCGCTTTTCAGAACGATGAGCTTTGTAAAAATGTACGCGTTTCAGAAAGGTGGGGCATAGAGAAACAATAATGTACAGTATGTGGAAAATGTGTTTTTTGAACATTAAATTGCATAAACACATTGCATTACACCAAATAATGTTGTTTTTAGCAATGTCATATGACCCCTTTAAAGTAGAAGGACTGAAATAGTATTTTCTTGTAAAACAAACTTTAGTAATATTTTATTTATACTTAGAAAAAATAATTTGTGTGCTGAAGAAGTGCCTGTTTGGGTTGACATGCGTTGATGTTTTAAATATGTGACCCCTCTAAAAAGGCTTTTTAATACAGAAATATGAGTTCCTGGATGTGGAAGTATGTTTTCATTTCAAAAGGAAGCAGTCACTAATATATTTATGTATCAGTGTGTATTGTATTGTGAGGTCGTAGGCAACCAACCTTATTGCAGATTTAGTTTCGTGGTTACTAGAAGACTTTACAAGTTTCAAAACCATATGTGCAATCACTGGGAAGTTTGAAGGGTTTTTTTCTCTCCATAATGCAGCCGTAGGGGTGAGTTTGTGTTACCTTTCAATATCTAACTCTGACATGTCTCTTATGAGTGCAGACCCTCAATTGTGCTTCTTGCATCTTAGCAACCAAGGCCTGTTGTCACAAACACCATCCAGAAGCACTCAGGGCTTTCCTGTGAGAGGACCCCTGCTTTTCATCTCTTAACCACCTCCACTGAATGTGCGATCTTACCATTAGAGGTTCAAATTGAGATAATTAAGGCACAACTGCCCTTGGTGATGGGAGTCTTTACTTCACTCCCTCTTCTTCACTCCCACCTTGCATTGTTTTTCCTGTTGTCAAGGTAGACCTGAGGGTAATCAAGCTCCGATATGTGTGGGTGGTTGCCCGCAACTCTCTTAAACCGTTGCTTCAGTCTATGGCTTGTATTAGGTGTCTTATTATTAGGAACCACATTTTGAGGCACTTCATAAACATTTCGCTCTTCAACTATAAGCTGTGATGGTTTATTTATCATATTTTGTTTAACTTTTTTTTTTTCTATTGCATTAATGTAATAGTTCACCCAAAAATGAAAATTCGCTCCCTCAGGCCATCAAAGAAGTAGATGAGTTTGTTTTATCTTCGAAACAGATTTGGACCAAATTTAGCATAATTTGATCCTCTGCAGTGAATGGGTGCCATCACATTGAAAGTTCAAACAATAAGTTCATCAATTAACATCTTGTGAAGTAAAGCTGTGAGTTTGTAATAAACAAATCCATCATTAGAAAGTTTTTAACTTCAAAGTGTTGCTTCCGGCTAAAATACGAGTCCTCTATCCATAATACTGCTTTTCTCTGGTGAAAAAGTTGTCTGAATTAGGAGAGTATTATGCACATCAAGCATCATTTACAAGCGAAAACCGTTCTAAACATATGTTGGTGGATTTTGATGTGAGCAGACAACAGGGGAGGACTTGTTTGTTTATTTATTTTTTAAACACTGACTGGAGGAAGAGTTATGGATGATGGACTTGTATTTTGGACGGAAGTGATAGTTTAAAGTTAAAATGGCTTAATGAGTGATTTATTATTATTTTTTTACGAACATGCAGCTAGTCACTTTTTTTTCTCAAGACTTTAATTGATTGAGTCATGCAGATTACTTGTAAATTATTTAGTTTTTATCAACTGTTTGAACTCCCATTCTGACGGCACCCATTCACTGCAAAGGATCCATTGGTGAGCAAGTAATGTAATGCCACATTTTCCCAAATCTTTTCAGATGATGAAACCAACTTTATGGCAGTAAAGACACTTAGCAACAGAATACGGTTGTCAGTCCTGTATTTTAGTCCTTAATACGGTTACATTCACACACGTATTAAGGCGTGATCTGTGTGTGTGACTGCACTTAACACCAAACGTCTCAGGTTACTTGTGTAACCATGGTTCCCTGAGTAAGGAACGAGACACTGTGTCCTCTAGGGGTCGCTATGGGGAACGCCTCGTCGTGACCCGTGTCTGAAGCATACATTGAAAAAACACCAACTCGTTGGCCGGCGACAGCCATGACGTCACTACCGGTGCGACTACAGTATAAATCGACGCCGGGAGCTACACATCATTCACTTCTTCGTCTGAAGCTTGCGTCCGCAGCATGGCAAGAAACCTAGAGGACGCAGTGTCTCGTTCCCTACTCGGGGAACCATGGTTACACAAGTAACCTGAGACGTTCCCTTTCATGGGAACTTCGAACTGCGTCCTCTAGGGGTCGCTATGGGGAACGGTATACCCACGCCACCATGCTGAGGGGAGTGCAAGCCAGAACCATGGCGAGCACTAAGTACCAACTCTACCATATTGCTATGGGAGTCGCCCCTAGGACGTTAGACGGCTGTCAGTGACATTATTCCCTACGGCCAAAGGCCTAGGCTACATACCCCAAAAATACTTACCTGTTAGGGCCAGACTCCTGGGACCGAGGTAGAGCTCAAGGCTTGGAATTAGAAATAGATTCATTTAAGGGAATACGACCAAGAGCCTAGAATCATACTAGTCTTGGCCTGTCACACAGGGGCTACCGCACGTTTCTCTCTGTATGTGCTGAAGGAACTGTCTCAACAGACCCCTAGTAGCAACACCCTGTTAAAGTAGGTATCCAGAGGATACATCTCATTTCAATCAGATGCATGGATCTCAGGCTACCTGGCGGACATCTCGGCATGGATGAAAGAACGTCACCTACAGCTCAACCTGGCAAAGACTGAGCTAGGTTCTTCTACAATTACTCCATCAACTTCGGTCAGAAATCTTGGTGTAATCTTTGATGATCAGCTGACCTTCAAAGACCCCATTGCAAAGACTGCTTGATCTTGCAGGTTTGCATTGCACAACATCAGAAAGATCAGGCCCTTTCTAATGCCAATCACAACATTTCTTGCATTACCTCGACAGCAGAAGAGGACAAATACAGTGCATGCATAATTATTATGCAAGTTGATATTCTGATTATATTTTTTTCCAAGCACATTTTACCAATTCCAAACGACATCAATCTTAATAACCACTATTAATCTTATTTAATAATTTATAATTGATATATAATTATTCATGAAGGCTAAAGGCTGAAGTGAAAAGTGTCTTATATTCAGGTGTGCATAATTATTAAGCAGATTTTCTTTTACAGATAAAATGAGCCAAAAAAGAGATTTAACTCTTAAAAATTATTAAATGCCCATGAGAAATATTCAAAACTAATACAATACTAGAAATTGCAAAGTGAATGCATAACCATTGGACAGCAAAATGCTCAGTGGGTCAGCAGGGTCAGTCAAAAACATGTAGAGAAGAAAATATGCATGTTAACTGCAAAAGAATTAGGAATTAAGGCGAAGAATTAGGTGTGAAATCACCAGGAACCATTTAGTCTCCAGTGCCACCATTTTCTAGACCTGCAACCTACCTGAAGTCTCCAGAAGTACAAGCTGTCAGGTTCTCAGAGACTTGGGTTAAGTATAGAATCCTAAAAAATGACCCCTACTAAATAAGAATAACATACTGAAGTGTAGTAAAAT
>NW_015505393.1:673808-686513 GCF_001515645.1 Sinocyclocheilus grahami | reverse complement strand
AGGGGGGGGGGGGGGGGCATCAGGTGAGCAAGCTAGTGAAACGTTGCACGCACAAAAGAGAAGGTCTGCACACATCCAAAAACGTATTTTAAATGCAAAATTGATTTCCGTGCGATCAAAAGACTTTTTTCTTTGCGAAACGAACATTTTCTCCACAAACTCAGATCGCGCGCATGCAAAATGCACTTTTGTGCGCTCAAAATATGATCTTTCATACGCAGAATTATGGCAGAAATGTAAGCCCATACATGTTCGGCTAGAGTCACTTTGAACTCGTGCATCTTCGGAAGCAGAGCTGCGAGGAAAGTTACAAAAAAATGTTGTGCACACCGCCATGCGAAACGACGTCATGCTCACTCAAAGCAAACTTGCTGACACTTGAGTATAAATCAGCCATAAATCAGCCTTGAGCGTGTGTGCGTTAGATACAGTGAAGACAGCGCGTTAGTTTAGAACTCTTCAAATTTTTTTTTTTTTATTGTAGAGAGTGTTAATTTGTACAATGCTAACCTACCAGCAATGTAAATTATTTTTTAAACATATTAGAATGAGTACATTACAATATAAATATATTAGAAGGAGTACATTATTATTTATGGGCTTAAAAACGAGATGCAAACAATCTTGAATATTGTACCTGGTGGGGAGTGCACAATGTAAACATGAAACATATGCCATTACCTATATTGTACTGTGGTACAGTTATGGAGGCCCTTCATAATGCAGAGGTCAACTGCCCGCTCTGCCAATAGTTAGAAATGGCACTATAATAAACAGCTGTTTTTCTAAATTCTGCTGAGGTGAAATTCAGTGCAGTCATGTATCGTGATACGTATCGTATCGTGGCCTCTGTATCGTGATACGTATCGTATCGTGACTTTGCTGGTGATACACAGCCCTAGTGACAACCGCATTCTGTAACCGAGATAAATCAGCCTTGAGCGTGTGTGCGTTAGATACAGTGAAGACAGCGCGTTAGTTTAGAACTCTTCAAATTTTTTTTTTTATTGTAGAGAGTGTTAATTTGTACAATGCTAACCTACCAGCAATGTAAATTATTTTTTAAACATATTAGAATGAGTACATTACAATATAAATATATTAGAAGGAGTACATTATTATTTATGGGCTTAAAAACGAGATGCAAACAATCTTGAATATTGTACCTGGTGGGGAGTGCACAATGTAAACATGAAACATATGCCATTACCTATATTGTACTGTGGTACAGTTATGGAGGCCCTTCATAATGCAGAGGTCAACTGCCCGCTCTGCCAATAGTTAGAAATGGCACTATAATAAACAGCTGTTTTTCTAAATTCTGCTGAGGTGAAATTCAGTGCAGTCATGTATCGTATCGTGGCCTCTGTATCGTGATACGTATCGTATCGTGACTTTGCTGGTGATACACAGCCCTAGTGACAACCGCATTCTGTAACCGAGCTCACACCTGTAAATTTTCAGGACTCACAAGTGCATTCTCGGAAAACACATGCTGTGTGAACGGAACAGGACTGGACAACTAGTTGTCTGTCACGTCATACAGTGCGAGAGGGAGCCACTCTGCCGCACAAACGCGTGTCTAACGTGTGTTATGTGTTTTCGGTAACTTACAGTGACGACAGGGAAATGGGCTGCGTGTCTGTCACCTGAAATTTTTAGATCCCGTCAGTTTTCCACCGGAGCCGCTCCCGTCAGTTTTGTGTTCTGCACGCGACTCAAACTCCGCACTCCACCCAAATTTAAAGGCTGCTGTCGGTTAATGAAGATTTGACGGATGAACTCGCGGCTCGATTGGACTCTTGTCGTGTCAGAAAGTGATAAGACTTTCAGTTTTATGGATGTCGCAATCTTTTATTTTACTTAGGTCACTGTCGCTATGGTTACTGGTAAGGAATACGGGCTTGACTCCTGTTGCACGTTCATACAGACAGTATTCTAAACACAACTGTAAGCTGCTGTGTGAACGGGACATTTCGAGACTCACACCTGTAAAGAAAATGCGGTTGTCAATCCCAAAAATTGACAGTGTGAACGTAGCCTTACATCCTTAGCACCAAATCAGCACATTACAATGATCATGTGACACTCTGTTACTGAATGTTTGATCAAATAAATAAAGCCTTGGCGAGCATAAGAGACTTCATTCTAAAACATAAAAAAATCAGTTTTTGGTGTTTCTGGTGCTTATGAAATTACACCCTAAATGAGAGCAGAAAGCATGTTAGATTTCTGCTGTTCTCATGATGCTTCCAGATTATCCCATGTGCTTGGATTTTATTTGCATTGTGTACATCAGATGGTTAAAAGGCAGGAGTGCATCTTGGAGTAAACCATCTCTGCCGACCCACTTGGTTGAGTAACTTTATGATCATCTTCAAAATATTTTCCATGTTTTCTTATGAATTTCACTCAGTGATTGTGATGATATTGACACTTCAACTTGCACATTTTCAGTTCTCAAAACTCTTCCGTTGTTGAATTACATGAAATTAACAACAATTAATAATTAAGGATTTGGATTGCTTTAATATTGACACACAGGAGAACTTTTCATTTCTAGTGTTGTATCATTATATAGCAACCACTATTCTGTAATGTTCTCACACAAGATAAATGCGAAATGTGTTGTGTATGGAGCTGATTATTTCTGTAGAGACTCTGGAATGCATCCTGATTCAAACCAAACTCGGCATGTTATTTTTATTGCAGAAACACCCTCTGTTTCTCCTTCGTTTGTCACCATCTCTTTCTGCTTTGCTTTCAGAAATGGGCCTTGCTGCCGCCTACAAACTTTTTGTTAGTTAGTTATTCCCACATAGTGTCAAATCATGTATACACATTTTTATAATTGCACATGGCAGGCTGGAAAATGTAATAGTCAACATGTTTTTCATGTAATTTTAGTGTCAACCTGCTGTGTGAATGGCCCACTAAAGCTAGCATGCAATTCTACAATCATTCCCACGAATATCTCCGCGTCCCTCTTAAATGCTTTCTTTTCAAAAAATCTTTAAAAAGCACACAAGGGGTACAGCAAGAAATTTATAGCTTCTCAAAATCCTAATTTTTAACAGCTGCATAGTCTTTTTCTACTAGACGTATTATGCAGAATGAAAGCCATTAATTACCAGATGTTTTCAGTTCTCAAAATGAAATGCAACTCTGACTTTTATTTTTAATTGTATTTAAAACTTTTTGTTTTTAATAAATATACATAAGTATCATATTAAAATATTTTTATGATATTTTATATGATAACAGTGTATTAATATATTTGCATTATACTGAAAAATAACAAGGCAAGTTCAGGCCTTTCAGGCTAATATTTTACAAAAAGTAATTTATTAAATGTTTAAAATTTTAAAAATTATATCCATTTCTTTATAAAAAGAATTTAGACAAACCTAATTTTAGGTAAACCGACTTTAATTAAAACCGACTTTTGATCAATTTTTGTTATTTTTAACTAAATGATCTAAAGGTGAAGTCAAAATAATACCATTTGTTTGCTAATGCTATGTAAGTGTATTTCTCTAATTGTTAAAATCTTGGGCTTCTAAGTTTGTAATTGTTAACTAAAGGTAAGAAGTGCTGTTCCATATTTGTATATTACTGAATGTTCAACATTTTTATTGTTGATGAACTTGAACAGTTATAGTTATAATTTTGCTATAGTAAGTCATTTAGTGTGATCCGAAGCAGATGCCATAATAAATAATAGGTCCCTAAGCCAATGTTTGCATCATTGCTCATTTTCACCGACAGGTCTTCAAAAGTTGTCCAAGCCCTTTCCATAGCTCGGTCACTGATGTAAAAGGATACTGGAGGGAAGCCAACTGGCCTTGTTGTCAGGTTCCTTTTTGCATTGTAATCAGGAATAAGCCATTTCTCTCAATGTTTTACATACAGAGAGTGTGGGAAACATTCAAAAATTTTTGTGGGCAAAATATATTCCACAAATTATTAGTGAAATTATGTTCTTATGAACGAATTTAGCTCTGTAGCACAGCTCAAAGAGCTCTGACAGGCAAAGATCCAGGAAATGACACCAAGTCAAAAGGAACATATGGCTAGTCAGTGAAACACTCAGTTGTGATAACCACGTTTCTATCAGCTACTTCACTAATGCAGGGCAAAAGAAGAGTGTGATTCAAGTTACATTTACTTGCAAAATGTTTGAGGAGTATGAACTGTACTGACTTTTTCCATTCCTCAGAGAGCAAAAGTAACAATTCATATTCTCTCTCTCCACTTTCCAGGAAGGGAAACTCAATATGCTTCTATAAGTGTCAGGCAAATGACCTCTTCTGCCTATATTCAAATCATTTTGATATAAAATGAACTGTTATTTGCTTATCGTTGTTGCTGCTGTGTCCTTTTCTGTGTGAGGTGATTTTATCTTGTCCGGAAAGATCAAATCAGATTTGTATATGCGCTCTCCACTTTCAGGGTTAGAAATGTAAATATTCAGTGGACTATATCTAATCTAATTACATTTAAAAGAAGTTGACAGTTGTTGTTATGCTTCCATTTACAGCAACCCTGGCTTGAACACAATTGATCCTTTGCAGAGGTATGATGAGATTATTTCTAATAATAACAAAATATTCTTGCTTATGAAAGCAGACAGAGAACACAGATTAATTTGTGTTATATATATATATATACAGTGGTGTGAAAAAGTGTTGGCCCCCCTCCTGATTTCTTATTTTTTTGCATGTTTGTCACACTTTAATGTTTCAGATCATCAAACAAATTTAAATATTAGTCAAAGATAACACAAGTAAACACAACATGCACTTTTTAAATGAAGGTTTTTATTATTAAGGGAAAACAAAATCCAAAACTACATGGCCCTGTGTGAAAAAGTGTTTGCCCCCCTGTTAAAACTGTGGTTTATCACACCTGAGTTCAATTTCTCTAGCCACACCCAGGCCTGATTACTGCCACACCTGTTCGCAATCAAGAAATCTCTTAAATAGGACCTGCCTGACAAAGTGAAGTAGACCAAAAGATCCTCAAAAGCTAGACATCATGCCGAGATCCAAATAAATTCATAAACAAATGAGAAAGAGAGTAATTGAGATCTATCAGTCTGGAAAAGGTTATAAAAAAGCTTTGGGACTCCAGCGAACCACAGTGAGAGCCATTATTCACAATTTTGTTATTGACCAAATACTTATTTTCCACCATAATTTGCAAATAAATTCTTTAAAAATCCTACAATGTGATTTTCTGGATTTTTTTTTCTCATTTTGTCTCTCATAGTTGAGGTATACCTATGATGAAAATTACAGGCCTCTCTCATCTTTTCAATTATGCTTGCACAATTGGTGGCTGACTAAATACTTTTTTTCCCCACTGTATGTATATATATATATATATATATAGATATGTATATATATATATAGATATGTTATATATAATACACACTTATTACTAATGATTTACTTATGAGCATCATGTATGGCAAAACAATCCCTGATGTGTGGAAAAACCTCTTGACTGCCTTATTCATTCTTAGGAGATGCTATAAAATTTAAAAATAAAATAATAATTAATAATAGGCTCACCCACATAACAGATGCCATTGTTTTGTAAATAACTAGGTTTTAGTGACTAAGGAACAGATTTCGAGTTTGATGTCACAAAGATTTCAGGGATTTGCTTCTCACTCTAGCAGTTGCTTGCTGTTGAGGTGAGATGTAACGTGTTTCTTGACATACTTTTACTAGAAAAGGTGTAATAAACACCCTTCTGGCTTTAGAAGTTATGAGCTGAGATATGTGTCAAGATGACTTTACTGCACCCACCATGAGCTCTCTGCTGAAGAGCTGATGATTTGAATCAGGTAGAAACAAGATGCATACAAAATGAGTCCTCAGGACCAGCCGCCGGTTGCATAAATTGCTTAGACTAGTCTTAAAAAGTTAGCCATCTAATAAATTTTCTTCTATACTGGTCATAACTGTTTAAAGTCAGTTACTAAAATGTAGATTGGCCCAATTTTAATCAGAAAAGTGAGACTGATTATCTCTTGGCTAACTGCTAATTGGTCAAACTAGCTCTTAAGACACAGTCTCAACATAGTGGCTATGTTTATGCAACTGGCCCCAGGATTGAAAATGTCACTGGAATAAAAGGTTCAGTGGACAAACCAGATCAGAAAAAAAGTTAAATTGAGTGGTAGTACATTTAGTACATTTTATTATTAATCCTACATAATATTTAGAACTCATTATTTCTATTTTTAAATAGTTTTTTAAATGATTAAATGCACATTTAAACAGTGTAAAATATATGTAGTAAATGCTACATCAAAAAGTTACTTTACCATGTACAATGAATATCTTAAATGGTTTAACATTGCATTATATGTTCTATATATATATATATTGCAATCCCAAGCCAATATTGTGGCTGTGGATACATAATTTTTCATGTTATCCATTTTTTTTATTTTACATTTATGTTTACTTTAAAAAGTATTCAAATTCTTTGCTAATGTTTTTATAACATAATATTTTTGCATGTGGGATTGCTCGGATGTGGTTTGCAACATGGATGAATGACCCAGCTCCCTCAGTGGGAGAGAAGAAAGGCCAAGCTCTTTCTCATCTCAAACTGGTGTGATGAAAATTTAATGTGAGCTTCTGCTACCCGTTGCCTTGATTGTACGTTTTCTCCCTCCTCTTTTTTTTTTATCATCCAGCTGGATTAATAGAGATTATGCCTTGATGGCTTTAAAGAAACTGATTTGCATGCCATGAATTCCATCACTCTGCTAATAAGGAGGTTTAGTTGGATGTACCTCGTAACACCTGCTGTTTGCTAGATGAACATTTATGATCTTTACGGTTGACAATTCTATTTTGTAGTGTTGATGGCAAAGCCATTTTGTAATTCCACTAGAGTATAGGGAACCACATGACTAGTCAGGGGTCAACTATTCAGTCATAAGAAAACCTTTTATAGTTTGCCTTGTTTATAAAGGTCTGGAGTCAGCACTAATAGAAACTGATGGATGCTTTTTAGATGTGTCCACAGCGTCTCTGATGTTTAACCTTGCTATGCCATTGTAATCTTGAAAATGTTACATTGTACAAGGTCTTTGCCCACCTTGCTGAAATTAATACACGCAGCAGCATTTGGTGCTTTTGAAAGATGTAAATTAGTAACTTGTTTTATTAAGAAATATAACATATTAATATATTTAGTAAAATTTTTTATATACATTTTATTCTATATATTTCTTTTTGTATAAAAAAATGTAAGTTGTAATTATATATACTACTATAGTGTTATACTATTATAAATGTAATTATAAAAACAATTAAATAAACAACCCAAACATGGCAATACTCAAAAGATTTTTTCCCCTCTGACAGCTTATTGCCATGTCTTTTTTAAATATATATAAAAAAAACTGTCATCCAGTATTGGCAAAATTATTAACACCAGACCAAAAATATGTTAATGTCTGCAGCAGTATTGGCCCAGCAGAGGGTGAATCATCTCTCCTCACAACTCAGTAAAAGGCTGCTTAGCCTCGTATTAGTTGCTCGTCCCACATTATTGGAGTTCCACCATGCAGTGATTGAATTTTTTGCCATGTAGTGCAATATAACTTGGAGGAGGCAGAACTTTTTTAATTAAAAATAAATATATTTTTTACTTTCTAACTAACTGTTAAGATTTTAGTTTTTAAAATGTCGAGTTTAAAGTTATTATTTCAAAAATCTCACCAGAGCCAAATCACATAAAAGTATTTGAAAACGGAAAAGTGGGCAATGACATTGTCTAGGTTTTTGGTAATATTTGTGTTGCTTCTGTTAATCGATTAAACAGGCACTGTTACCAGACAATTGATAATCTCAAAATGGCCAAATATTGATGAATTTATTGACCTGGCTACATCAGTCTATCACTAATCGTAATATTAGATTTGTTCATGTAGTTCATTCTGTTGGATACTGGTTTGATGAGAAGTGTGAATGTGAGCTGTGGGAGGTTGTAAGATAATGACAGTGATGTACAGAGTCGTGTCGGTGAGCGGGTCTTGTGTTGACCTGTTAACTAGAAAATGTCATCAGCAACATGGGGGGGGTTCATTCTTCATTTCTCTTGCTTCCAAAACGGGCTTGAGAAAGTATGTGTGGGCTGAAGACTTTGTGTGTAATTTTGAAAACTTTTAAAATGTGAAAGGACCGTAATACATACATTTCTTGTAGCTATAGGTTTGTAAAAACTGTCACTTTTTCTTTTGCTTGCTTTTTCTTTTTCTTTATTATTTTTTTTATTTGAAGTAATGTCAAAGCTTCACACGTGAACCTCCATGTTTTCAGAGACTGAAGTTTGTTCTCCCATAGCTTTTAGACTCCCACACTCAGTTTTGGTGTCTCTGGAGAATCTTAAACCATTTTTAAACAAATCACATGTCTAGATGGTTGTAAAAATATTCTGTAATCTCAGCCCAGTCAATCCCAATGGGAAAGTTTAGGCCAAAACACTGTTGGTCAGTTCCCTTTCTTATACACTACCAGTCAAAAATTTGAACACGCCTACTATTTATTTATTTTGATTTTTAATTTTTTTTTTCTTTCTTTTTGAAAAATAGGAAAGTCATCAAAACTTGCTTTATACTGTAGCATGCGACGTGTTACTCTTGATAATGGCGGTAGATGGTAACTCCTTGGAGAAGAATTGTTGAATAAAGTATATTTTTGTTTTTTTTGTGCACAAAGTATTATATAGCTCCATAAAATTACGGTTGAACCACTGATGTCACATGGACTATTTTGTCGATGTTCTTGGTATCTTTCTGGGCCTTGAACATGGAAGGACCCTTGCTGTCTGTTCAGAAAGCTTTCGGATTTCATCAAAGATATCTTAATTTGTGTTCTGAAGATGAACAAAGGTCTTACGGGTTTGGAACGACATGAAGGTGAGTAATTAATGACAGAATTTTCATTTTTGGCTGAACTATACCTTTAATGGACTGACACTGAAGTAATTTTGCTTAATTTTTATGCCACAAAGCTTAAATTTAACACATTTAAAGTAAGCAGTATGTTTCCTTGTTTGTATGAACATTTGAATAAATGTAGATTGTAAACATGTACAATGTGTCCGATTAATTTTTTTTTGATTTATTAGCCCATGTAGAAAACTACATGGTGCGTCTTAGTGTTTCAGGGCTTCATAAGCAAGAACTACATCTAGCCTGTAGTTGATTAATTGCCTGTGTGCAATATTCATGTCTTTCTTAATTTAAAAATAAGGCACAAAAAGTAAGTATTTTCTTTTTTGTGCCCAGGTTTTACAGTTCCAGTTTTTGGAATTTTGGAAGTTTAATTGGTTCTTAATATCTCTAAAGTGCCAGTAAAGGCTTGCTTTGTGCTTCTTGTGTTTGTGAAGAGTACTGAGGCTTATGGTTTTCAATTCAGGATCTTCTTTTATAGTATACCTCTACAAATTTGTCAGCAAACTGTAATTGAATTTGAAGTAATTGAAATGTGAATCCACATATGTTTCTGTTATCAATGCACACAGCTTTGTTAGGTTTAGTTCTACTCTTAATATCAGACGGATAAATAAGTGTCCCATTTGAAGCAGATGGACCAGCCCTAAAGGTCCTTAAGCATGCTATTGGTCTGAGTATGCTAAGGTCCTCCGCTCTGCCTCCGGGGACACAGATGTTAAGTGTGACTGTGGCAAGCAGGCATGAAGAAGTTCTCCAGCTCTAAGTTTACATCCTGCGAGAGAGAGAATTGGAATATCTCATAATTTTATGGCAAGCCCCAGCTGACAGCCCCAGAACCCCCATCATGACAGCATTTCTCTGAAGCATAGACCTGGAGCACTTGAGGAATGCAGCAAAGATGATTTAAAGGGATAGTTCACCCAAAAATTTACATTTTGTCGTCATTCTCACCCTCTTATCGTTTCAAACCTGTTTCTGAAGACCATTTTTCATGCTTTTTTTGTGCAATTTCAAAGGGGCACTAAAGCTTGCAAGCTTCAAAAAGGACATGAATGCACTAAAATATATCATGTGTTCCATAGAAATTGTGCACTATATTAATGGAAATCATTAATTTTTCTGAACCAAATCCACTGATTTGTTTTTTCCCCAAGACTTTCAAGAAAGCCATACAGATTTGGATTGACATGAGGGTTAGTAAATGATGTTAGAAATGTAATGGGTGAGCTATCCCTTCAAGCTGTAATGCCTATTTAAGACAAGCTATTTCTGATCATTTCTTAACTTTTATAAGATAAGCTGATAAAGGCTTATTTTCCTCCTGTCGGTTCTGTAATACTTTACATGGATGTGATAAAGCTTACTCATTATGTTACCAAATATAGCCTAGACATATGCAGTGTTGTGGATTCTGCTGTTACCCTGTGCTCTAAATGTCTAGGCCTGCAAAAAATCTGCTTGAAGAAATCCACAGAAAGCTCTGTCCACGATGATGTCCACAAAGTTCTTTTTTTGTGTTCATTTGCTAAATATTTGGCCTATTTAATAATGTTTGCAGTTAAGAGTGTAATACTCCTAGCTCTGTTTAACACGTTACCATATTTAAATCATTCCACAGAATTCTGAAGATTTTAACACCATTATTAACTCTGCAAATGTGAGAGGAAATGTGCAGAATTTGTGTAATGCTATGATTCACACATACACTACTGTAGCACTCGGCATGCCTCAAATGGGTTTCTTACCACTCCATTTAAAGTCATGGGGGGGAAAAAAAACAAAACCTCTGATGCATTTAAACAAAGTGGAAAATTGATGACCTCATCATCTCAGTCCTCTGGGATGTGTTTAAAGAGCGTTAGCCTGTGACGTATGTTCTCATCTCGCTCCTATTTGCCTCTGCTTGCAGCTTTTTTTCCCAGTTTGCCTTAAGTGATTAGGCTGGACAAAAAGCGAGGTTCACGGGTTTCTCATATGTATCAGTAACAGCTGTTATTTGGATCCAAGCACTGAGCTTTGTGAATTCCATGAATACAACAGCGAGCATTTGTGGCACACGGAAAGACCAGAGCAGCTCCATCCAGGGAAACAATATCCCAGCTGTCTAGCTGTGGCTTCACTCTGTGATCCCATATGCTTGTTAATATAACACGATGTTTGTGCTAATCACAGGGTGACCATAGCAAAACCAGGTGACTCAAACAAGGCCACGGGTTCTCAGACCTGGTATATGAATATATTATGGTCTAAATTAAATCTCACATGGTAGCTTGGATTAGTTTAGTATGTGCCATGGAACAGTAACTCGGCCCGGGAACGCTGCTGTATTCATTATGGTGAGACGCAGCATGGCAAAAAATGCTACTCTAGTACTTTCAAAGCATTTTCTGATCAATATATTGCATAATTCTCACCCCGCTTATGCACAAAAGGCCAAGACATAAATATAATTTTTTGAAGCTAACATGGGATCATGTGGCGGTTTTTCACCAAATCAAAAGTGCATTTATTTATTTAGTTAGTTAGTTATGGCGCTTTTCCACTACGTGGTACGACTCTGCACGGCTCAGTACGGCATGGCACGGCTCAGCTCAGTTTGCATTTCCACTGCAGTTTAGTACCTCTTTAGAGTGGGTGGGATTATTCACAGGTCGTTATAGTTGCGCCGCCTCTAGTGCCGTGACTCCTGAAAAACGTTTTCATTCTGCGTCGCCCCATCAAGCTGTCGCTGGATCCGCTCCTCTGCTATCAACCAGAGGAACATCTGTACTTCCTCAACAGACCACGAAACAGCCATTTTTGGGTTGTTAAAAAAAGGTGCGCTCGTTCAAAACAGGTCGCGTTAGTTCCTTCGCTGGCTGTGGCTGATCTAAATCTAGCGGTTCTGTTGTGTATCGTGTCACAAGTTCAGTGACGCCGGTAGTGACTATTCTCTCCGGCCAATCAGTGATCAGCAGAGTTTACACATCACGTTTTGGTAACGGTCCGGTTCACTTGGAACCTCAATCGAGGTGGTACTGAAAAAAGTACCAGGTACTGTACCCAGTGGAAGACCCCCCAAAAGTGAACCGTGCCGTGCCGTGCCGTACCATGCAGTGGAAAAGCGCCACTAGTTAGGTAGTCATATTTTTATGTCAATAAATCAATTTTTTTGGGCCAAATCATGCAGTAATCAAGCACAGCAAATGTAGAACTTATTTTAAAATTGCATTTTAAATCACAGGTGCAAATATGTCGTAGCCCTATGTCAATAGTCCTAAAGTGTCAAGTTAAAGGTGCATGTTGTTCCAATAAAAATTTTTTTTTAAATACTATTTTTTTCAATGTCCCCAAATCCTTTTTACATTTTGAAATCGTTCCCTCCAGCTTTGCTATATTTTGTTAAATTTAAGCCCTATTTTCTTGATCCAGTCAATTCCTGCCTGCATTTCCCCCCTGATTCACTTAAATATCTATGATCATGAAATTTTACCATTTGCAGCCTCTTGTGCTTCTCTAATCAAATTTTACCAGAAAGTGTTTTTTGTTAGATATGACTGGCAGCTACAAAACTTGAGCAATTAATAGGTGGGGGAATAACATTAACACAGCATTTTGCCACTTACGAGAGGGTTGAAATTAGGGATGCACTGAAATGAAAATTCTTGGTCAAAGCCGAACAAAATGAAACACTGGGCCGAAGGCGGAATACCGAACACTGTTTTTCGCATTCCCCCCCC
>NW_015505393.1:664455-673337 GCF_001515645.1 Sinocyclocheilus grahami | reverse complement strand
AAACCCCTTTTTTCCCCCCCCCCCCCCCCCCCCCATTTAGCCTTTTTTTTCACCATTGCATAAAATAGCCCAAATGTGCTTTTTACTGCTTTGTCCTGCTTTTCAAATAAAACAAATCAATTACAAAACAACAATTTAAAAATATTTACTTAACACGGACTGAACATTTTTTTACATTCTAGCAGACATTATACCATCAAAGCAAAATGTAACTTAAAATTAATGTTAGTAAAATAGCATTTTTTGGCCATTTTTGAGACTTGAATCAGGCATGTATTTTTTTACTGTACAAATAAAGGCAGCCTTGCTGAGCATAAGATAATTATTTTAAAACATTAGAATATATTACAGATCCCAACTTGAACACTGTGTGTGAATGTTATAATAAATGTATTAATAGAGCTGTTGTAGGGTAATTATTATTATCATTATTATTGTCTTGCTTTTATTTTATTTTACAGAACAACAGTAAAATTACAATACTATTATTTATGAATGTTGATGGAGTTGTTGCTTTTTCTCGGCTTTTATTTTGGCAGAAACTCGCGGGAAGATCTCAGTGCTTCTTTTTGGTAACAACAGCATTAGCCACCTCTTCTTCTCATCGGAGACGTGTGATGCAGCACTAAACGGTCTCTCGCTGTCGGTGCTTCGTGCTTGTAATGATTTCTGCATCTTTCTCTGATAGTTTTAAATACTTTCACACTGCCGATATGTTTGCTGCATTAGTGCGTGCCTCTATTTGATCACGTTAGTCATTGTTTGGTACATATTATTCAGCCTTTTCGCTTATTCGGCCGAACACAGAAAGAGATTTTTTAGCTATTTTCGGCCAAATAATTTCAGTTGCCGAACATTGGGTGCATCCCTAGTTGAAATAGTGGTGTGGCATGAATGTAAGCTGATGAACAGACATAATTTCAGTGCCATTATGGTAATTATTGCAAGAGAGAAATTGTTACTTTGCTCCTCTCTCCTCCTTGCATTTTAAGGCCCTTGTGCAGAATAATGATTGAAAGGGAGATTTTCACATCAATCCTGTTTTACTTAATGAAGAACAGTAGCATTTGGAACCCAGTTATGTCTCAATAAATCCACTGCACCTGATTTATCTCCGAACAGCAGAGTATATCTGACATTATTTAACACCAAAGCTGAGTCACACACAGGAAACTTCATGTTCTCCCTGTCTAAATGCCATACCATTTCAGGAAATGTTCTTGTTTTAATTCTCTGCTCTTCCGGATTTTCTGTCTAGTTTGTTTTCATTCATTTAAGCAACAGGAACGAATTAAATTGCTTATTCACATCAGATGGGCTGAACTGCAATGTGATTTAATCGCTCACTCATATCAGGGTGAAATTTCTTTACAAAGGAAAGGTTCATCTCTTTTGATTTGGAATGAATTGTTTCAACATTTGATTTCATGATCTTTTTCCCTTTTCCACTCAGTTTTTTTGCATTTCACCTTTTTGGTTGTTCCGAGATGTAAAAGCGTTTTAAAAGTTGAACGAGTGCTCATATCTAAGATGGCTTCTGTGCTGTATTCCAAAATAAAGCGCATATGTGTGAACATCAGCCTCAGAGGATGAACCTGAGTGTATTCAAAGAGCGATTGCCAAGGCAACTGAATGACACTTTGGCACCCTTGGTAGCCAGAGCATCTGCAAATAGTCAAGACTCCAGTGGGAGGAAAAGCTAGAATCTTAGACCTTTTCGGTAGAAGTTATGTAAAAACTAGAGCTGTCAAGTTGACGTGTTCTTTTAGTACAATTATTGATAAAAAGAAAGCAAAAATGAATGCAATTAATCATGCTTCCTGACCTCTATATCTTAGATTATAAGAGATGCTTAATTTTCAATGAAACTTCAAATTCTCTTTGTTTGTTTCATATTGAGAAATGCAATTAATTTGAAATGTTATGCAAAAATTTTAATTGATTGAAAGTGAAACAAGTTTTATGGATAGGTAGGACATTTTCCTTGAGGCTACATTATCAAAAAAGAGAGTTTGGTTAAATATTTTGCTATTTTATGTTCATGCACTTGAGGTTGTGTTGTTCTTCGTTTCTCAGGAGGCTAGATTTTGTTTAAAATTTGCCCAGAAATTACAGATTGTTCTTTTGGCAAGAGATATCCTTAAACATGCAATATGCTGGGGTTATCTTTAGGCTGTATTAAAAACATCCCTCTCTGATGTTTCTCCAGCAATGGACTCTTAAAAGATGCAAATGAAATCATGCTTTAGTGAGGAAAGAAATTCTCAACCCTGCCATATATGGAGTTCATGTAGCAATTGGAGTTGGGAGTAAACTTTCGAGCAGGGTTATTCTAATTCTGAGAGGTCCAGCCTCTACATTTCTGTTGTAGCAAATGTCCAAACAATCATAACTTGTATTGTATATATTTTTTAAATCATTCAGTAAATATTAAAATATAATTATTAATTTCAGAAGCAACTATTTGTACGTTTTAGAATAACATAATCGATTCAGTGAATGATTCACTTCTTAAGACACTCACATAGAATCATCACACAGAGTCACTGAATCATTCAAAGACAATCACGCTGATAAATGCTGATCTGTTGGTAAGAAGGCATGATCATTCCGTCACCTCAATTAAAAGGATTCAGTCACCTGACTTGCTAGAATGAAACTCCCTTCCTTCTCCATTAAATAGGAGCACTTGTACTTGTTCATTTAGGTATTACGTCCAGCCGACTGTACAGTCGCCTGGTTACATGTGAACTGGTGTGCAGGATGGTGCCAGGACTTGAACATATGAAGGAAACATTGGCTCAGTGGGACCAATCTGGCAGCCAGCCCCCTCCTGCCCTCTGCTCCCCCTGCTCGCCTGGCCATCTGAGCTGCTCTTTCCATTGTCTCAAAGCCAACAATTTGCATTTTTGAGAAATCTTGTAATTAGGAAAGCAAGGAGTGCGAGAGCGTTTGGGTTGCATTGATTGTTTACTTGAGTCATGTTAGGACAACATTAGAAACGTAAAGGCCACAGTGAACAAACCGTGTTCAAGATGATGTTTGTAAAATGTCCAGGGTAGTCGATAGTTTACCTGTGCCAAAGTTTCAGTCTTTTTAGGTGTGAAATTAGCAGCGGTATTGTGCCAGAAATTGATCTGTGGTAAAGTTTCAGTTGTCAAAGCGTTTGATGTTTCAAGATTCAATTGTTTCTCCTTTCTCAGTTTAAAATGCAAAGACAGCTAGGATGACTTTAAAAAGAGCATAACACTGTGGCTCTGTAGTGCTTTTAAAGCATTTATCTCTTTAACTAGTCTGACATTTTAACTTACCCAGATTGTGAGTTTTGGGTGGGACCACCTAGGTAATGGCTGATTGTTTTTGATTTTTGGTGTCCAATAACTTATTTTAATTGTTGTTTTATTGTTAGAGTTTATGATAATAATACTAATAAATGATGATGATGATAAATGTATTCATTTGAATATAAATTTATATGTATTTATTATGTGTACGTGTGTATAATCATATATTTACCTTTTTTTTGCATTTGGATTTTGCATTTCCAGCTTCACTAGTTGGGCAGAATTCACTTTATTGAGATCGATATATATGTATGTGTGTGTGTGTGTATGTATATGTGTGTGTGTGTATATATATATATATAATATGCTTTTTTCAGATAAGTGTTGATATTGCTGGGTAACAAAAATAATGTATGATTATAAAATTAAGAACTTAAGTCCTGAGATATTTTGATCTCTTTTAATGTTTACCAAACAGTTTGTACTCTTAAAAGCACTGAGTCTAAACTCCGAAGTTGAGGAATGCCATTAGTGTGTCAACAGCACGGTTTGTAGACTGACTGTGTACTCTGTAAGACCCTGGTTATGGTGAGGTTGAAATTCTCATGCCCAGGCTTAGCGCTGTGTCTGGTTAGTTCTGCACATTAGCAGCTTTGCCTGAGCTCAGTAATGGGGGCTCAGAGGACCTGAACAATACTGCTCACTGTCCAAACTCTTGTCCCAGCGACTGTAATCCATAAGCGCTTAAAAGGTGAAACATGTGAATTAGCCAAATACATTATGCATTTAATGAGCCTAAAAATAGAGGATATATTTCCAACATCAACTGCAGTGGTTGCTATGAAAACAGCAATTCAAACACTTGTCCTTCAGCTGTGATTTTTATTTTTTTAAATTTATTTTTTCATTGAAATGAATGGGAAAATGTAGTGTATTACATGATATACAGCGTATGGCAGCATAATTGCTACCAAATATACCAATAACTAATTAATTGGGGTGATTTAGAGGAACTGTTAAATAGGTTAGATGGAAATGTAAAGTTTCATTTGACATATTTTATGCTCAAGTAAAAGTGTTATATTTTAAATCAGTGGTTCTCAAGCCTTTTGATTTGAAGGTTCAAACTGTCCAGTACAATATTCAATAGTAATATATCATAGTTATATACATAATAAATCAATAATGAAACAAAGAAATAAACTATATATAAAATAAACTTTAGAGAGAGAGAGAACATTGTTTTTTCCCCCAATAAAAACAGTAGTTATAACCACTGTGTTAAATGAAACATAAGTGTCTTTATCTGTTATTCATGATGTTGATCATGATGAAAAAAAAAGTTATTTCATTTCTTTTCATTTCCTCTTTTCGTTTCTCACTGTATTTCACATAAGTTTGGATGATTGTTTTCCATGTGGCTATTTTTAGCAGTATTCATGTTTGCGTTAAAGAACTTGATAGAAGTGTCTCCTCTTAACCCAGGCTTTTTGAGACACTGCAGACATCACAAACTGGTCACCCTTATTTCTGCGTATGAGAACATTGCAAGGATCGGATGAGAAACCGCAGTGACAGACAGTGTTCGACATATTGGTCCCGAAATGGATTGGTTGAAACTCTGTATTCACTGTGAGATTGACAGGCAGCCGTGTCGATGTCTGCTAGAGAATGGCAGCATTAGAATTCATTCCTTCTCATTTAGTTTTTTCTCTCTTTGAGATTCCCACACTCCAGAATTAATGCCATATGCACTTGCGGCCAAGGGGGGAAAAATACATCTGCTGTGTTGTAGATTCGGAGAACACATTTCATTAATACTGGCTTTTCTTTTTCCGGCATAAGCGAACTTTTCTATGCTCCTCTGTTTGTTACATCTTTCTAAGAAGAACCCTAAGCAATTATGGTTACAGAGAGCATGTAGGTGGAGTGGGATTGAGTCTCCAGTGCAATTGAAGAGAGAGAGAGATACACAATTGAATTTTGTCCATTCCTCCTTTCACTGGGTGATATCTTTTCAATATAGAACTCATGAAGTCAAAGAATTACGTCCCATAAGCCTGCTTGACCCAATACATCTGTTGTTGGTTTCCTGCTATGTTAAGGGAGTAGCTAACTAAAGCTTGTGATAATATTAATGTAATAATGAATTAAGAAACACATAGAGGTTTGTTATGGAGTAAATGTTTTTTTTTTTTAATTAGTTTGAACTGTTTGTACTTCTTGACATTGAATTAATTACTCTACCATTCAGTACCGCCGCTCCCTATACGCAGAGTATGCAGTTCGCGTAAGGCACCAACTCCCAGGGGGGGCACTATCCCAGTTGTTAAAAAAAAAAACTACTGTAGCCTATAAGTCGTAATATTAACGTTATGTTGTATAAATAACAAAGCGTATTCTATATGAGATAAATGAGTTGAAATGATGAAAACCTGCTGCTTAATTCTACTGGTCATCTTCAGCGCGCGCAGCTCAAAACAGAAATGCAGAACATTAATAACTACTGTCGTATACATAACGTTATAATGAGAGCACTATTGTAAATTGTTGTGAATTCTTAGGATTTCGCTGACGTTTAATGTTAACTATCTTTTAGTCAAAACATAAAACATTATTTACCCCGTTTGTACCTGCGAGGCGTCCGTTGCACATTTTCCCTCTGTGTTAATGTAATTATGACTGTCGAATGTCTGACTTGACTTTTGGTAATGTATTTTGCCCCGCCCCCTAAACATAGATTCGACTCGAATACCGGCAAGATTCAAAAATTCCAATTCGTCTATGAAAATCCTTAGTCGGGGACACCCCTACTATTTTCACTTTTACTATTTTGCAGTTATTTATTTATTTCCATAATATTTGGGGGAGCGGGCACAACAATCCAATTCTGCTTAGGCCTGTCGCAATAATCAGTATATCGACTTATCGCGCAATATGAGTGACGTGACATGTGGCCAAGTATGGTTACCCATACTAGGAATTAGTGCTCTGCATTTAACCCATCCTAAGTGCACACACAGAGCAGTGGGCAGCCATTTATGCTGTGGCGCCCGGGGAGCAGTTGGGGTTCGGTGCCTTGCTCAAGGGCACTTCAGTCGTGGTATTGAAGGTGGAAGAGAGCAAGAGTGTACATTCACTCCCCCCACCTACAATTCCTGCCAGACACGAGACTCGAACTCGCAACCTTTGGGTTATGAGTCCGACTCTCTAACCATTAGGCCACGACTTCCCCATATATGTACATGACCTCAATACGTGACACAATATATCGCCCATTATATTTACTTAAAAATTATTGTAACCATGTTTTGTACATTCCACTTGTGCCTGTGTCTTTTGCAGCTTCTCGTACATAACGTGGTGTAGTCATGAGGTGCTTGTTTAGGGATCTGTGCCTTTGTGCGTACGGACATCTGACTGCTATGTAGTGATTGTGTTTTTCAGCAATAGACATAACGTTATAATGAGAGCACTATTGTAAATTGTTGTGAATTCTTAGGATTTCGCTGACGTTTAATGTTAACTATCTTTTAGTCAAAACATAAAACATTATTTACCCCGTTTGTACCTGCGAGGCGTCCGTTGCACATTTTCCCTCTGTGTTAATGTAATTATGACTGTCGAATGTCTGACTTGACTTTTGGTAATGTATTTTGCCCCGCCCCCTAAACATAGATTCGACTCGAATACCGGCAAGATTCAAAAATTCCAATTCGTCTATGAAAATCCTTAGTCGGGGACACCCCTACTATTTTCACTTTTACTATTTTGCAGTTATTTATTTATTTCCATAATATTTGGGGGAGCGGGCACAACAATCCAATTCTGCTTAGGCCTGTCGCAATAATCAGTATATCGACTTATCGCGCAATATGAGTGACGTGACATGTGGCCAAGTATGGTTACCCATACTAGGAATTAGTGCTCTGCATTTAACCCATCCTAAGTGCACACACAGAGCAGTGGGCAGCCATTTATGCTGTGGCGCCCGGGGAGCAGTTGGGGTTCGGTGCCTTGCTCAAGGGCACTTCAGTCGTGGTATTGAAGGTGGAAGAGAGCAAGAGTGTACATTCACTCCCCCCACCTACAATTCCTGCCAGACACGAGACTCGAACTCGCAACCTTTGGGTTATGAGTCCGACTCTCTAACCATTAGGCCACGACTTCCCCATATATGTACATGACCTCAATACGTGACACAATATATCGCCCATTATATTTACTTAAAAATTATTGTAACCATGTTTTGTACATTCCACTTGTGCCTGTGTCTTTTGCAGCTTCTCGTACATAACGTGGTGTAGTCATGAGGTGCTTGTTTAGGGATCTGTGCCTTTGTGCGTACGGACATCTGACTGCTATGTAGTGATTGTGTTTTTCAGCAATAGTGTGCACCCTTAATTTACAGAGAAAAGAAGGTCAGGGAAAAATCTGTAGATGGAAAGTTCTTTGTGCATTTTTCTTTTTTTCTACTTGTTACTTTGCACTTTTTGTGCAAAGTAAAAAAATGTATTTACTATTTATTCAGGTTTTTTAAGGTATCTAATATTTTGATACTTAATTTCCATGATCTAAATATTCTTAAAAATTAATAGTTTGTTGTCATTTGGAAGTGTGTGTGTAGGCCTTCTTGCATTATTATGCTGTTACATTATGGTTATATATTCAGTGGCATAAAATGGTCTTTAGAATGACAATAATATCGCTTATCGCAATTATTTCTGGGGCAATATATCACACAACAAAAAGTTGTTATTGTGACGGGCCTAATTCTGCTTAGGTCACCCATTTGGGCAGCAGCGGCCCTGCTACCATACAAAAGTTTGGGGTCAATAAGATGGTTTTTAAAGAAATTAATTATTTTATTCAGCAAGGACTCATTAATTTGACCGTAAAATACTTTTACGTTGTTACAAAAAATAAAAATCTGTTTCGAATAAAAGCTGTTCTTTTGACCTTTCTATTCTAAGAATCCTTAAAATAATGTTTTCCACAAAAATATTAAGCATCACAACTGGTGTTCATTCACATTGTTTCTAGATTATTGTGTAGAGTGATCAGATGCATTTTAAATAATTGCTAAAAGCTTCATTGGCCAAAAAATTTACTTTTCACAAAAACTAATTTCACAGTTTTTTGATCCGGACACCAGCTAACATTAATTAACTAATCATATCCGCAGCTTATGTGAAAGTGTAAATGAGTACTAGTCAGGTGAAATCACTATCATACTAATTAGATTGTAAGAGCAGACTGATTGTTATAAAAGGAGGGAAGAAGTGCTTCCAATCATTGTGTTGTTGTTAGCAATATTACCTCCAAAGAATGTCACCAGCAGTGCAGAGCTTGCTCAGGAATGGCAGCAGGCACAGTGAGGCCAAGACTTTTGGACAACGACCTGGTGTCAAGAAGGGCAGCGAAGAAGCCACTTCTCTGCAAGCAAGAGTGATAAAGAAGTGGCTCGAAGATCATTACACTGAAATTTTGGATCCGTGACCAGGCAACTCCCCGGTAGAGGTCTACACGGAGGACCCGAGACCCGAGGACCTGACCCGGGATCCGTACGGGTTCGGGGCTATATTTTAAATGGTCAGC
>NW_015505393.1:655598-663876 GCF_001515645.1 Sinocyclocheilus grahami | reverse complement strand
CCGAGTCGATCGGACTCGGAGAACACCCGGCCGTTATCAGAGTCAGTCAGCGCTGTGCGCGTGTTGTTTTGTAACTTTCAACTTGTAAAATTAGGATGAGAAAAGTGTGAGTCGGTAATTTGAAATAAGGTGGAAAAAACCCCCACTAGCGATGTCATCAGAAGCAGGGTGGGCGGAGTTAATGCACACGCACTGTGATAATGGATACCTTTATGAGTCATGCGAGTTATTATTGATTCTTTTTTTAATAATATTATGAATGAAAATCTTGTTGTTATATCTAAAATTTTTGCTCAGACTCGGCTCAGAGAGCACAGAGATGATAGCAAATAAGTAAAGCTAACGTCAGCAGCCATGGCACTGGACGAGCAATCGTTATTATAATCCAAATGGGCAAACAGTCTAAATTATTATGCAAGTTGACTCGAGATGCAAAAAATGCAAAACTGCAAAGTCGCATTTGTCATGTCACCGTGACAGCAAGTGGACTTTTGAAACTGGAATTATGAGTGGATTACGCATTTCAATTGGCAAGAGAGGAATAACACGGATGGAACTTTCTTGTCAAGGAGGATTGTGTGCATCACAGTCAGGTACAAGGGAGAAGGCTTCTTACATTAGGTAAGACAAAAAGTTTAATTTTCTTCCCGGCCGGGTTCGGGTCCATCTTTCAAATAATTGATGGTCTGCGTCAGTTCCGGGTAGTACGTTTTTGACATTTCTCGGTTCTGCATGGACCCGGGTCCAACTTTCAAAATAATAGACGCGTCCGGGTCGGTTCAATGTAGCACATTTACAGGTCTCTTCAGGTTCGGATTTTTGGACCCGTGTAGACCTCTACTCCCCGGATCTCAATCCCATAGAGAACCTGTGGTCAGTCCTTAAAAGGTGAGTGGACAAGCAGAAGCCCACAAATTGTGATCAACTCCGAGAACTAATAAGGCAAGAATGGATCACCATCAGTCAGGATTTGGCCCAGCTAATATCCAGCATGCCAGAGTGAATTGCAGAGATTATGAAGAACAAGGGTCAACACTGTAAATATTGGCTCATTATTAGGGATGCTCCGATTGATCGGCCGGAGATCGGTATTGGCAGATAATCACATATTATGACTCGATCGGTACTCTCTACGCTTGGCCGATCTCACGAACCGATCACAATTTGATGACGTCAACGCGTGATGACATGCATGATGCGTGGGGACATAAATGATTTATATAAATAAATAAATGTTTCTTGAGCACCAAATTAGCATATTAGAAAGATCATGTGATACTGAAGACTGGAGTAATAATGCTGAAAATTTTGCTTTGTCATCACAGGAGTAAATTACATTTCAAAATATGTTAAAATAGAAAATAGTTCTTTTATATTATACTTTTTAAATGTATTTTTATATTATACTCTGTTTAATATGTATTTTTGAACAAATAAATGCAGCTTCAGTGAGCAGAGAGACTTTCAACATTAAAACTCCACATTTTTGATTGATAGTATAAGTATAAGTATTTTATAATCAATGTTTCTCTCACTTCATCAGCCGTCTATGGTTGTATTTATTGTAAATTTTATGTTCTATTTAATATAGTGCTTATAGAAAATCTGATTTGACAGTTATTGTAAGTATGTAAGTAACGATGCACCCCGAGCCTGTTGAAAATCGATACAAATTTGTGACGATTCAAATCGGTTGAGATGTTGAACGAATCGCGATACAATTGGGGGTGGATAAATTAGATCGAAATGATGTAATTTAGATTTAAAAACTGCTCATGCTGCATGTATGCAGCATCTTTGTTTGGATTGTGATTAAAGTACAGTTGTTGCCTCTATTTTTAAATGGAAAGAGCACAGACAAAGCCTTAGTTTGATTATATGAAGAGATTTTATTTTATTTGTGGTGTTTATTTATTTTATTTGGGGTTTTTCACATTTCAATTTAGTTTTATGTCATATTTCAGTTTCACAAAAATATGCAGCATTTTGTCCAAGCAATAATAAAAGGACACTTTTTCATTTATAACTTGTCTTAAATCTTATTTTGTTAAAAAAAATTAGAAAATCATATCATGAAATCAATATTGTGAATTGTATCACATCCTGAGTTGAGTGAATCATTACACAACTAGCACTAACATCACTAACCGTTATATATGTGACCCTGCCTATGAAAACCAAGCTAAAGTCATTTTTTGTTTTGTGATTTACTGTTTTCTACATGAAACCATCCTTCATAAAGATGTAGAACATACTGTGAAAATATAATCTTTATATCTTTAATATTGACTGAGTAAGGCCATGTCAAAGATTGAAGTCATAGTGAAATTAATGGTTGAAATCAAACTTTGATGCTTGTTATCTCATAATTAGATATTGAGATTTTAGCCTTGATTTCACAGACAGGGTCACATATTATTAAACGTTATTTATAAAGTCCCCTTAAATGGGTATTGTAAAAAGCTGCTTAGTTCTCCATTAATGGTTTCCAGTGCCACAGTTCTTGTCAGTCTTATTCCCAGTCCTGTCTTAACAACAGCACACTGTGGGTTCAATCGAACAAATAATTTACACAGGATCATGTTTTGATGAACACAAGCTCGTTTTGATGGTGTTCTGCACATTACCAGGCCTTTGATCTCCAAGAAGCAGGCAAAACCTGTTCCGGCCCGCTGTGGCCAACTTCTATCAAGATCCTGAGAGGCCTAGCACAACAACTTGACCTGTCAGTCGGGGAAGGTCATTAGTATGCTTTAGGGCTGTCAAAAAAAAATGTCAAATTTCGAATATTCGTCGAATTTAAAATAAAAATCCAAATTCGAATGCAAAAACGTTACATTCGAATTTTAGGTGTGCGTTAAGGAGGCAGCCTTATCAGTGGCGCACGAGATGCGATGACGATGTAAGTGTCACTGCATTTGAATGTTTTTGTTAGCCTATCCAGTTGAAGCCACTAGACTCGGCGCTGCTGCATTGTTAATTACAAATATTGCGGGAACAGAGAACATCAGTGCAGAGAAGATCTCGTTTACGTCAAAACTGAAACCAAGCCGTTCACACAGAATGCATATTTTGTGCATTTTCTAGAGGGACATCTATCACCGTTGCACTCGCGTCTCGCACAAGAGAGCCGCATGTTTAGAAAGCCATGTAAAATTAATCCAAGTTCAACTTTGGAAAAAAAAAAACATATCTCGAGACTTTATGGCAGGTTTTTTCCCCATCTGACTGCAACTGTTTTTAAATGAAAAATGAACTCTGTGTGATTGGTTTTCAGCCCTTTGTATTAAACTATGCATACATACATGATGCTGTTTTGTCTATAGTTGTTTAAGCAACTTACTTAATTATAATTGGTTTATAAACATTATTTTAAACATTTATGCACTTTTTTTTTTTTCACGGATAGTCATGTTATCTTATGCTCAATGCGCCCTCTTGTGGCCGCAGGAGAGAAGCCAAAAGCTTTTCTTTACCCTAACTGAAGTTATGAATATAATTCGAATTTTGATAATATTTAAGCACAAAATTCGAATGTAGTTTTTCAGCCATTTTGACAGCCCTTGTATGCTTTAGTGGGGATAATATTAAAGTTATAATGGTTTTTGTGATTGACCTTGACCTACGGTTCCAGCAGTCAAGATGCATATGCCGATGCGCATAGTAATTTTAACTAGAGAGCTGCAGTCCTGCAGAGTTCAGCTCCAAACCTAATCAAACACACCTGAACAAGCTAATCAATGTCTTCAGGATTACTAAGGCTATAGGCAGGTGAGTTTTTTTTTTCAGGGTTGGAGCTGAACTGTGCAGGACTCTCTAGGACCGAACTTGCCTACCCCTGCTCTAGAATTAATATCTGTATTTGTGAAACAAAACCATTAGAGATCAGTGTTTCATTTGGGAATTTTCAGTCCTTTCATGCTGACTCACCTCTCTTATGTTCTGTAGGAGGTGATGTATTGGCAAACAGCATCTTGGCCAAATAAGTTAAGGATGTGTTTCATTAGAGTTTTGGTACCATGACTGTTTAGAAGTCCTAAAGGGATAATTTCATCCAAAAATGAAAATTCGGTCATAATTTACTCACCCTCATGTCATTGCAAACCTGTATGACTCACTTTCTTCTGCAGAACATTAAAGAAGATATTTTGGGAATTATCTCAAATAATCTCTAATTGTTTTTTGTCCATACGATGAAAAACAATGGTCCCCAAAACCGTTTGGTTAACATCATTCTTCAAAATATCTTCTTTTGTGTTTCACAGAAGAAATAAGTCATACAAGTTTGGAACGACATGAGGGTGCATAAATAATGACAAAATATATATATATTTTTTTATTTTTTTTGGTGAACTAACCTTTTAAAATGTCCTTTTTACCCTGTCTGTTAGAGCCAATACCGCTTTATCTACATAAAAGCCCAAAACGCTTTGTTAGTGCTTAGTGTTTGTATGCTTACAGGACCTGAAATATCAAATATTTAGTGTGGTTTTTATTCAGCACTGTTTCTTTTGTTAATGAATGCCTGTTTTGTACACGCCACTATGTGTATATTTTGTGCCGCTCTTTTTATGTAGCTCTCTAAAGAGACCAGGTCCCTCCGGCAATATATATGAAGCACCACTGTAGGCTTGAAGCTGTTGTGTTATTTTCAACCAGTGTGTCTGTTGTTTCAGCATTCGTTTCATCATTTTTCTCTATAATGCAATATAACAAAGAGTGAAAAATTTAAGGGGGTCTGAATACTTTCCGTACCCACTGTATATGAAGCACCACTGTAGGCTTGAAGCTGTTGTGTTATTTTCAACCAGTGTGTCTGTTGTTTCAGCATTCGTTTCATCATTTTTCTCTATAGCACAAAGTCACAGTGAAGTGGAATTGTTCTGTCAGTCCATTAACTCAAGGACTGTGGACTATTATGGGTACAAGGTCTTTCAAAAGCAGGTTTATGAAAATCCTCTTGTATATAATTGGTATTTTTAAGGTTGATATATGTTTACATATTTACTGGTTTTCTAGGTATTCATCATGCAGTCTCACAAAAGGTTTTGTAAAAATAACCAAGAGTATTTAATTTGCTGTAGAGAAGAATAGCAAATTGGCAAAGCAAGTGTTTTTTTTTTTTATTAAGAAAAGACAGACAGCTTTTGAAGAGCCAGTCGCCTCTTAGCAAAGCCATTGCCTGGGGTTTTTTTTTTTGGGTGACTCAATTTTCTAGTGTCTGCTTCTGTCTGTCTGTAAACTGAGTTTTTTTCTTTTACCGCTTGAATCATGATGGCAAACATCTCAACTATCATACATTCATACTTATGTCTAGGCTCAGATCAAATATGAATCTTCTGTGCTGATTTGGGGACAAATTGGTACTAAACTCTTATTAGTAGCTGAAAGCTTTTTCAAATTATCCCAAATAATTAATATATAAACCCACAAGGGAATGTGCGGAACTTATATGGAGATTATAGGGTATAGGATTTTGCATAGTAGGACATCTTAGGAAGTTTTCCTCGCCACTGTCTTTTAACTTTGGCTTGCTGAGTCAAATGTTTAGGCTTTTTTTTTTTTTGTAAAGCTGTTTTGGAACAATTTATTGCGAAAAGTTCTATACAAATAAATAGAAATGTAATACAATTTTCTGCATATTAATAAACAGCGTGAATTTTATGCTAAGCTCATAGGGAAAACCCTGTGCCTGAACACCAACATCAGAGGGTCTTAAAAAGGTCTTAAATTCATAAAGTCATGCCATCAAATGTTGCACGCAATTAATATCTTCCTTAGTATTTTTGTTTTTCAATACAAGATGCAAAAGTAAAATGGTTGAAAAACAAGAATGCATATCTGTCATAGGGTAAAAAAAAACATTTTCTCTTTGATTTTTCCCCCCTCTGAACCCATTGGCAGATATTTGCTCTTCTTTTAATTATAAACTCACTTCATTTTGATTAGTTTCACAGAAAACAAGACTTCATTTTGCTTCTCAAGTAAATGTATCTTGCTTTAAGAATCTTTTGACATTTGCACAGGAAAACAAGAAAAGATTCCTTGTTTTTGCAGTGTGATTAGAAGGTACAGGATAAGTTATTTCCATATTCTAGTGGTTGGGAGCAGAAATATTCAAGCCCCACATCATTTTCTTTTGTAAACTTAAATAACGATATGGAGATCAGTTAGTTAGGCCTAGTTGTATTTTCAAAATTTGAAGTGTTGCTAATACAACTAATTTTGTGCTGTTTGGACATTTACACTAAGGGAACATACTGATTGTGTTCTCTTCAGTTTATTCCTTACATTTTTTGTACTTTGTCTTGAAAAGGTCTTAAAAAGTCCAAAATAATAAACCACATTTTCTAACCTTCACAAAACCTGCAGAAACCCTGCATCAGATAGTGGTCTAATAGGTTAAAATACTTTAAAGTGAGCCTCCATTTGCAAGAGCTCCGATGCCACTGAAGAAAACCGAATGAAAAACGAGTTTCATGTGACCGGCCTGCAGACATGTCACTTGGTTAAAATACACAGAGCTGTTGTTGTTGGTCGCTTCACTATCGCTCTTACTGTCTTCACACCTACTTGTTTTCTCTCCTATGTTCTCCGGCAAAGACGATCTGATGCCTTTGAAGGTCTGTTCTCTGCATTCACTTTCATGTGTTATTCTGCAGAACTTCTTTGCAGTCAGCTCAAAACAAAGAGACCAATCCAGAAGCATGACCTACTTAAATGTTTCATGCTAACTGGCCACTGTTATTTCTAATCACTTTAGAAGTGATTGATCTCACAGCATTCCTATAATGTTATGAATACTTTGCCCTTGCAGGCAGAACATACTGGAGGACCATCTTGCATCCCTTTGGATGTGCATCTGTGGTCTGTGTTGCCATTTGGCGTGCTGTTAGAAAGCATGAGTCCAACTCCATGATTTTGTCCCGAAACCTAGTGCGCTGCCTACGCAGGCAGCATTTTAAGGTATTATAGACTTAATCCAGACAACAAGCCTGTTCTAAACTAGGCAGCATAATTATGCTAGTTATGTTATGCGTAAATATGTCAAGACATGCATCATTTAAAACGTCTGTTATGTTCACCAAGGCTGCATTTATTTGATCAAAAATACATTGAATTAATAGTATTATTGTGAAATATGGTTGCAATTTAAAATGAGTTTTCTTTTTAAATATATTTTAAAATACATTTTAAAATGTTAAATTATTCCAGTGATGACAAAATTGATTTCAACATTTTCAGCTGTCATTACTTTAGTGTCACATGATCCTTCAGAAATCTTTGTAATATTCTGATTTGGTGTTTCAAGAAGCATTTCTTATTATTATCAATGCTGAAAACAATAACAAAAATGAAAAGGAGCAACATTTATTTGAAATGAAAATCTTTTTAAACATGCTAAATGATTTTACTGCCACTTATGATCAATTTAATGCAGACTTGCTGAAATAAAGAATTAAAAAAAAAAATCATACCAACCCTGACTTGTTGAACAGTAGTGAATGTATTTATTTAAATGTATGTGTAAGTTTATTTTAGCCAGTAATTATGTTTCATGTATATGTTAAGAATATGTTTTTGTTATAGCCAGTTTTAATCAATTGTAGGGATGCACCGATACCACTTTTTTCAGTACTCGCCCGATACGATACTTTTATTTCCGATACTTTAATTTTTGGTACTTGCCGATACAGAGTACCGATACCAATATTTTATTGCATTTGTAAATTTTTTAAATATTGGGTACAGAAACTAAAAGAGCATGTATAATGTTAGTTGGTTAACTTAATTTATCAAATAGATACAGTCAAACCAAAATTTATTAAGACACCTTCAACATTTCTCACATTATCACAGTTTATTCGCTATAGTTTAGAAAATGGTAATAAAATATAACAAGAACTCCGAGTTAAACTGTGTCAGAACAAATTCAGCTTGATAATGTTAGATAACTTTGATAGAAAGGTATGTTATGGATTACAATTAACCAAAAATTATTCAGACAGCTGTTAGTATGGCCGTATTTACTCAACTATCAATAATTAGTCGGGCAGCCCTTAGCCTTAATGACAGCCTGTAGTCTCCTGGGCATGCTGTCATCCAGCTTCATGCAAACCTCAACTTCAGTTTTTTTCTGTCTGAATAATTTTGGGTATAATTTGTCACAGTTTACTTTATTTTGCTATCACTTACATCAATGAACTAGAGTTCTGCACCCACTAGTAAAAAAATATAAAAAATTATATCTGGTCTCTGAATCATTTTTGGTTTGACT
>NW_015505393.1:607193-654332 GCF_001515645.1 Sinocyclocheilus grahami | reverse complement strand
GTTAATATTGAATGTTTAACATTATATTCATTGCATACATATACTTCGTAGACATCCTTAATCTCTTATAACTCCATTCTGCTGTCTGTTGTTCTGTTGTCGGTGTCTCTTTGTCTGACTATGGCACTTATCACATGCTGTGTGGTATCGGCATTTGGTATCGGGGCATTTTAACGAGTACGAGTACAGGAGCTCAATATCGGGCATCCCTAATCAATTGTAAATATAGTCTCCCTTGTCTTGTTTTAGGAATGCTATTTCTGGCAGACAGAGTTGCTGCCTGTGCATAGCATTTCGAATCGATCATTTATGAGGTTCTGTTTCAGCAACTTCCTTAGAAGGCACAGCTGCCTATGTAGGGCATTTACAGACAGCTTACTAGGTTTTGGAACAGAGCCCAAAAGTCTCAGTGTGAGTGTCTCCATTAGTGTTTGACCAGTATGGGTGGCCAATAATTGTAATGTTGTGCCTGATTCTAAAATAAATATTCATTTAATAATAACCAATGGAACCTCCACAAAATTGCTTAAAATAACATTTATTTATCGTTTATCTTCCATGAATAAACTAAATTGTGTGTTTTTCATTGATTTGGTTGTCTGTAGATTTTGGTTATGAAAAAAGCGGCCAACAGATTTGTTTCTTTCTTCCATTTTAATCTGCCATATGGGCATGGATATTAGCCAGTGGCATCTCAAAATGGTCAAATACTGGCTGTTGGATTGGTTTAGAAAATCACAAATGAGCTCTTTTATTTGTAAGTGTTTCATATCTTCTAATACAGAGCTAACTGGCGTTATCAACATTTTCTGCAACACCCAAGTAAATCTCACTTGTCTTTTCTAGATCAGTGGTTTTCCGTCCAGCTTCTGGGGAACCACAGCACTGCACATGTTGCATGTCTCTCTCATCTGACATGTCATTTCATTCATTAAAGCGATGTTACGCTACGCCTACGTTTTTCTGTCATCCGCTGGAATGCCGCTCTCTCATGAACGTGCGTCCAACAGTTAGCAGAAGCTAGAGATTACAGTTTATAAAAGTTTTAAATATTACAGCACTGCACATGTTGCATGTCTCTCTCATCTGACATGTCATTTCATTCATTAAAGCGATGTTACGCTACGCCTACGTTCTCTGTCATCCGCTGGAATGCCGCTCTCTCATGAACGTGCGTCCAACAGTTAGCAGAAGCTAGAGATTACAGTTTATAAAAGTTTTAAATATTAAAAATATTTCTTACACAAATTCATCGATTCACTTCAGGAGGTCTTTATTAACCTGGAGCCGTGTGGAGTACTTTTTAGTATTGATGGATGCACTTTATTGGACTTCAAAATCTCCCGTTCACTGCCATTATGAAACTTGGAAGAGCCAGGATATTTTTTAATATAACTCCGATTGTATTCATCTGAAAGAAAGTCAGTCATACACTCTTAAAAATAAAGGTGCTTCACGATGCTATAGAAGAACCTTTTTGTCTAAATGGTTCCATAAAGAACTTATAACATCTGAAGAACCTTTCTGTTTCACAAAAGGTTCTTTGTGGCGAAAGAAGGTTCTTCAGATTATAAAAAGTTATAAAAGAGATGGTTCTTTAAAGAACCTTTGACAGAATGGTTCGTTGTGGAACCAAAAATGGTTCTTCTATGGCATCGCTTGAAGAACCTTTTGAAGCACCTTTATTTTTAAGAGTGTAGACACCTAGGATGGCTTGAGGGTGAGTAAATCATGGGGTAATTTTCATTTTTGGGTGAACTATCCCTTTATCCCTGATGGTCTGAATCAGGTGTCTTAACAGAAGCATATAAAATGTGCAGTGCTGTTGACCAGGATTGATCTTGACACTTGACGCCTTTGAATTTTATAGGTCTATTCTCAATGATGGTCTTATTTGTCTCTAATTTCTCTAAAGAGATTTTAGGAGAAACATCTGAGACAGAGTTGATACTTTAATGAAACGTGTCAAAACATGGTCTCTTGAGCTATGAAAGAGCAACCTGAGCGATAATTTTCCTCTGGGTATCATCTGTCACTGCTCTCCATGTACCACTAAACTCTACACTTGAAGCTGCTAACAACAAAAAAAGGAGTGAAAAATGAGCTTTAGAGAGAGGCAAAATAATACAACAACATTTCATAGCAGTTCCTCAGTTGTGTCCTAGGGCTGATGGTGTAATGCACCTGAAAAAAAGAGCAGCCAGATCTGTGTTCTTTGCCTGAGGAGTCATTAGTGTGAAAGCACTGTTATATTTGAAAGACACTGATTGATTGGTTTGTGACATTTAGAGTTCGTTAATGGCTTCTTTATATAGATGAACCTCAAATGACCTGCATTGGGAAGGCTGTTGGATGCGTCTTTCCAAGCATCATGTGGTGTAGCCACAAAAAGGCTATTCAACCCATTTTTAAAGAGGTTTAAAAATGCTTCATGAATGCATATAACCAAATAATTTCATAGACTGTGATTATAAACAACATACACCCTTAGCATAATGAGCAGTACAGTGATTTGAATAAGGCTAATCATTATGAGGGTGATGACATTCATTAAAGACTCGCATTTACCGAAGTTTAATAGTGTGATCGCAGTTGCCGTCTCTTAGCAACAATTTGTTCCAGTCATTATAGAGAATTGTATTCCCTTGTGGAAGACCGTTATCATTCGGGTAACCCTGGGTTTTCAAAAAGAAAACTGAAGAAAAAAATCACTAGCAAAGGACAATCTAGGTACTAAGGGTTGTACTGATGGCTATTAAAAGAATAGTTCATCCAGAAATGAAAATTTGCTTAAACTGTGTCTAATACGTTGATACATTTTTTTCTTCAACAGAATAGATTTGGAGAAATTTAGCATTGCGTCACTCTGCAGTGAATGGGTGTTCAAATGGCATCAGAATGGGAGTTCAAATGTCACAATCCACCAATAATTCATTAACGTTTATAAATTAGTGTTAATTGATGAACTGGATTAATGTTAATGTTTAACGTTTTTAACTTCAAACTGGCTAAAATACAAGTCCTCTAACTATACTAAAGTTGTCTAGTAATTTAACGTCCATGCCAAGAAGATAAATATTGGCTTGGTATTGGTCAGAATTTTATTATCTGTGCACCCCTATGCTACATTTATAGTGCTCTTTATGGTGCTTTTTTGTCTTTTTTTTTTTTTTTTTGGAGCTTGACGGTATCCATCCCATCCCCATTGATTTCACTGTATGAAAAACAGCACTTGGTACAATCTGCTAAACTTCTCTTTGCATGTCCTATTGAAGAAAGACATACACCATGGGTGAGTAATGGGGAAAAAAATATTTTTTAGGTGAACTAACCCTTAAGGCCATAGGCCACATGACTGACTGGTTTATAAAGTGTTTCAAAGTAATTTTTGAAGTTTGCGCTTCGTCATTTGCAAAATGTAGGGCAGGTAACAGGATATGGCCAGTTAATTATGAGCAGCTATGTTTAAAATTCGTTTGACCCATGTATACAATTGCATTTCTGAATGGTGACCCATAGATACGTTATGCTTTTGTTGTGGCTGTGTAGCATTAATTAATAATAGTACAGTAACGGCAAACAATGACTACATCCACTAGAGAGAAGCATCCTTTCCATTTTCATCACCTTTGCTTCTCTGCTAAGATGAGGGAGAGGTTCCCAAGAGCTGCTAAGTTCTGTTTTGCAAAATGCGTCCTTGGAAAACCTCTAGCTTCTTTCTCCTAGTGGATGAATGACTTCCCTGGTGAAGTTTTCAGTATGCAAGATTCTAATAATCTACTATTGTATGCTTGATCAAGTTTGTATTTTAGCAGTGGTCTGAAGCTGACTTATTGCCTTATATAATAATTTATACAGCAGTTCTCTCTGGTCCTCGAATCTGATTGGCTGAGAGCCTTTTCTAGCCGTGCAATATTATATATATTTTTTTAAAAGATTGCCTACGGCCGAATCACAGCCGTGCTAATATACAGCCATATTGTGCTGCTACTCGTGTGATATTGCTAATGCATATAATCTCTGCATATTAAATTGAAAAAAAAAGATGCTAAAACATATTTGGATGTTAACTTGATATACTATCAAGTATACTATACTGTTATATGTATACTACTGTTCAAAAGTTTGGGGTCGTTAAGGTTTTTTTTTTTTTTTTTGAAAAACATTAATACTTTTATTCAACAAGGATAATTTTACATCTGCTCACTATAGCATTGATTGGGTGATAAACTTTCTATAATGTATTGATTGATTACATCTGAATGATGTGGAGGGAAATTGGATTTAAAGGGTTAGTTCACCCAAAAATGACAATTATCCTGTGTTTTACTCACCCTCAAAGCATCCTAGGTGTATATGACTTTCTTCTTTCAGACGAATCCAGGCGGAGTTATATAAAAAATTGTCCTGGCTATTCCAAGCTTTGTCATTGCAGTTAGTGGGTGTTGCAGTTGAACAGTGGAAGCTGTTCCGGCAGATGACGTAGTACGTCGGTGTTGCGTGATTAGTGGCGAATGCAGAGAGAGAACAAAACAAAACACTGGTCACGAATTAGAAGTACAAACCGAGGATTTGTAAAGAGAAATTTTGTAAAGAAAAAAACTTTGCTAAAGTAAGGAAACTTTGCTTCCTTTGCTTCAATAAACAAATTCGCGAGACTAGCATGTCTCAGAGGCGCACACACTGCGCATATGACCTGCGTCATCTGCCGGAATGGCTTCCGCATATGACAGATAACGGAAGTGAGAGAAAAATGTTTATTACGTTTGAAATATGGATATTTTTCTTACAAAAATGCATGGATTCACTACAGGAGGCCTTTATTCACCCCCCGGAGCCGTGTGGAGCACATTTTATTATGGATGCGCGCACTTTATTTGACGACTTGTGGACTGTTCAACTGCAACACCCGCTGACTGCAATGATAGAGCTTGGAATAGCCAGGACAATTTTTTATATAACTCCGACTGGATTCGTCTGAAAGAAGAAAGTCATATACACCTAGGATGCTTCGAGGGTGAGTAAAACACAGGCTAATTTTCCTTTTTGGGTGAACTAACCCTTTAAGAGCCTTACTAGGCATAGGCCGGTGTGAGATTTTGACGGTATGATAACCTTAAGCAAAAATATCACGGTATTGTCACAGCTCGAAAATGTGTTATTTTTAAATGACTGGGTAAAAAAAAAACTTTTTTCTGCTGAACACATTTTTTTTTGTTTTTGAGCAACATACAGAATATTAGGAACAGTAGAATTTGTTTATTTTTCTTTGATTTGTTTCCTAAAAAGAAGAAAAATAAAGACTGACATCTTTATTTAACCTAAATCTGTAATTACAGTTATTTAATTTGTTATATAATTAATATTCATATCATTTATATCATTTCATATCATCTAGTTATATAATTTCATATACATAATTTGATTTAATAATAACCCAATTTGAAGCAAAAACAGAATGTAGGAGCAGGAGCTCTGAATGAGACGCATATTCACTCTCTGACAGCAGGAGGCGCTTCTGGTACACCAGATACGGCGTTTCCTTGATTACCACCATAGACAAGCAGCACTGCGCTGAAACACCGCTTTAATAATGTATAACTATACAGAGACGAGATTAAAAGAAATACCACGTAAACTTTTCTGAAGACAGTCAGTTCCCCTCAGAAACACATTCATATACACCCCCAAATCAATATTGAGGATTTTCCGCACCAACAGGAGGAGGTGGTCACGTTACTCTCTACACTGCACACAACCTGAAGGATTCCTACACTTTCAGTCTTTGAGGAGACATGTAAAACAGCACATACCGCAGGAACGGCATAATGAAAAATATTAGCGTTTTTTGAAACCGTGAAATTTTAAAATCGCGGTATACCTTGAAACCGGTAATCGGCCCATGCCTTAACCTTACTAGCGACATCAAAGGGCTGCCAAAGCCCAGAGCCACATGTGGCTGGTGTTTGCTGTGGCTATATCTGGAGTATGTGTATGCTGTATTTGTTTTGATGTGGAGGATGAAAAATTTTAAATGCTTTTAATTCTTTTCTTTTTTTTCTGCCAGTAAGCCTAGTGGTTCTCTTCAAAGGTGTGACTCAGAACGTGACATTTAGGACCCTTTCAAAATCAGGCCTGTCGTGGATCACCAGTTTTACTGTGAGAGCACTCTGAAGGTCTCTGTGCTGACTTCACAGAGAGAATTGTCCTTCAAAAAGACATCACAAAAGACATGGACAATTCTCAAGTGTATTGTCATCTTTATCAATGTTTTATCGCAACCTTCTTTTACGTTATCAGTATAAAGCCCTGTAGGCAGATAATTGTATTTTAGAGCTGACTCCGGGGAGTTCTGCTAGCTACTGTCATAACCTTCCTATCACGAGAGGTCACATGAGCTTCCTGTCATGGAGAAAGGGAACACAAGACTGAGTTCAAAAGACATTTCCTGGAAGAGAGAGAACTGGTGATATAAATGTTCTTTTCAATGACTGGTTTATTCATACTACAGTCACTGATTTGTTTTATATGTATTCTTTATGTACAATGAATGCAGTAATAATTCCTGACTTGTAAGCATTGTTGGGAAACGACTTTGAAACTGAAAAATATTCATAATTTAAACTTACTAACAAAAGGCAGTTAGCTACATTGATGCAAGTTATATCTATCAGTTTGTGCTTTTTTATATTAAGGATTATATTTATCTGAAAAACATTGAGGCACATTAAATATAGTAAATTTATTTCACTACAAAAAAGATACAGGAGCTTGAATAAATTAGTGAATCTTTTATTTGGTCAGTGATTCGTCAACTTACACTACTGTTCAAAAAGTAAATTTTTTATTTTTATTTTAAATCTATAAAATATGTCCACCAAGGCAGCATTTATTTCAGTAAAAACTGTAATATTCTAAAATATTAAAATTTTAAATAACTGTTTTCTGTTGTAGTATTTTTTTTATTTGTATTTAATTTATTGCTTTGATGGCAAAGCTGAATTTTTAGCAGCCATTAATGCAGTAATCAGTGTCATTATCAATGTTTTTGCTGCTTAATATTTTTGTGGAAACCATGAAACTTTTTTTTGTCAGAATTCTTTGACAAATAGAAAAGTGTAAAAAGAAAAGCGTTTATTTAGAATATAAATCTTTTGTGATATTGTAAATTGTTTTACTGTCACTTTTGATCAGTTTTTACTGCATCCTCTTCCTGATTAAAGGGAATTAAAAATAAAATCTTACCAAACCCAAACTTTTGAACCGTAGTTGTCTGAAAAGCTGAGCTAGTAGCGCTACTGTTTTTAATCCCCAAAACATCTGATAAGATACATTTATCTCTTCATTGCCTTAAATGGCTAAAATCCTTCAGTCAAATGAGATGTAGCCTTTCTTTTGAACCGATACAGATAGCAGAACTATCAGAAAGCGGAGGGGAAAACGGGGGACTCCTGTTCGGACAAATATTGACTTATGGCACATTTTGCTTGGTGGGATTTTTATGGTGCCACCAGCAATCATTAATCTCTCTGAAATAACGTTTTGCTGTGCTTGTTCCCTAGTTACAGTTCATGCCGTCTGAGGCAGTACGCTTCTGTGAACACAGTCAGCCAGCTCAGCCAGCCATGCCTCTCCACAGCCCTGTGGAACAGGGATGACAGCTCTATCCCTGCATTTGCTCCCAGATGATTGACGACTATATTGCATAGAAAATGAGTTGTTGACTGTGTCTTATTGTTCAAGTTGCGCTCTTTATAAATGCACTATGACCCGTTGTCTGTTATTAAATCCATATTCATCAAAGATGCATGAGGACCTTCTCCTGGCACTGCAGTATGTTGACTGTAATAATAGACTTTAGAAAACATGCTGTATATGAGGCCACAATTCTCATATTTCTTTTTAAGGCCAGAAACATAAGCTTACTGTGAACAAGTATGCAAACATGCTTGGTCAACCGTTCCTGTAGCGTTACTGTGGTGGTAACAAATACTCGTACTCAGGGGAATGGAAAAGTTAGTTACAAATGTCTGAACCACTGAACTGGATGTGTTATTTAGAAATTGAATGGACAAAATAACAATAAATTAGAATTTCTTTTAATAATTTAAAATTCAATACTTTAATAACTCTTTTGCTGCAATAAGAATACAGCCCATCTTTTATGCAGATTATGCATGCAAGTGCTCCAAGCAGCCTTCTCGTTCATTATCACTTGTTGTTTATTTTTCTTCTTTAATAGCATAGAGTTTGTCTAGCTCAGAGCAGTCAGAGCTCTCCATTAGATGTGTTGGACCTCAAGGTTCAGCTTGAACCTCATACTTTACCATTACTGTTCACCTTCCTAGAATAATGCATACCAGTATCGTGTTCCTATGAGGGTGTTTTCTCCTGAGTATCAATGTTCTGTTACGTGCATGACATGCTGTGATAAATAGCATATATAGGGATGCTATTTTGATGAGCAATTCAAATGCCTAAAGTGTGTTTTGTGCTTATGCTACAGATTCCATACTAGCATGAGCTTGCATTTCAGCCAGCTTTTGTTTTTGGCATGTGGTTTTGTATGTTTTTGTTGTTAGCTTTATGTACAACAGCTAGCATGCAGGTGGATTACTATCAAATAAATAAAGTTTGTGGAAAAAATATGTATTATCGTATGAGTGTAGCATAAACACTAAATAAAGCAGTTTAGGTTACAATATATTTTTTTATATTTTATATTTAGTTTTTTTGACTGTTTTTATATATAAAGATTAAAGAATATATAAATATAAACTAGTAGTTGTTCACTATATGAACACAATATATTATTCACCAGTAATACCATATATTGTCCTATATATTTTCCACTAAAACATTTTAAACATGCCATTGCTTTTTAATTTTAGTGTGAAGGACAGAGAAGGACGATGTGATAAAACTATACAACTACTGTATATGACTTAATACAATTCTTTTTTAGATCATATTAAGTTATTGTAGTTAGGATGGCATATGAAAGTAAAAAAATAACATATCTTTTTAAACCCTTTTTCGGTATTAAAAATCCGAAGTTGAGAAAACGCACAACTTAAAGCAACTAGCTTCAGGACTTTTTTGAGTTTACTCAACTTATGGAAAAATTTGTTGTAACAATTGACGATGGTCTGTTCTTTCAGTGAACATAATCAAATAGGTTCCATAAACTAATATAGTAATCATAATTTATACTTAAGTATCCAAGTTCAATAACTAATAACATTGCACATTATTAATGTAAAACACTCACTTTAGGCAGACCTTTTGCCCAAACAATTAAATTTGTGATGTCAGCTTTTTCTATATTAGATAATTCAATCAGTCTTTAAAATAGTTGGATTGGATTTCTTACAGTTCATCTTCCTGGGATGTATTTTTTCCCCTCCACATGTAAACGGAGTTACTAGTTTGCTAGTAACTAACTAGTTGGAGTACTAGTACGAGGATTTGTAAAGAAGAATGTCGGAGGATTTCGATATAAGCCAAGAGGAGACTGGTTTTCCTTTGCTAAAGTAAGGAAACTTTGCTTCCTTTGCTTCAATAAACAAATTCGCGAGACTAGCATGTCTCAGAGGCGCACACACTGCGCATATGACCTGCGTCATCTGCCGGAATGGCTTCCGCATATGACAGATAACGGAAGTGAGAGAAAAATGTTTATTACGTTTGAAATATGGATATTTTTCTTACAAAAATGCATGGATTCACTACAGGAGGCCTTTATTCACCCCCCGGAGCCGTGTGGAGCACATTTTATTATGGATGCGCGCACTTTATTTGACGACTTGTGGACTGTTCAACTGCAACACCCGCTGACTGCAATGATAGAGCTTGGAATAGCCAGGACAATTTTTTATATAACTCCGACTGGATTCGTCTGAAAGAAGAAAGTCATATACACCTAGGATGCTTCGAGGGTGAGTAAAACACAGGCTAATTTTCCTTTTTGGGTGAACTAACCCTTTAAGAGCCTTACTAGGCATAGGCCGGTGTGAGATTTTGACGGTATGATAACCTTAAGCAAAAATATCACGGTATTGTCACAGCTCGAAAATGTGTTATTTTTAAATGACTGGGTAAAAAAAAAACTTTTTTCTGCTGAACACATTTTTTTTTGTTTTTGAGCAACATACAGAATATTAGGAACAGTAGAATTTGTTTATTTTTCTTTGATTTGTTTCCTAAAAAGAAGAAAAATAAAGACTGACATCTTTATTTAACCTAAATCTGTAATTACAGTTATTTAATTTGTTATATAATTAATATTCATATCATTTATATCATTTCATATCATCTAGTTATATAATTTCATATACATAATTTGATTTAATAATAACCCAATTTGAAGCAAAAACAGAATGTAGGAGCAGGAGCTCTGAATGAGACGCATATTCACTCTCTGACAGCAGGAGGCGCTTCTGGTACACCAGATACGGCGTTTCCTTGATTACCACCATAGACAAGCAGCACTGCGCTGAAACACCGCTTTAATAATGTATAACTATACAGAGACGAGATTAAAAGAAATACCACGTAAACTTTTCTGAAGACAGTCAGTTCCCCTCAGAAACACATTCATATACACCCCCAAATCAATATTGAGGATTTTCCGCACCAACAGGAGGAGGTGGTCACGTTACTCTCTACACTGCACTCAACCTGAAGGATTCCTACACTTTCAGTCTTTGAGGAGACATGTAAAACAGCACATACCGCAGGAACGGCATAATGAAAAATATTAGCGTTTTTTGAAACCGTGAAATTTTAAAATCGCGGTATACCTTGAAACCGGTAATCGGCCCATGCCTTAACCTTACTAGCGACATCAAAGGGCTGCCAAAGCCCAGAGCCACATGTGGCTGGTGTTTGCTGTGGCTATATCTGGAGTATGTGTATGCTGTATTTGTTTTGATGTGGAGGATGAAAAATTTTAAATGCTTTTAATTCTTTTCTTTTTTTTCTGCCAGTAAGCCTAGTGGTTCTCTTCAAAGGTGTGACTCAGAACGTGACATTTAGGACCCTTTCAAAATCAGGCCTGTCGTGGATCACCAGTTTTACTGTGAGAGCACTCTGAAGGTCTCTGTGCTGACTTCACAGAGAGAATTGTCCTTCAAAAAGACATCACAAAAGACATGGACAATTCTCAAGTGTATTGTCATCTTTATCAATGTTTTATCGCAACCTTCTTTTACGTTATCAGTATAAAGCCCTGTAGGCAGATAATTGTATTTTAGAGCTGACTCCGGGGAGTTCTGCTAGCTACTGTCATAACCTTCCTATCACGAGAGGTCACATGAGCTTCCTGTCATGGAGAAAGGGAACACAAGACTGAGTTCAAAAGACATTTCCTGGAAGAGAGAGAACTGGTGATATAAATGTTCTTTTCAATGACTGGTTTATTCATACTACAGTCACTGATTTGTTTTATATGTATTCTTTATGTACAATGAATGCAGTAATAATTCCTGACTTGTAAGCATTGTTGGGAAACGACTTTGAAACTGAAAAATATTCATAATTTAAACTTACTAACAAAAGGCAGTTAGCTACATTGATGCAAGTTATATCTATCAGTTTGTGCTTTTTTATATTAAGGATTATATTTATCTGAAAAACATTGAGGCACATTAAATATAGTAAATTTATTTCACTACAAAAAAGATACAGGAGCTTGAATAAATTAGTGAATCTTTTATTTGGTCAGTGATTCGTCAACTTACACTACTGTTCAAAAAGTAAATTTTTTATTTTTATTTTAAATCTATAAAATATGTCCACCAAGGCAGCATTTATTTCAGTAAAAACTGTAATATTCTAAAATATTAAAATTTTAAATAACTGTTTTCTGTTGTAGTATTTTTTTTATTTGTATTTAATTTATTGCTTTGATGGCAAAGCTGAATTTTTAGCAGCCATTAATGCAGTAATCAGTGTCATTATCAATGTTTTTGCTGCTTAATATTTTTGTGGAAACCATGAAACTTTTTTTTGTCAGAATTCTTTGACAAATAGAAAAGTGTAAAAAGAAAAGCGTTTATTTAGAATATAAATCTTTTGTGATATTGTAAATTGTTTTACTGTCACTTTTGATCAGTTTTTACTGCATCCTCTTCCTGATTAAAGGGAATTAAAAATAAAATCTTACCAAACCCAAACTTTTGAACCGTAGTTGTCTGAAAAGCTGAGCTAGTAGCGCTACTGTTTTTAATCCCCAAAACATCTGATAAGATACATTTATCTCTTCATTGCCTTAAATGGCTAAAATCCTTCAGTCAAATGAGATGTAGCCTTTCTTTTGAACCGATACAGATAGCAGAACTATCAGAAAGCGGAGGGGAAAACGGGGGACTCCTGTTCGGACAAATATTGACTTATGGCACATTTTGCTTGGTGGGATTTTTATGGTGCCACCAGCAATCATTAATCTCTCTGAAATAACGTTTTGCTGTGCTTGTTCCCTAGTTACAGTTCATGCCGTCTGAGGCAGTACGCTTCTGTGAACACAGTCAGCCAGCTCAGCCAGCCATGCCTCTCCACAGCCCTGTGGAACAGGGATGACAGCTCTATCCCTGCATTTGCTCCCAGATGATTGACGACTATATTGCATAGAAAATGAGTTGTTGACTGTGTCTTATTGTTCAAGTTGCGCTCTTTATAAATGCACTATGACCCGTTGTCTGTTATTAAATCCATATTCATCAAAGATGCATGAGGACCTTCTCCTGGCACTGCAGTATGTTGACTGTAATAATAGACTTTAGAAAACATGCTGTATATGAGGCCACAATTCTCATATTTCTTTTTAAGGCCAGAAACATAAGCTTACTGTGAACAAGTATGCAAACATGCTTGGTCAACCGTTCCTGTAGCGTTACTGTGGTGGTAACAAATACTCGTACTCAGGGGAATGGAAAAGTTAGTTACAAATGTCTGAACCACTGAACTGGATGTGTTATTTAGAAATTGAATGGACAAAATAACAATAAATTAGAATTTCTTTTAATAATTTAAAATTCAATACTTTAATAACTCTTTTGCTGCAATAAGAATACAGCCCATCTTTTATGCAGATTATGCATGCAAGTGCTCCAAGCAGCCTTCTCGTTCATTATCACTTGTTGTTTATTTTTCTTCTTTAATAGCATAGAGTTTGTCTAGCTCAGAGCAGTCAGAGCTCTCCATTAGATGTGTTGGACCTCAAGGTTCAGCTTGAACCTCATACTTTACCATTACTGTTCACCTTCCTAGAATAATGCATACCAGTATCGTGTTCCTATGAGGGTGTTTTCTCCTGAGTATCAATGTTCTGTTACGTGCATGACATGCTGTGATAAATAGCATATATAGGGATGCTATTTTGATGAGCAATTCAAATGCCTAAAGTGTGTTTTGTGCTTATGCTACAGATTCCATACTAGCATGAGCTTGCATTTCAGCCAGCTTTTGTTTTTGGCATGTGGTTTTGTATGTTTTTGTTGTTAGCTTTATGTACAACAGCTAGCATGCAGGTGGATTACTATCAAATAAATAAAGTTTGTGGAAAAAATATGTATTATCGTATGAGTGTAGCATAAACACTAAATAAAGCAGTTTAGGTTACAATATATTTTTTTATATTTTATATTTAGTTTTTTTGACTGTTTTTATATATAAAGATTAAAGAATATATAAATATAAACTAGTAGTTGTTCACTATATGAACACAATATATTATTCACCAGTAATACCATATATTGTCCTATATATTTTCCACTAAAACATTTTAAACATGCCATTGCTTTTTAATTTTAGTGTGAAGGACAGAGAAGGACGATGTGATAAAACTATACAACTACTGTATATGACTTAATACAATTCTTTTTTAGATCATATTAAGTTATTGTAGTTAGGATGGCATATGAAAGTAAAAAAATAACATATCTTTTTAAACCCTTTTTCGGTATTAAAAATCCGAAGTTGAGAAAACGCACAACTTAAAGCAACTAGCTTCAGGACTTTTTTGAGTTTACTCAACTTATGGAAAAATTTGTTGTAACAATTGACGATGGTCTGTTCTTTCAATGAACATAATCAAATAGGTTCCATAAACTAATATAGTAATCATAATTTATACTTAAATATCCAAGTTCAATAACTAATAACATTGCACATTATTAATGTAAAACACTCACTTTAGGCAGACCTTTTGCCCAAACAATTAAATTTGTGAGTGTGAAGGACAGAGAAGGACGATGTGATAAAACTATACAACTACTGTATATGACTTAATACAATTCTTTTTTAGATCATATTAAGTTATTGTAGTTAGGATGGCATATGAAAGTAAAAAAATAACATATCTTTTTAAACCCTTTTTCGGTATTAAAAATCCGAAGTTGAGAAAACGCACAACTTAAAGCAACTAGCTTCAGGACTTTTTTGAGTTTACTCAACTTATGGAAAAATTTGTTGTAACAATTGACGATGGTCTGTTCTTTCAGTGAACATAATCAAATAGGTTCCATAAACTAATATAGTAATCATAATTTATACTTAAGTATCCAAGTTCAATAACTAATAACATTGCACATTATTAATGTAAAACACTCACTTTTGGCAAACAATTAAATTTGTAATGTCAGCTTTTTCTATATTAGATAATTCAATCAGTCTTTAAAATAGTTGGATTGGATTTCTTACAGTTCATCTTCCTGGGATGTATTTTTTCCCCTCCACATGTAAACGGAGTTACTAGTTTGCTAGTAACTAACTAGTTGGAGTACTAGTTGCTACAAAGTTTGCCAGGTTCAACTCATTGAAAGATACTCTGATAGACTGTGGTTGATCGCTTTACTTAATAGTCAGGTGGTTTGTAATTCTCTGAGCAGGTGTAGACTTTAAGCCAAAAGTCAAACTCGAGACTAAGGCCCCGTTTACACTGTCAGTTAAACGTGACCTAATTCCGAATTTTTTGCTCATGTGACACAGATCGGATCTGTTCTATGACAGTGTAAACAGGGAAAAAAACGCATGCATTCGGATATTTCGAGATCGGTTTCAGGCCTCATTCATATGTGGAAATAAATCGGATATAAATCCGATATGTGCCAATGCGACTGTCATGTAAACAGGCAGATCGTATTTTCTGAGGTTTAATGACGTCATATGTGACCCGTGCTGGCAAAATGAGTGTAAATTCGCACGGGCTATTTTGAGCTACAGGCAAAAAAGTGAAAAATGCTCCAAGTTAGTAATTAAACATCTAAAATGATCTTTATTTGTAAATTTTCTGAGAGTATTACCTTTTCTCTGCTCGCTTCTCGCGCTTACTGTCATCCGAAGTGCGTTCATTTAACGGCGTTTCTGATGGTGCGTGATCCCGATAAATACACACATATACAGATTTACAGTATTTCAGTATTCACGCAAACATAATCTGTTCTTTCTTAAGTGAACGCTTGGGGAACTGTTGGGGGAAAACATCTGATGTGTAACGTTATATTAGATCCGGGCATTACAGTATAGGATGTCTGTCTCATTAATGTTAATTTAACAATAAAAGAAAAGAGGAAATCACTCGCTGCATTTCTTTGAACTGCTTTTGTAGTTTTAATAATCAATTTATTTGTAATGAACACACTTAAGTTGTTTTTACATTTGATTATTTGCTTTTTTTTGTACATGAATGCTTTAGTTTAGATTAGGGATGCTCATTTTAACCGTTTAACCGGTTAACCGACTGTAAGAATTTTGACCGATTAATACAATCAGTTGTTAAACGATTTAAAAAGTCATTTAATTATTTATTTTTTCAGTAATTTATCAAAATATTTAAAAAGGTTTGCTGCATGGTTAAAATACACTACGCGTATAAAAAATGTGTGTTTTAGGGGGGGAAAAACATAAGTCGCGTATAAAGCGCATTTTATGATTTCTTTCAGAAATAGGCCTAATGCCGACGCAAAATGTTTACAAACATTATAATAAACACTGAAGCATAGCTAGGCTATTTTAGTTCCCCTCACTCCACAACAAATCCTTTCAATTAACAGTATGTAGAAAAGAACAATAATTAAAAATATAAGAAGCTATAGCAATATAAACTAATTAATTTAGGCTAAACAAATCAGAATTGGGCATGAAGACCTGCAGTGTAAACGAGCCTAAGTAAAACATAAGAATCAAAACATATATCATATCATCACCCAAGTATTTTGAACCTTTGCTTATCTTATTCGCACTGCTCTGCAAGACCACCATTTCAGAATGGAGGAAATGGTGGTCTCCCCCCCCCCCCCCCCCCCCCCCCAGTAGCCGGCCCCCCCCCCCCCCCCCCTCCCCCACTAGTAGTCGGATCCCCCGCATTCCTGCGCCTGAGAAGAAGCACTATTATGTATCCCCTCCTACTCTGTGACAGAGGTACTCCGCCAACTTCCTAGTAAGGACTGTATGGAATGTAAAAAGAGAGTGTATTAATAGAGAGGATTATTCCTCAGGAATATTTGCATTGCAGCACGTGTGTGCGTTTCCATGGCACTGGTTGAGTTAATGCACAACTGGCCCAAAGCTCCTGCGCTCAATGCAGCAGACACGCAACACTGCAGCTGCTGCTCCCAGATAATGTTGTAGCCTGATATCACATATTCAATCAGCAGAACTTAACTGAGCTGAAATGAAAAGACTCTCATCTGTTCGTGATAGACTCCTTTAGTCTTGATGCTGCAATCGCTGAGGGATCAACATACGTGTAAGAAAAGGAGGTCTAGATGTGTTTATTTAGATGTGTGACACAAAACCTGTACTTTCTCACACTTTGCTTTCAGTCTCTTTTCACTCTTTTTCATGAGTTCTCTTGTGATTTCTGCATTGCTTTACTGGATAATGGTAGCCAAAAATAGCCCTAACCCTAAGTTCACCAAAATTGAAAATTGTCATTATTAACTCTCTGTAATGTTGTTCCAATTATATATGCTGTTAATATAGTTCCGAACATGAATTCTGAAATTTTATGCTATTCTTAATGCAGCGCTTTTCAATGTGTACACACATCAGTACCATATCAGGTATTGGCAGATTTTTGTAGTATTTATTTATTGTAAATATTGGGCATTTAATTATGCATGCTCATCATGTTTACTTTAAGATTTCTATTGCAGCAATCCAAAGCTCATTTAAAGTTGATTATTAAATATACTAATTTAATAACGTAGTTAAATATAATCTTTAGCAATTCCAACATGAATATTTTGTAGCATTAAAAATGATTACTTCGCGTTATGCAAATCTTCCCACATCATGACGTAGACATGTGGGGGTGCGTTAGAACGAGTCGTTTTAGGTAGGCGCGTTTGACTCTTAACTTTTATAAAGAATATCTCTTTGGATTTGAGACTTTAGTCTTTGCAACTTTACAGATCTTCTTTATGCACCAAGAGCTTGTAACACTTCAAAGAGAAAGGAAAAATTGAAATCGTGTCATATGACCCCTTTAAAGTGTTTTATGTGTAATTTATTTAGACAAAATAGTACTTAATTTGAATATTGGCCATTAATCAATTATTGCCAGAACACAAAAATTAAACAAAAATATCCTTGACCATTCTGCATATTATAGTTAATGACACATTCAGTGGCATTTCATCATCAGTGAAGTAAAAGATGGCATGATGGACCATATTTAAATGTGAGGAGGGGAAAATCATTCAATAGTGACTTAAATTTGGTCTGATTCTCACAAAAAGTGATTGAATGGAGTTTTTAATGAAAGTTTCTTCTGTGTGATGCTTCCTTTAGTGTGGTGCCAAGTCCAGGTGGCTTGTTTTTGCGCACGCAGACTGTAATCATTATTGATTGCCCTTCTCCACTCTGGGTAACCAATGTTTTTTTCCATTTTCTATGACGGTAGGGACAAAAGGACATTTAATGAAAGTTGACTGTATTGGTTTCTCATTAGATGTCAGATGTGTTTTCATAAACTCATACAAGCAGAAGAGTATTAAAGGGGTCCTATTATGCTCTTTTACAAAGTCTTGATTTTGTTTTGGAGGTGTACTAGAACAGGCTCTTATACTAGGTTGTTCGAAAAACACATTATTTTTCACATATTTTACATTATTAACCCCTCTCTCCCCAGTCTGGCATGAACGGCTCGAATAGTTCCGGTGTCAAATGAAGGCCCACCTTCTGAAATACAAAATGTACTGTGATTGGTTAGCTGGGACAGTGTGTGTTGTGATTGGCACCACTCGGCGCCTGGTCGGGAAATGTCATGCCCCTTACCATAGCCGCCTGCGAGCTTCAGTGTAAATATTGCGTCAAAATCAAATCAATTTGAGGGTGCTTTAAACCCAGATGATTGTAACCACTCTAAGTTCGTCTGCCTTGGGAAAGTTAGCGTGTCTCCGACATATTGATAACACTCGTTGCCTTCTCTAGTTCAGCTCAACCAGGTCTCGTCCCATTCGTCATCAAGTCCAAATGAGTCGTTCGTTGTAGTTTTTGAAAATTGATTTCTGTTAAATAAAATATCTCCTTTTGAAGTGGACTTTGAGCTTTGTAACTTTGCAGATCTTTTTTATGCTCAAAAAGCAACATTACAGACTAACTAAAGTTGAAAAAGTGAAAAAGCACAATAGGACCCCTTTAAAGCTTGCCCTGATAATGTCATTACATTGACCTTCTATCTTTCCACACTAAAAATGTTTGTCAGTACTTGACAGCTCCAAAAGCTGTATCTTCTATTGGATGTTTTGAAATGTCATGTTTTTTTTGGCATATTGACATTTGTACACTAGGAAGTTATTTTTCTAAAATTCAACTATGATTAGTCCACCTTAATCACATTTTTTTATGAACCATTTAAGCAGAAATACACCATAAAAAGTAAAAATAGAGTAATTGTTATTTAGACCACCATATCTGACCGATTAGAGACAAAATAAAGCAAAAGAAAAGCAATGTTATGTTAACACAATCCAGATTAAGGGCAAGCGTCTGGCGTGGCTGTGTTTTGAACCCTGAGGTCATGGCAGAGATATGTCTGCTGAAGTTTAGTCCAGCTCAAGCAAAGATATTATGGGAATGCATCTTGCTGCCCCTGATACCAGTGTTTAGAAGGAGTTAAGACACTGTGTTCCTGACCCCGCATGTGGAAGAGAGGGAGGTTGAAACGTGTTGACACTGAACAGCTTCAGGTTGTTTGGCTAGTCTTTATCATATGCTCTATTTTAAGTTGGCAGACTTCCTGGATTTGCTTTGTCTTATTGGAACCACAAACTCATCTTGGACATTACAATGAGAAAATCTAATAAGGCATGTTCGTGTCTGTGTGCACTTGATACTTTTCTGACTTACAGTTCCCAATTAATTCCTTGGCAAGCATGCAACCACATATTCAGGATTGGGATAACTAAATGCAATAATTTATTAAATACTGTGGAAAAAAACAACTTTGATGAACCGCTAATTACTAATTGGGCCCCCCTCAATGTGTACTGTGGTTTTGGGGCCTGCTTTGTAGTTAAGGAATAGATCACCCAAAAATTTTGATTTTGAAAGATTTGCTGAAACTTTACTCACCCTCAGGCCATCCATGATGTAGATGAGTTTGTTTCTTCATCAGGACAGATTTGGAGAAATTTAGCATTACATTACTTGCTCAGCAAGTAATGTACTCTTTCACCGGCAGGGATTGTAGGTGGGGGGAGGGAATGTACAGCGCTCTCTCCCACCTTCAATACCACGACTGAGGTGCCCTTGAGCAAGGCACCGAACCCCCCAACTGCTCCCCGGGCGCCGCAGCATAAATGGCTGCCCACTGCTCCGGGTGTGTGTTCACGGTGTGTGTGTGTGTGTTCACTGCTGTGTGTGTGCACTTTGGATGGGTAAATGCAGAGCACTAATTCCAAGTATGGGTCACCATACTTGGCCACATGTCATGTCACGTCATGTCATGTCACCAATGGATCATCTGCAGTGAATGGGTGCCATCAGAATGAGAGAGAATAGATCCATAAGTCATACACACTCCAGTCCATCAATTAACATCTTGTGACGTGAAAAGCTGCATGTTTGCATGACAAAGTCCTCTCTGTTGTCCTCTAACTTCAAAATCTACCAACATATTTGTTTATAACAGTTTCTGACTGTTTTTGCTTGTATACTCTGCTGATTCAGACAAGATGAGTTTTTCATTGAGTAAAAAGCGATATTGTGGATAGATGACTTGGATTAGTTTCTTACAGAAACACAGCTTTGCACTTCACAAGATGTTAGTTGATGGACTGGAGTTGTGTGGATTACTTGTGCATTGTGATGTTTTTAATCAGCTGTTTGAGCTCTTATTCTGATGGCACCCATTTATTGATGAGGATCCACTGGTCAGCAAGTGATGCAATGCTAAATTTCTCCAAGTCTTTTTCGACAAAGAAACAAACTCATCTACATCTTGGATAGCCTGAGAGTGATTACATTTGAGCAAAATTTAGCACATTTTCATTTTCTGACAAATTATTCCATTAACCCTCAGTGATTCACTATAGCAACACTTGTTTAAAACAATTGCATAATAGCTATTTCACTAAATATGAGTTAAAACTATATAAAACATCAGCTCTCCTTCTGAAATGTATCATAAAAATAGTTTGGCAGACATTTATTACAGAAACTCCCAGAATGCCAGGGTTGCACAATAGACTCCATTGAGTAAATCATAGATAAACTACTCCAGATGATTGTCAGAATAATCTAATGAAACTTTATTAGAGTGCTCTGAGATTGAACATACTGAAAATAAAACATAAATCATGAATTTTATAACAAGTGGCTTCTTAAAATCACACAAAAAAGATCTTTTGACTCAATTTCTTTTATGTCCATACAATAAAAGTTAGTAGGGTCCAGTGCTGTTTGGATTAAGTAAATGATGACAGAATTTTTGGGTAAACTATTGTTTTAAGGGAACAGCACATATATTATCAATATCAATGTTTGGGTCTCTGAAGGTGAGAGAGTAAGCTGTCAAGTTCCATATTGTTTGATGTTGTGTTCTGCTTTCATTTCTAGCTCGTGTGCAATGTCCTGATCTTCTCCTGCACTAATATAGTTGGCGTGTGCACACACTACCCAGCAGAAGGCTCACAGAGGCAAGCCTTCCAGGAGACCAGAGAATGTATTCAAGCCCGCCTGCACTCTCAGAGAGAAAACCAGCAACAGGTGAGAGTTGTCCAGATATCATGAGAGCACATTTTAATTTCTAGTGACTTTCTGTGAGTCTGAAAGATTTCATGTTTAGTATGAAGATTCTCCAGGCACAGATATATACACTATCATTCAAAAGTCATTAGTCAGACAGATTATTATTGATTAAATAGATGCAGGCTGGGTGAGCATAATAGATATCTTTCAAAAACATTTTAAAAAAATCGTACATTTCTAAGTACCATAATCAGGTACCCAAAGTACCATAATTAATACCATGGTATTTAAGCACCTGGGAAAACCATATAAAAACTGAAGAATATTAGCATGCAACATTCCGTGCAAGGTTCCTTTTTTTCTCTCTCTTTCTTTCAGACTCAAATATGTGTGGGGAAATAGCTTTAGATTTGCTTGGAATGAAGCTAAATGAATGAAAAGTCTTTCAGCTGGAGTCCATTCATATGTCCATTGATTTTTCGGTAAAGAATTGAAACCGTGAGAAAACTAGTGCACGGAGACATGCAGTGCTGATTAATTTGTGAGATTAGAACCACATCCTAGAACAGTTCATTGTGGCAACAAAGTAAAACATTTTTTGTCCGTTTCTGCAAACACAGAAGCCCACAGAGGCCATTCATAATTTTTTCAATAAACATATAATTTATTTTTTTTCATATCAAGCGTTTTGAAAATAACGCTATGGCCTCTAGATGACTTACCAGTATTAAATAACTATTTTTCTTGCCACAGTTAGTGTACTATATGGAATATTTATTTGTGTGTTTTTTTTTCTTTTCTTTTGTTTGTTTGTTGGTTCTTTACTAATTTATTTTATATATTGGCTCTTTTTTTCCTTTATTGATTATTTTATTTTATTTTATTTATCAGTTCTTTTTATTTATTTGAATTTATACAGTGAATAAAAACTGTACTTTTTTAGTTTCTGTATAAATGCATATAAATAAATATACAAATAAATAAAAATAAACCAAAATCAACATTGTTCAGTATGTATGTATCGAAATACCATAATGTTAGCATCTGACACCTTCACTGGTACCACAGTGCTTTTAGTAAGTGGTATAGGGCTAAATTAGAATGAATGTCATTTTCTGCAGTGTACTTCAGTTTTCTCTATTCCTGACTGTAAGATGATACCCATGTCTTTCGGCATAGAAAAATGGATTGAGTAGATACACATGGCACTCTTCTCTTTGTTTCTACCTGTCTTTCCCTTACTATCACTGTTATCATTTGCAGGAACGCCTCCTCCTCTCTGTGCTTCCTCGAAATGTCGCCATGGAGATGAAAGCCGACATAAATGCCAAACAAGAGGATATGATGTTCCACAAGATCTATATTCAAAAGCATGACAATGTGAGGTAAGAGTGACTCCTCAAATAGCCTGAAAAACGGTAGTCAGTGTTTGCATCTCAAAGCACTTTTAAAGCCTTTTCAGTCCACAGTAATCATTGCAATAATTTTTTACTATAATTATGTTAGTACTTCGTTAGGTTATGAGATTAATGCTTTTCCAAAAACCTAGTGAGCGGCCCTACACAGTTACCCTCTTGGTAACTGAAAATGATCAAACGCAAACACAAAATCTGCATCCATTAGCATGTTGCTCAACTTTATTTTCAACATTATTAGATGTAACATTTTTGCATTGCATGAAATATTAGTAGGCTATATTTACGTTTGTGAGCATTTCTCTCAGGCCATCTACCATCTCAGATGTCATTTATTTATTTACTTATTTTATAGTATTACTTATTTAATAATGTGATTTTTGTTTGTAATGTTTTTTTAAATTTTCATATATATAAGTATATACTGCTTCAGATTTCAGTGCTGTCCTGATAGGCAGCGTACTAGGTTTTGGAACAGAGCTTGTAAGTGTTTTATAAATCTGATAAGTGTTAGATATTGCACCCTCTTGTGGTTTTAGAGAAAAAAAAACTCGCTCATCTCTTTCTCTGGCTGACCATCCATGTGTCAAGGCAGCTCTTCTGAGCGTCTATAGACACTTTCCCACTGATTGCATGCCGATTTCAACAGCACCAGACTGGCTGGATACTCACAATCACAAGAGGCCCTATTAGGTGTAGCCTGTTGTTTTACCTCATGTCGGTCTTTGATTTGTACTTCAGTTTTAAACACAGCTGTAATCGTATGAAGACTTGAGAGTTTAAAACCATGTGGGTCTCAGGTCGATGACAAAAGACAACTCTGGAATCCATGTGATGAATTATGATTCTCCACGGTTATAAATTCTAAATCTGGAGGGTAGAAGATTAACCCAAGAAATAAAGCGGTTTGACAGGGGAGGAGTTGGATTTAGCACCAGAGTGCTAATGTACAGTTACTGCCTGCCACACCATAGTACAGCTTAAACTAGAACACAAATACACAGAATTTTATTACAGATTTTTTCCCCATAAACAAATAATAATTCTTATATATTCAGATGAATTTTGATAATTTTTTATATTTATTTATTTTGTTATTGTTGTTGAAAAGCTTCAGTGAAATTTTGTGAAATGTTTTAGTATGTGAATGATGGCTGATTGCGCATATAATATACATTCTAGACCTGTAGCCACTCTGAACTATTTTCATGAGTAAATTGTCAAAAAAGTGACCGAAGCACTTTAAATGCATATTCTGGATTAAATTCTGTTTAGCATTTCCAAATTCACGGTTAAATGGGTGTTCATACTGATTGTGTTTTTTAGTGATCAGAAGGCATTTATTTTCACCGAGAGTACCACATTTCCAGCAATGTGATTTATTGTTGATGAAACGAAGTTTCAAGCAGAGCTTTATACAAACTTTATTTTTTAACTTTTGCAACTATCAATAGGAGTACAGACAGTGATCCGGCACCTGATACTGTTCAGTACAGCAGCAGTGCCTACTAGAAAACAACAGTACAGAGAGACTTTGACCTCCATTGTTTTAATGGCTTGATTTTGAGGCTTGATATTCTCTGCCAGCCCTTTTCTATGATCGAAAAGAGGGCAGACTACAGCAACAAAGGGCAATATGAACTTGGGCTTTGTGAGCCAGTGGGCCACGCCACCCACGCGACTCCTGACCCTCTGGGTTGTTGTCTGCAATCGAGGGTCTGTCTCTTATCCTTTTCCAGTAAAGCCCCCACCAGATATGTTCCATGGTCAGAGGAATTATGTAAGTGTGCAGCCAAGCGATATCTCGCTAAGTGGAATATTGATAGGTTTGTACTAGAGGACCCAGTGGTACCCAGTGGTTTAATTGCTGAGGACAGTTACATAACAATGTCTGTGTTTGAATCTTTGCTCTTGAGCGAAACCCACACTATTGTGGGAAGAGGAGGCTGGGAGTTCTGCTCGAGAAATGAACTGATAGTTTATCTGTGCGGCACCAGCTAATTTAAACAGTAGTGGACATGAATGAAATTCTGATTTCTGATTTGAAATTCTGATTTGATATTTTCATCAATGGGGTCACATTCTAGGCAAAAGCAAGTCTGATTAGCCTTTGAAAAAACTAAAATGTTTATTTTATTTTATCGTTCACAAATGAATGTTTAGACTCTGAAACATTTGTAAGGGATTTTCCATTACATTTAGCCAAAAATTTAATTTTCAGTTTTTGTTCCTTGAACCATTTCTAATCACCCGTTTGTCACATTTCTGTGACTAAGAAAGCATGGATTGCTGTTTAGGTCTTTACTCTTGCTTAAACATCCGTTAATTTGTCCTTAAGTGAGTGGCAGGGCAAACCGAAAGTTGTTTTTTCCTCCCCAAAGGGGACATGAATAACTCTGATATCTATTTCTAGCTATGCAGCACGATGAAGGACGACACATGATTGTGTTCTAACTGTGTGGCTTAAACGAAGAAAAGTCTGTAAAAATATGCTGAAATGTGCCATGTTAATATGAAGGAATTTTCTATATAGTTTTTTAATAGCTGTTTTACCCATATTTTGAATTATCACTGGTATGGAGGGAGGCAGATTTGACAGGCTTTTATTCAACAGCTTTATACCAATATCATTATTCAGCAATTGTAGAACCAGTTTGAGTTCCAGGGGCGATGGATCAGGAGGTCAGACCTCTCAAGCAGTGACCCTTGATGGATTTAGGGGGCCATGTTATATAAGCAGGAAGTGTGACTTTGTGCAACATTCCATCCAGGGGCTTTTCTTTTTTTGGCTGAAATGGTTTTCATGCTGATGTCCCTAGAGTAGACAGACTATCGCTGACCAGCTACACACTCCATTTATTAAACTTCCTGCCATTTTATTAGCTAATTTTCCTGTCAACACTTTGCTAACTCCCAATATAATTTTGTATGTTCAGAGAGCTGCTACATTTGACCTTAGGGCTGCTGTCACCACAAATTCATTAACATTGCTGGCAAGAACTATTGTTTTGTCCCCATCAACACAATATATATCTCACCAGCTTCTATGAGAATAATCAGTATACAGCATGCATAATCATTATGCTTAGTATATTTGTAAAATAATTATTATTTATATGCTACCGATCAAAAGTTTGGGGTTAGTATGTTTTATTTTTTTAAAGAAATTTATATTTTATTCAACTAGGATGCATTTGATTGATCAGAAGTGACACTAAAGACATTTATAATGTTACAAAAGATTTCTAATTAAAATAAATGCTGCCCTTTTGAACTTTCTATTCATCAAAAAATCAAAAATGTAATAAAAATGTATCACAGTTTCCGTGTATCACAGTTTTCAGCATTGATAATATAAGAAATGTGTTTTAAAGCACCAAACCAGAATGATTTCTGAAGGATCATGTGACTATGAAGATTAAAATATATTAAAATAGGAAGCAGTCATTTAAATTGTAATAATATTTCCACAAAATTATTGTTTGTATTTGCTCAAATAAATGCAAACTTGAGCATAAGAAACCTTCAAAAACATTTAAAAAATCTTACTGACCCAAAAGTTTTAATCTGTAGTGTACATTTTTATATTTTTATAAATATATTAAATAAATTATTGATTTACAGTATATAAAAGTGTATCTAAAACCGTTTTGAACTTTTTTTTTTCTTTTTCCCTAAACAATAAACTATTAAAATGTGATTTTGAGGATGATTTTTCTTGTTGACTGGGATAAATGTAACCACAGCTATTTTCCTCTATGATTGGCATTGCTGGTCTCCAGAAAGCTGACAGTCTAGGCAGTCTTTTTTTCTAGGGTGCTCTGGATTTCATTTAATTCTTTGCTTCATGTTTACTCACTGAAAGCGTTGGATTAACAGCACCTAATAAAGGACATAGACTGTGTTCGTAATAGCCAGCAGAAATACTCCAGAGGTCGTAATGTGTTTGGATTCTTTTTAAAGAGCCATCCTGCCATTGTGCCACACTGCAGCAACATTTTTGATCCAGACTGCAGGGAGCTGATGAGTCACCTCTGTGTTAACGATTAAATGAGGTTTAAAGATCTGCCTGAGATGCTCGCAGCAGCCAAGACGCTATCCTTCAGAGAGCACTGCACTCTGTCTACTTTCAGAGTCAACTAACCTTAATCCACACTCCCAGGGGAGGCCTTTTCTTTGAGCTTTTATATATAGCAACTCTAATAGATCCGTCAGCTATATAGAAACCTTTGATCTATGACTTATATAGGGGTTTCTGCATGCTATATTGTGTAAGGGAGGGTTTAAATGTAGACTTAGGGGTGTTTGTGTGCTTTTAGTACATTCAAAAATGGATATTATATAATCATTTGCTCACCCTCACACTATTACAAACCGGTATGCTGTTTTACATAGTAAAATATTAAATTAAATAATCTTTTAGATTGTTTTGATGGACTGTGTTTTTTATTTTTTAATGAAAATTCGGTAATCTTTTGGAATAATATGAGGGTAAGTTAATAGAATATCTCCTTTTGTGTTCCACAGATGATGAAAAGTCATACAAGTTTGAAAGCGAGTAAATAATGAAGAAATCATAATTTCTGAGTAAACTATCCCTTTAAATCTGTTATCTAAAGTTATAGGAGAAACCATAGCAAAATTAGTTCACAAAGTCTTTTCTTATGATCCATGCAGTCATGGATGTCCAGTCAAAAGTGCTTGTTTTAGTTTGATTGACTTTTGTTTTTAACGGCTCATAAGAGACTCGTGTACAGTACAGTCATATGATGCTTTTGTTTTGGCTGTTTTTGATCAGGGCTGATGCAATTAGATAAAAATGATTCCTGTGCTTCATCTTTGTCAGCTTTCAGACATGGTCTCATGATGGTCTATGAACACTTGATTTACTATGAAAAGGTGGCATCATTAATTCATTACGGTGTATTGACATTGTAGAGTAGGAAGCCAGCTAAATGTAGCAAGAGGATCTGTTGTCCTTTAGTGCATTGAATCGTATCATGTAACTGACAGGGGTTAGTTCAGAGACCCAAATCAATTCCAAGAATTAAAATAATCTAATTTGAATAATTACATTCTAAAATTCAAAAAAATTCATTCTAAAATCTGTACTGCTAGAAAGTGAGAGGGCTAAAATCCAATGAAATGCTTGCTTATACAATTTGAGCAAAGTTGTCTTAGAATCAGTTGCATTGTTGTTGTATTTTTTTTTTCATTTGTGAATAGCTTCAGATTTTATTTACTAGAAGTAAAATAAAAATAAAAAAAGTAAATATTTAACCTGTCTGAAACTTGCCTTGCACTGACATGAATGATACCACAAATTGTAAGGTGTGTTGAGGAGAAATCCCTTTTAGACCATTTTGAAGCTGATTAGCCTGAAATCTGCAGGGTTTTTTTTCCCAGTTTAATATATTTTTTACTTTATTTAATGTATTTAATAAATATTTATTTATAATATTATTTTATAATATTTAGTTTTGTTTTCAGGGTCATCAAATGTTTAAATCAGCTTGTTTAAGATGGTTTAGTTGCTTTTTTTAACTATTTCTAGCACTCTGAAAAATCTGAGCATTTAATTGAGGTTTGAAGGGTATTTTTGCAAATAGTCTGCAATGCTACAGTTCACACAAAGATTCATTGATTGAAAGCCATTAAGCAGTCCGGCTTTTTTTCCAGGGAACCGAGCAGCATGTATGCTTTGAAAAAAGGGTGTTGCAAACAAGAACAGCCTGCCCTCTGGGCTGCTTTTAAACATTTCTGGAAATCGTCTTTGATATTGAGTCTGAACTGAGAGGTCACGCTCACCCGGGTCCTGGGCTTTAGTCAAACCTGGCGATCTTCATACTGTCACGCTAGCTTGAGTGTCAGACCAGCCCTGAGCTGTTAGAAATAAAGCTAGATCAATGTCAGCATTGGTAAAAGCTCTGCAGATGAATATTGAATAGGAAAAGTCATTACAGCCCACAAGGTTTTGTTTTGTCTTTCATTCAAGGTGTACAAAGAAGAACCATATCTGTTACCGGGCTCCCACAGGGGAATATCATGCTTTATTCACTTTCTTGTCTCTGTAGGCCCAACATTCTCATAATGTGAATGTCATCTATTGCTAAAGAGAGCACACACTCCCATCCAAACCTGTCTGCTGTGCCATTGGCACGGTAATGGAGCTGTGATGCTGGGATCACATTAGTTAGCTCATATTGTATCTATGTAAAGTCTGCTTCACAAATGGTCAATTGAAATGAATAGCTGTGGGCGAGGGTTTCAATTGTCAGCCAGGTAACCGTGGCAACCATGTAATATAGGTGAATGTGCACTACACTGATGTGTGGGGATGAGGGCCTGAGATGATTAACAAGAATGACCTGATTTTTCATTGGGTTTATTATTCGTTTGGCAAATGCTTTTATCCACAATGGCAGAGTATATGTTTTATAATGTACTGTATGTTCCCTGCGAATCAAACTCATGACTTTGGTTTTGCTAGCAATTAATATTTCATTATGGGCTTTCTTTGGGACCGCTCTTTTAAAACACACTCACATATATACACACTGTATAGATATATCTATAGATATAGATAGTGTCAGTTATAGCACATCTCAGATTATTTATTGCGTTTGATAATGTTCTGTGTTGACTTTTTATGTAACAACAATATTAAGGAGGATTTCGTACTTTACCCGTTATTATAGTAGTGAAACCATAAAATCTATACATAAAACTTAAAGACATTTGAAAAGTAGCAAAAATAAATGATGGTGATAGCATGGTAAAAAAAAAATAGTTTCAAGACGGACCTTCATATAACATCAAGAAAAACATCTGTTAATAAAAATCAATTCCTAAAATATAAAAGTGCCCGTAACCGATGAAACCTCTAACTCTGTTTGATGTTTCTCTTTCTCTGCAGTATCCTCTTTGCCGACATTGAGGGCTTCACCAGTCTGGCTTCTCAGTGCACTGCCCAGGAGTTAGTGATGACCCTCAACGAGCTCTTCGCACGATTCGACAAACTGGCCTCCGTAAGTGTCTGCAGAACAGCCCTCGCCCTGAGCCAAACAGCTTCTTTTTTGTCGAAACACAATGGCAAACTGAGATGTAATCAGATTAATTCCGCTAGCATCCCACTCACACAGCTGACTGGGATAGACAAGCCCTCCCTCCTGTCAGATGAGTGTTTGCGATCATGCTTCTCGCTGTTTTCCAGCTCAACTATCTCCTTGTTATCTCTGCCAGTGGTGGTGACTCATTGCAGCCAAGTTGCCATGCATTCGTACACGTACTCTGCTGCTGCAGAGAGATGCTGCTCAAAGGGGAAACCATCTGTTGTCTGTTCAGATGTTTGCACACTTCACAAAACCTTCGAGCAAAAAGACAAAAAAGCATGCATACGCACTTCGCCCTTATGATCAACAATAGAGGTTGTTGTATGGGCTGCGGGTTAAATGAAGGCATGCACTGGGGTAACATTCAGGTGGCTGTCATAAGACCCGGTCCTGCGGCCGTGAGTCCTGTGCCCAGCCTGAGGCTTCCTCTTCTGCTCTCCATCGCTTTCTTCTCTCCTGTTTTGATGACTTACAAACTAAGAAACCTATAGTACTTCAGAAAGTTCACCCAAAAATGAAATTTGTCATTATTTGTTCAAAGTATCGTATTTGCTGTATTAGTCTTCAGAAGTTGTACAGTGAGTAAATAATGTTTTAATTTTTGATTAAACTATTCTGTTACAAAGTAAGATACCTATAGCACTCAAACAAACAACGCTTAATAGGGTATTTCAACCAAAAATTACATTTGTCATTACTTTTCACCCTTATGTAATTTCAATACCAGTAAGACTTTTTTTTTCCTTACGATTTTTGAAGATTATTCTGGTTGTTCTTTTCCATGCAATTACAATGAATGGTGACTGAAGGTTTCAAGCTTCAAAAACGATGCAAAAGCACCATAAAAGCATCGTATATGCTATATTGCAAGTTATCTGAAGTCATACTTTATGATTCACAAATAATGACAGAATTTTCATTTTTAGTTGAACTATTCTTACAGTATCTGTTATCTGTTACATCTATTTATATTTCCTTTGTTGAAATCCATTTCCAAAAGCTTTTTGTTTAGACTACTCATGTTTTCCAAGCAAAATATCAAGACAAATTGGGTTGGATTTTTGAATTCATGAAAGTGGGATGCCAAAACTTAGTACATAAAAAAATACACTGTAGAGACATATCAAAATCTGACATTTTAAAGCCATTTGGGAACAGTTAAGATTTTAGTTTGTTTTGTTATCATAAATCATATAAATCTCAATTAAAATTCATAACCTTAAAAGGAAAACCATTTGCGGTATGTGAAGGGGTTTTTAATGGGAGAAAGGCTATGTAACACATTCCCTGTATGGAATATCTACTAATACACCTTAATGGCTATGAAATTACATGTAATGCATTCATTTTTAGTTTGGAGTGAAGGGTTTTATAAAAAATGAAAAAAAAAACCTGTGACCTACAGCAACTCAGACAGTTAAAATTTGATTATTTGCTCGTTGATCCCATTTACACCAGCCCAATCACCCTTACTTTGTTTGATCATTCTCTGTGTGTCTGCAGGAGAATCACTGTCTACGGATTAAGATCCTGGGCGACTGCTACTACTGTGTGTCGGGGCTGCCTGAGGCCCGTGCTGACCATGCGCACTGCTGCGTGGAGATGGGTGTGGACATGATCGAAGCAATCTCGTGAGTATTACAGTTTTACATCTGTTCATCAGACAGGAACAGCAAGGCTTTTATGTCTCATTTTAAATGTCTCCCTGAAAATGTACTTCAGCCAGGAGATACAAAAGAGATGCTACGGTGAATCAGGACCTGGCAATTTCCACAAATATATACACACAAAAAAGTTTAGTTTCTATAATAATGTGGAATATATACTGGTTTTATGGAAGATTTACATTCGCGCAAATATGTGTGTGTGTGTGTATAGATAGATAGATAGATAGACACACACATACTACATATATATATGTATGTATATGTATATGTATATGTGTGTGTATATGTATATGTGTGTGTATCTGTATGTATATCAGTGTTTCCCCTGCCATTATATTGGCAGGGGAAACCAATATAATGGCCCGCCCCCCTAATATATAATTTTAGAATTTTATTTAATTATATTTTCTCTATAGTGCCAGATCACAACAGAAGTCATTTAAAGTTACCTTTCCGATATAACAGGTCTATACCTTGTTCTTTTATTAAGCAAACTAAAATAGCCTTATGTTTTTTATCTTATTTACACGACGGCATGTCATTTCGGTCTCTACGTTATGGTCGCGCTCTCTGTATCACGCACAGCGGAGTTCACACGCACACACATGCACAGAAACACACACACACACACACACACACACACAATGAGCATTTGACGTTTCATTTGAGTAAAACTAGCATCCTATCATATACACACAGAAATTTAAAGGTATTCATGGCAACCCATCAAAATAAAAGTTCGGTTTAACTTGAAGGCATTGGCAGAAATATATTACTATTGTAATCAGTAGAATGTACGTAATAGGCTGCTGCTAAAGGTATTCATGGCAACCCATCAAAATAAAAGTTCGGTTTAACGTGAAGGCATTGGCAGAAATATATTACTATTGTAATCAGTAGAATGTACGTAATAGGCTGCTGCTACTACTACTACTAAAATGATTAAAACCTTATTTTTAAGGAATAATCATCAATCATCAATATTTCTTCAATGTTTTAATTGTAATTTTCCAAAAAAAAAAATTTGTTTAATAATATTAATAAGATAGATTAAATGAGTTTTATGCCTTAAAAAATGTAAATACACAATACAGAATTTCTGTGCAAAAAATCATAAGGCTATTGTAAGAATAAATTAAACTTATTTTTATGCTTTCAAATAATTAGACATTCTAAAACAGAATTTGGTAACAATAAAACATAAGGTTGAAAAAAACATTTTATAGGGCCCTAACATATAATATTTAGGGATGCACTATCGGTATCGGGCCCGATTCTGAGCTCCTGTACTCGTACTCGTAATCGTTAAAATGCCCCGATACCAAACGCCGATACCACACAGCATGTGATCAGTGCCATATTCAGACAAAGAGACACCGACAACAGAACAACAGACAGCAGAATGGAGTTATAAGAGATTAAGTGCGTGCACTTCTGTTGTGTGATCTTTGATGTTCACTCACTTAGCACACGCATCATTTGGATTAAAACTAAATCATAAAAATAAGACCATTTATAGGGGCATTCACTATAAACGTCATTTATTTTTAACCTTAGGCATACACGACTTTCTGGCGAAAGTGAATCTGGCGAAAGTGAATCTGAATTTGTTAAACTTTTAATAAATTGATGTTAAATTGTTTAAGTTTCATGATTTTAATTCATTAGACATGCTTTTTGATTAATACAATTTAATTTAACCATTAAAAAAGAGTCCAGAAGAAAAAACCTAGGGGAAACACTGTATATAATAATTAATTCAAATATTTTTCATTAAACATTAATCTTTTAAAACAGTTATGTTAGACTAAATCATGTTAACAATTTTGTTTTGTAATTGTCTGCCATGTTGTTGTTTATTCCTAGAAAATTTCAAGATTTGAAGTTATTTTTTAAACAGGGTTGCCTCAATAAGTAATGAATCAGGAATGAAAAATAAAAAAAAACAGCTCATATGATGTTCAATACCCGGTTTACGGAACATGCCTCTGTAACTGCACCGAATGAAAGTTCACAGAAGGGCTGAGCTGAGAGAGAACACTTAATCTAATTTACCTGCTTTTACTAATCGTGACTAAATTGTTATAAGCATTACATTCTCACTAGAAACTTTGAATTACCCTCTATGAGTTTGTCCTGCTGTTCTAATTGGTCAGGTCAGTCACCTCTTAATTGAGTTGTTTCCAAGTTATTTGTCTTGCATGCGTGTGGACGTGTCCACAGTCCTGACTTCTCTAATGTTCAGTGTCTCTGAGCAGTTGTTTGTTAAGGCAGGAATGGTGGTGACTGGCTTTCTGCTCCAGTGAGCACGTGTCTGTGTTTCTCTGAGCTGCAGCCAACCGCCCCAGCGCCCCATCACAGGAAGAGACCATTTTTCCGCAGACTTGCCTGTCGTCCTCAATGTTCAAAAAAGTTTGATGGCTTGTTTGCCGTATGATGTCGGGATCAGAATGTGCTGTGTTGTTAACTTGTTGATGTGCCCAGTGGAAAGGTGCCTTTCAGTGTGCGCTAATCCACCTTAGGACTTTTTCATATAGGGAAAAGTGAGATGAGATGTATCAGTGGATAAGGTTATGAATTATATCATATATTAAAATGGCAAGGTCCAAATGTAGGAAATACATTATATTACATTTGTCACACTGAAAAAGAGAGAGTTCGCAAAGAGAAACCAACCGTTAAAAGAAAATGATCACAAATCCCCACATATTAAAAGCTACCTCAGCATCAACTGTGAATGAAGCTTGAAAAGAGAGAGGAACATTTCATATTTCCTGCAATCTTATTGTGTCTTTGTTTGTTCTGTCCAGTTTGGGATCTTTTTGTGTTTTGTTTCGCTTAGTATTTTTTAAATTTTTTTGCTTTGTTTTTTTCCCCCCTAGAAACAAATAGCAAAGCAAAACAAAAATCAATCTATTTCAATTTTATATTTTTAAAAATTAAAAACAAAAAATGTTTAAAGTTCTTTCACCATATTAAAATATTCTGAATACTTAACCTTTTCCTGGCTGATTATGGATATTCTAAGTAAAATTCTAAGTTTTAATTTAAATAAGACTCATATTTGAATAATATTTTTTTGTGTTCATATTTTTATTTGAAATGTAAATCATTCGCAGATACACCTGGACATGTCACTGCTTATTATCATTGGGAAAGTGCCACTTTCTTTAGAGATATTATTATTTAAATGAAGACACTTTTTTCTCATTTTAGTTGATAGCAGACACCATGAATTCTAATAAGGTTTAGTAGTTTTAAATTTGTTTACATGTAAACCACTTTCACAGTTCTGACCATTAAAACTGGAAGTTTAATATCACCTTCAGAGATCAAATTTAGTATATTGGTTAATGTGTTATATCAAAATATATGATTAACTGAATTAACAACCGGTATATCTGTTTTTTTTTTTTTTGCCTGTCTCCGTGCTCCAGGTTGGTGAGGGAAGTCACCGGTGTCAACGTCAACATGCGTGTGGGAATACACAGCGGGCGAGTCCACTGTGGGGTGCTGGGATTAAGGAAGTGGCAGTTTGATGTCTGGTCCAACGATGTCACCTTGGCCAATCACATGGAAGCTGGGGGCAAAGCAGGGTGGGTTCATGAACTCTGGAATTTTTTTTTTTTTTGCCCATGTTTTCTCACCTGAACTCCCTGTGTCTCTTCACTTTTAAAATCTGAAAAAATCTTCACGTTTTTATTTAAAAAAAAAATTTTTCCCATTAACACAAGAAAAGTTCAAACAAGTCTCTCAAGTCTCTCTCCAGTTATCTTTCGTCACCGTAGCTTTGTTCGGAATAGCATGCTACCATACTGCTTTCTGTAGTATGTACACTGTGCAAAGTGTTCCTGACTAATTGACTACTACTATTATCAAAATGTCTAAATATAGTTAATCGTATAATAAATTGTAAAAATGGCAGTTTTCTAAAAAATAAACGTCAACATGAAATAGAGAAAAGAATATACACACACACACACACATATACACACACACACACACACACACATATATATATATATATAATAACAAATTATATGATTATAAAACAATAAAATAATATTATATCTCCAGGGTTATTGTTGTTAACTCAGACTTTAAAAATGTTTTTAAATTGCTTGAAATAAAATAAGCATTAACTATATTTTATTTTACTTAAGCTAGTTGCCAAGACAACATTTCTCATTTTTGTTTAGTTTGTTATAGACATAAAAAAAAACCGGATAAAATGACAAATACCCAAAAACTACACTGGAAATAGAAATAATATCATCCCAACATTTCCTTTTTCTTCTTTTTTTTTTTTTTTGGACTGCCAAAGGTTAAGGCATTTATATCTATACAAAATAAGTGTTTCATTTTCCAAAATAGTAAATTAATGCCACTTGCTCAAAATAATGGAAACGTTCATTGCTTCATAATGTGTTCTGTTTCACACACTATAAAAAATTGTAAGCAGCACATACCCAGTATTTAATACAATAGTATTCCATTCTAAATATGGCATTGCCATTCCAGGACATCTTCCCGTCTACATTATGCCTCATGAAAGTTAATGTTATCATCTCAGGCGTATTCATATCACCAAGGCCACACTGAACTATCTGAATGGGGATTATGATGTGGAACCTGGATTTGGTGGAGAAAGAAACGTCTATCTCAAGAAGCACAACATTGAAACTTACCTCATTGTGGGCTGCAGTCAGAAGCAGGTGAGACATTCTTTTCCTCTTCATCAACGAATGGTATTAGTTCTATTTTAATATAAATTCAGGTGAAATAAAACATTCTATGGTCTACTTTCACTTGCGTATTTCGAATTGCTTATTAAACTTTGTAACCTGAGACAGTTGAGGTCAACATGCTGTGGTTCTCCATTAATATTCACATCCTTTTCAAGCAGAAACACCTAGCGCTCAGGAATAGCATGACTCACATGATGCTGGCAAGCAGATGAATGCAAATAAGCTATGTGGATAAATTCAGGGAAATATGACGTCAGAAGACAAGCTAGTTATTGACTATGACATTAAAAAGCATTGACCGTAATACTGCTCTGGTTTTGTATTTCCCTTCACAGAAAGAAGAAAAGGCCATGATTGCTAAAATGAACCGGCAACACACCAACTCGGTCACACATAATAGCACTCACTGGACCGACCGGCCCTTCTACAATCACCTGGGTGGCAATCAAGTTTCCAAAGAGATGAAGAGGATGGTGAGGAAACTACACTTTTGAAAGGGCCGCATTAACCACCATTGTAGGATGACAACATTGTCTGAGTTGTGAAAAACAGTTGGTTTGCATTTACTCTAATTGCTGTATCTAAAACCCATTACCGCCTCTGTTGGAGGATAAGGCCTTTGACAGGGTTGGCTTTTTGTACCATGTGTTAACTAAGCCAAAACAATCCCAAGGACATTGCTTTAGGGCCACATGTAAAGGGCCTCATGCCTTTTTTTTTTGTGTAGTCCCTGTTCTTTCATTCAGTTCTCAGCTCTTCCCTGGCTCCGAACCCAAAGGGAACGGCACTCTAATTAAATAAACTTGGATTGCCTCACATACCGCCCTGAGGGATTTAATCAGGCAAAGTGGAACCAGCAATTAGTTCCTGTGTGCTCCATGGGAATACCCTTTATCTTTTCTTTTTTGTCTGAATCACCTGTTCCTTCTCATCTTGGTTAACATAGTAAGAAGGAACACAGAAATCCATCTTAATAACTTGTTCTCGCTACAACCGATACATTATACTGAGATCTCAAATAAAACATTACAGGAATATTGACCTTTCCATTATAAAAAGATATGTCTACAGTTTAAATTTACAGTAATATGAATTTTTTTCTATGTTAGAAAACTTTTTCCAATCCCAGTTTAATGTACAACTGGGAGTTAGCTGTTAATTAAAGCTATCCATTCCCATTCATTACACTTAAAATTAAAATCTAAATTCAAAATATTGCCAAAAACTATATTTCTATGTTAGAAAACCTTGTCCAGTCCCAGTTTAATGTAGAACTGGAATTAACCATTCATTGGTTGATTTCTGCTAAATAAAGCTATCTATTACCATTCTCATTCATTAAACTTAAAAGTAAAAAATTAAAAACAGAAAACATAAAAATTGCAGTTGCTCGATGGCACAGGATCCTGTAGAATTTTATGATTTTAAATATTCCAACATAAATGTGCCACATCAGTTTTCAGCTGATCATTAGGGCTCTAGAAAACATCAACAATACTATTATGAAATATTTGTAAAAAAAAATTGGGGTCAGTAAGATTTTTTTCACCAAGGATGCATTAAATTGATCAAAACTGACAGCAAAGACATTTATAATGTTACAAAAAAATACTGTTTCAAATAAATGCTGTTTTTTTTTTTTTTTACATTTTCCACAAAAATATTAAGCAGCACAACTGTTTTCAACATTGATAATAATAAGAAATGTTTCTTAGCATATTAATATGATTTCTGCTTCATGTGACATTGAAGAATGGAGTAATGACTGATTAAAATTCAGCTTTGTTATCACAGGAATAAATTACATTCTGAAACAAATTAAAGTAGAAAACTATTTTAAGTTGTAATAATATTTTAACATTACTTTTTTGACAAATAAATGCAGCCTTGGTCAGCATAAGAGACTTCTTTACAGACCACAATCTTTTGAATGATGAGAGAGGTAGAGAGAGAGCAGAATGTTTTGAGATCTGCTTTTGAAAAAAATGGTGTAGTTACAACATCCACCAGCAGGGGGTTGGTAGATATTGTATTTTGCTGTTGGGATGTGTTTGTCCAACCAACAGCAGATAGTGGGAGCCTGTTTGTAATTATTTGTGCAGTTCTGTTTGATAGTGGCACAGATAAATCCAGCTCGATATATCCTGCTGGAGCTCAGACTAGCATGTAATTGCCAGATATCTGTCCACGCCTACACAAACACAGAGCATTGATGAAGGGAGATAAACATGTGGTGTTTTCTGACGAACAGAATATCTGTATCATAATAACAACAGCACCTGTTTATGCCTATTGTATTGTCTAGAGGCTTGCATTGGCCCAGAAGATGTTGGTTAGTTGAAGGAGAGAAACAAATGGTGTAACACCAACATACTGACTGGGTCATAGTCTCTGCCGAGGCCTGTGCGTGGGAGTGCATCTGAGTCTTCTGAGACTATACATTTAGTGACTGTTATTATGCATCTAGTAACTTGTCTCATGGATGCTTTTTACTCCCATAATTTAATGTTTAGTGGTTAGAAATTACCATTAAAATGGCCATTTGGTATTTAATGGGAACATTCAGTCTGTTCCTTGACCCCACAGATCTTTTAATGTATTAAGTCTGTATCATTTAGCAGATGCTTTTATCCAAAGCACTTATTGTAGAGAATGGGCTTCTCATATTACCGGTTTTCAGCAGTCAATACCAATGCAAGTGATTTAAATAAGTAATACAAAACAAATTTTCTATACCAATACTACAGCAAAAAACTAAAATGTGTGTCATATGTTCTGGACACACTTGAATTTATGTTTTTTAAGTTTATATTTAAATATTATTATTATTTTGAATATTTAAGTTTGTTTTTCTTTCAATCTAAAAAGGGACTTTTGCTTAGGGCTGTTGCGATAACCGCAATATCGCAATACCACGCTACTGACGAGCAAACCGCAGAGGAATGCAAAAACCGCAGCAACCTTTTTTCATAGGGTTATGCCCTTCTCGTTTTACACATAATAACATAATGTGTACCATGCTGATCTGAACAGAGGCTCCGTAGATTTGCACTTAACAAGCCTAAACAGACAGCGAATGAGAGAGAGATCAACTGAGCATGTGCAATTACTTGCGAGTCATATATATTTGTGAAAATTGGTTGTCATGTCCAAGGAAAGCCAAATCTCTGTCTTCGCAAAGATGCATTGCTGGTCAGCTGAGCCTTCTAAAGTGGCGCTCAAAAGTTAATTGATTTCAACAGTGTGTTTCATTAAGTCTCTCTTTGAATGAATCAGTGTTTTTGAAGTGTTGAATGAATGGTTTAAAGGCTCACTCAAAGACGGTCCCTTGCCGCCACCTTGTGGTGCAACAATGTAACTGCACTGACTTGCAGGTGGAAATATCAATAGAAAGTCTCTTGTCCAGTCGGATTCGAGGATCAGAACGAACTGTTATACATATAGGCTAACAATAGCCTAACGATCTTATTGTCAGGTTTATGTTCTGTTATGTGGATCGTCATTTTGTCACTCTCTACTGTTTACTTATTTCAACGCTATTTGGTTTCGGTTTCATTGGTTTCTGAATATGATCTCATTATATCGTAACATACACACACAGATTTTATATATATATATATATATATATATATGGCAATAATACTGCATACCGCGCTATTGAGCCACTCAAAATTACCGCAAGGGTAATTCCTTCACCGCGACAGCCCTACTTTTGCTTAAATGTTTGAAGTCAGTTTTGGAGACAGATATAAACTGTGCTCAGTAGTAATAGTAATTTTAATAATAATAATAATATATATATATATTACAATATATATATTTTTACAATAATACAATTAATTTTACCCAACATTTGTATGTGCTATGCATCAAACTTTGTTAAAATCAATTGTGACTTGTGCTGCCTGTGTAAACCAACCAGATGTCTTTGTAGGCAGTATCTATTTAAAACCCTTTGCAGAAAACAAAAAACACTAACCGTTAAAGCACATGTTAAACATGAGCCTATTTGGTTTCCTCTCCATATTTCCCATGTCCTCCTACCACGATAAATCAATGCCTCATCAGCCAGCTCTGTTTTACTTCTGTTCTCAGTGGGGTCTGAATTGAAATTCCTCCAAAAGTGCTTGTGGTCATAAATCAAGCCACCTGAATCAGCTCTCAGCTTGTTTATACACAATGTCAGTCATCATGTATTCGGTTATATCAGTACAGTCATCATTTCTCAGTCTCACAGCAGTGCTCCGTTTTCAACTTTGCAGTCTTTCCATAAATGATTGTCTTTATTTATGTATATTTCTTGTATTCCCCAACCTCTCCCTTTTCTCTGTGTTTATATTTTGTTACTGCATTAGTCACTGCTCTGTTATTTGCAGCATGACAGTATAAGAAATTAATAGAGATTTATACTTGTTTTGGAATGGGGTGTTGGGTAGATCATTGTTTTTTTATCACCCCAACAAGAAAAGAAGTTCGTGGTGCAAACGTTTTCCAGGGAAGATAGCATTTAAATTCGCTCAATCCCTTTAATCGAGAACTTTTGTTACTTTTTTGATGTCCTCCAGAAGGGGTCACTGTTGTGCTGATTGTACAAATGCAGACATTCTAATACTCATCCATTCTGCATTGATGTTTAATGCATTTCTCTTCTAATTTTGTTGCAGGGATTTGAGGATCCCAAAGACAAGTGAGTATATGGAGCATATACTTCCTACCTCCACCTTGCATGCCAATTCCTTTATTAATAGTTGATTACAGAATTTGTCTCATATACACTACCGTACAAATGTTTGGAGTCAGCAAGGTTTTGGGAAGAAGTCTCTAATGCTTACCAAGCTGCATTTATTTGCTAAAAAAATACAGCAAAAACAGTAGTATTGTGAAATATTTGTACAATTTAAAAACTCTTTTATATTTTATTATATTTTAAAATGTAATTTATGTGACAGTAGAGCTGAATTTTCAGCAGCCATTACTATAGTTTTCAGTGTGACATTAGAAAGCATACTAATATGCTGATTTGCTGCTCAAGAAACATTTCTTATTATTATTATCAGTTAAAAACAATTGTGGTGTTTAATATTTTTGAAGAAACCATGACAGTTTTCAGGATTCCTTCAAATGCACTTGAACAGTAAACGGTACTAATTTCTTTCAAAAATAAAAAGTGTTACTGACCCTAAACTTTTGAATGGTGTATATATAGTTTTGAATTATATAACACTTAAAATAAGTAAAACTAATATTATGAAACATATAGTACAGACTTTTAAATGTGGTTGAATGCGGTGCATTCAAAGCAGTTTATTGGTTATAAAATAACCAATACAGACTCGGAATGCATCAGTTGAATTATATATCAATCAAGCAAGTACTTCAGCAATGAAAGTCTGCTGGTTTTGTTCAGTGTCACATAAGTAGGGCTGCTGAATATGGCGGGTGGGAAACTGCAAAATGGAGTAAATGGCTGAAAAGGAGTTAAGTCTACTACAGTTGTTGTACACAGATGTTGGCACAGATTCCATGCAGGCCTACTTAATAAGACACTAAAATATATTCAAATGTGATTGAACTGCCAACTATAAATGAACTAATCAACACATGCATGTAGTGTGAGCATATCCATCACTTTTCCAGAGGTGTTGAAAAGTATCAGAACCTAGAATCCTGGGTCTCTTGACACTTACGCATGTATCACTGTGCTTCTCTAGCATATTAACTAGTCAGCATTTATCTAACCATGTGAATGCAGAAATGCAAGCCAGTTTGCTGCTTAAGGCAATTCACCATCAAACCATATACTGTAACTGAGTGACTACAAACCCGTTATATGTCCATTTTGACACTTCTCTGTCAAATGAGCACTTTCAGTATTTGAATACAAATGCAGGATCTAGTTTTGCTGATGTGATTTAGCAGTTACTGAATTGCATGAACATGACTGCAAGGCCTTGAATTCTTTAGCAGATGATTTGTTTTTTTTAACGTAATCCATTTTACTCACAATCATCCAAGGCTGGTAACCATGTTGATTCTAAAGCTGCCCTTACCTCTGTCATCATTTGTTTTTTGGGGGTGCGGTACTGCTGCTTTTTGGTGGTCTGGCTGTATAGTATTAAGTTAAAGGATAACTAAGAGGGGAGGAAGAAGGTAGAAAAACTGTGTCTCGTCTTGTTATCTAGACATTTCATTTTCAGAAACACGCAAGAAAACCTGAACCCTGAGGATGAGGTGGATGAGTTTCTGGGACGTGCCATTGACGCTCGAAGCATCGACCGATTACGGTCCGAACAAGTCAAGAAATTTCTGCTGACGTTCCAAGAACCTGACCTGGAGAAGAAGGTATGGCTTTCATGTCTGTGACTAGCTTCAATGATAAGATAAACCTTAACACCACAACCTGATTTATTAGGTAATGCTAATCCACACAATGTCTTTTTTCTTCCGTGAACCACACAAAAGGAGAAATTTAGCAAAGTGTTCACACTGCTCTTTTCCATACATTGAAAAAACCAAACCAAATTTTTGTTTATTGAAATAAATATGAAATAAAATAAAATGGCAACTTCCTGAAATAAAATAAGTTGATGTACTAAAATGACTAAAACTGAAATAAAAATAAATTAAAGCTAGGTAGAAATAAAAAAAAGTCTAACAAAAATGACAAAAGCATATAACAAAATTAATAAAACATTAAAATGAAAACTGAAAATATAAAAATAAAAGCTTAATATTAATAAATACTAAAATAGTAGATAATGAGTGCTTAATTAACAGCTGTCAATCTCCAAAAATGACAAAATAAACCCACTATAAAATTAGTCTATGTAAGTTATGCACTATATGAACATTTTTCACATTGTTGTCCACAGAAAATCTTGATTGCACCTTACATAAGTTGATCATGTGAGTGTGTTTTTATGCCTGTCAAGTTTAAATCAGTTTCTTCCCTCAGGCCATCCATCTCATGAACACTTAACAATAACTGTGGAACACACACTATTTATTCACTCATACACTTATTTATCTAACACTCATACTCAGTCTACATTTCAATTTGCACATAATATACCTGTACATACAACTGTCTATTGTTATATACCTGTACATACAATTGTCGATTTGTATATTTTTATTCCTTAGTTACTTGTTCTATTTTTCTATTTTTTATTATCTGTGTTTTTGTTCTGTCACTGTCATTCTGTTACACTGTGGAGCTTCTGTCATGAAAACAAATTCCTCGTATGTGTAAACATACCTGGCAATAAAATAAAACTCACTCATTCACTCATTCTAAATAATAATAATTATTATTATTATTTAAAAAAAGTTCTTCTGATTTAAATGCATAATCAAGCTGACATTATCTAGCCTTCTAGGGATTTTGTTGTAAATTGCATGACTTGTGAGCAGGAAACCATTTAACAGATCATTAGTTATTATAACTGGTAAATTGTTCCTTCAGTTGCAAAAAATAGGGCAGAGAGCCAATCAGACGTCCATTATGGTACTGTTGTACAGAAAAAAAAAAGTATTCAGCATAGCTCAAAGATGTGGCACGCTGCTAAGATGAATAGAGGCAATGAAATTCAAGGTCCAGGTTCAGAATGAGTCAGAGACTGACGTCTTTATGCTGCACTGTGATTTAAGTCATTTTATGGTGTTACCTTCAAAGCATTTGTCACCACTGACCTCCCCCACCTCAGAGAGATGCCCAACTTTCCCAGAAAAGATGGCGTTTTTGTCACAGTGTAGGAGACTAGGTTTCTTTATAAAGATACTGATGAAAGGGTAATGGAACGAAAGTTTCTCAGCCTCTGCATTTACGTTCTCATCCGCCACTTTTAGCTGGTTGTGTGCCGGTACTTCTCGTACTTCTGGCACTGATCACACGGCTCTTTCAGAGACTTGCCTCCAGTTTGTTAGGGGGAGATAATTATTGCTTTTGTTGTCTTTCATTGTCTGTGTCCAGAACGTCTATTTTAGGCTCATGAATGAAGCAGTTATCTTCCATAGTCTTTGTTGAAGAGTTATCTTCCATAGTCTTTAAAGAAATGTACTTGATATTATTTTTGAGATATTTTACATATTTGCTATACTGTTCAAAAGTTTGGGCTCAGAAATATTTTTTGTTTTATTTAGAAAGGATGAATTACATTAATCAAAAGGGAAAGACATTTAAAATGTCACCAAAGAAATATCGAATAAGTGCTGTTCTTTTTAACTTTCTATTCATCAAAGAATTCAGAAAGAAATGTATCATGGTTTCCGCAAAAATATTAAGCAGCACAACTGTTTTCAACATTAATAAGAAATGTTGAGCTCCAAATCAGCGTGTTAGAATGATTTCTGAAGGATCATGCGCACTGAAGACTGGAGTATTTCATTTGATTTTACTTGACTTGACTTTACAAGCAACTGAATTACACAAACAGTTTTTAAAATATCTACTATTTTCAGGGTTTCCAGTACTGTGGAAAACCTAGAAAAATTAAGAAATTTTACAGTTGTGATTTCCAAGCCTGGATATGTCCTAAAACATAAAAGCTAACAATGTATAATGCATTAATTGTTTACTAATTATACTCAGATAAAATATTTAATGGGCTCGAAATGGCTCTTTGTGTGTGCAGTATCAGTTATCACAAAGAACTGGAAAAGTTAAAGAAAAGCCTGGGAACCCTGGTGTTTCATCAACACATCCACAGTCGGTAAAACACTACTTGCTTTCACATGCCATTCAAACTGTATTTGTAACTCCACTCTTTTCTCTCCTCTTTCCTCACCTTCTCTCAGTACTCCAAACAGGTAGACGCCAGGTTCGGAGCGTATGTAGCCTGCGCTTCCCTCGTCTTTTTATTCATCTGCTTCATTCAGATCGTCATTGTGCCACAGTAAGTACACTTCAGTTAAATACCTGATCCTTGCAAATGTTTTCTGGTCCATTCAAACAAGCCAAAGGCTTAGAGAAGGTTTTGTTTGATAATGAATGGGAATACACTTGAGCTTTCGTATACAGAAGCTTTCATTCATTTCGACTTTGTAAAGGTGAAGACAGTTAGTACCTGAGCAGCCAAAGCAGGGCTCTCCTCTCCCTTAGACCCTATGTTAATTATGACATATAATAATTCTGTTTAAAATGACACAGAGCTATTTTCTATTCACCTGGTTCCCTCTCTACACCTGTGTGTTGCTCTGCAGCTCTGGGCTGATGGTTGGCTTCTATATGCTGTGCCTGGTCCTCGTGATGGCTGTCATGTTCATCTCAGCCATTTACTCCTGTTTTGGGGTGAGTGAAATGTTGGTATTGTGCGAAATATAGCCTATATAATGTTAATGTGCAATTTTTATGAAATTCTGAATAATAATAATTATATAATCAAATCTATATAAATATAATACATTTAGAGGACAAGCCATGAGCAACATGCTTTTTTTTTTGTCTGTACAACAATGCAGGAAAACACAAAAACCCTGTCCTCAGCCCTAGAATACAATACAACTTAAGACGTCCTTCACAGACCATTTCCTAACATTCTCACAGAGACATCATCGCTAAATCCAAGTGTTTATCAACCTTCAAATTCTCCACTAAAACAATCTGAGCGGGTTTGATTGATTTGGGGCTTTTAGCTGCGTAACTTTGAGCTGGTCTCCAGAGACAGTGAGTCACACAGAGCAAAGCCAGAGACACAATAAAGCGCTGGCAGCTCATTTGTGCACACTGAGGGGGAACTGTCACTGCATTGCTCAATGGGCGGCAAGGGGCATCACAGGTCTTTCCTTAGAGATGCTGTGGAATTAGATTCTGAACTTCCTGACCTGTGAAAAGTCTTTCATAAAAGCCTGTTCTACAAAATCTCTGCAAACCAACAAGATAAATAAGGTCTTTGTCTTATGTTTTACATACACTACCGGTCAAAAGTACAGGAGTTTCTTATGCTCATCAAGGCTGCATTTATTTGATCAAAAATACAGGAAAAAATGTAATATTGTGAAATATTATTATGATGTAAAATAACGTTTTTCTATTTTAATATACATTTAAAATCTAATTTATTCCTGTGATGCAAAGCTGAGTTTTCAGCATCATTATTCCAGTCTTCAGTGTCACATGATCCTTCAGAAATCATTCTAATATGCTGATTTATTATCAGTGCTGGAAACGGTTGTGCTGCTTAATATTTTTTTTGGAACGTGATACTTTTTTCAGGATTTTTGATGGATAAAAAGTTAAAAAGAAGAGCATTTATTTAAAATAGAAATCTTTTCTAACAATATACAATACAGTTCAAAAGTTTGGGGTCAGTACATTTTTTATTCTTTTTTTTTTTTTTAAGAATTTAACATTCTAATATGCTGATTTATTATCAGTGCTGGAAACGGTTGTGCTGCTTAATATTTTTTTTGGAACGTGATACTTTTTTCAGGATTTTTGATGGATAAAAAGTTAAAAAGAAGAGCATTTATTTAAAATAGAAATCTTTTCTAACAATATACAATACAGTTCAAAAGTTTGGGGTCAGTACATTTTTTATTCTTTTTTTTTTTTTAAGAATTTAAAACTTTTATTCAGCAAGGATGTGTTAAATTGATAAGAAGTGATAGCAAAGATTAATATTGTTAGAAAAGATTTCTATTTTAAATAAATGCTCTTTTAAACTTTTTATTCATCAAAGAATCCTGAAAAAAGTATCGCAGTTTCCAAAAAAATATTTGGCAGCACAACTGTTGCCAACATTGATAATTCTAATAATAAATCAGCATATTAGAATGATTTCTGAAGGATCATGTGGCACTTTATACTGGAGAAATGGCTGATGGAAATTCAGCTTTGCATCACAGAAATAAATGATATTTTAATGGATATTAAAATAGAAACCATTATTTTATATTTTAATAACACTTTGCAAGATTACTGTTTTTTTTCTGTATTTTTGATCAAATAAATGCAGCCTTGATGAACATAAGAGACTTCTTTAAAAAACATTACAAGTCTTAC